>NW_026652283.1:47884441-47924120 GCF_009828535.3 Hylobates moloch
CATAATACCAAGAATTTAATAGAACTAGGAAAGCACCAAGCAAACCTGTGCCTGAAGTAGTCTCAGCTGTCTCTCTTGTTCTGTGAGGAACCGATATGCATCTGGAGATAGTCCCATCATTCCATTATCTGACTCAGTCTTGGGTGTGTGCATGCACACTGTGCAAGGCTGTGGGTTACATGAGTCCATATGTGAAGGCGGTCTTGCCACAGGCGATGGTTCTATATTGCTGTGGGGAGAACAACTGTCCATACCTCCCTGAGGTCTCAAAGCTATAGGACTACTTGAAGAACAGAATGCATTACAGTACAGGGCTGGACATCCACTTGGGTGAAATAATGAATGCTTTTGAAGGGCTTCAGACTGGACGTCTTGAAGGGATCCAACTGTGTTTGCTCCTTGCCAAGAATTTAGCGGACTATATTGAATATGACTATGATGCTGACAACACCTGCAAACGTTTGTGGAACAGTAAGATGGCGGTGGGGGAGTAGGTATCTGAAGTTCCATTGGTCTTCCTGAATTATGGGGTGAAAAAACACAATTGTGTAGTTGGGACTGCGGGGCAAGAGAAGACTGCCTAGGATTAAGTGTGGAGGGTCTTATAGGATACTCTTCGTTTTGTACATTTCCAGCAGAAACTGTTTGGAGCTTTTCAAATATATCATGAGATGGCCCATTATGAGAAGATGGTTTAACACTGTTCCTGGTATGGGGGTTCCCTTTCTTACAGGCAGGTGGCTGTCTTACTTTGCAGTGTCTCAAAAGAGCTGGTTTATCCTGGTTTAACTGATTTGGTATTCCTCTCAAGGAAGGCTCTCCAGCTTCAACTTCTGGACTGTGTTTCTCATCATAAAGCTGGGGTTGCAATGGCTTCAAGTGTTCTGAGTGGTTAATCAAAGGAGGATTTCCATTATTCACCATTTCCAATGGAGTAGGCAGAGAGTTTGATTCTATGAAATTGCCATCCAACACAAGCGAAAGTTCAGGAACTGATGGTTGGATCTTAGAAATCTACAAATAAGAAAGAAATAGAAGAAAAAAAGTATTTTTTAGGAGAAACTGTACACTTTACTTTTCTCAGACCAGTATTTCCAAAATTATATCTAATTACATATTAACAAGTGTTCATTCTTTATTTAGACCATCAGTAAATTTTTTCTGGGCATGTTTTATGTGCTAAGCACTAGGAATACAATTGTAAGCAAAATAAACAAGGTCCTTGCCCTAAAAGAATAAAACTAAACACTTCCCAAACTTATTTAATAATGGAACTCTTTTTATTAAAACACTAACACTGCTAAGATCACAGAACACATAATGAGAAACTGTTTTATACAACTTTTTAAATCCTCTCTGCAAAAAATAAAATTGTCACAAGCAGAATGTTTTCACAGATCTAGTAGCAAATGTTTATGTACCTTAAATAGTAAAATCTTCCAATAAATGTTTCAGAATATTTCTCCACTTAGAAGTCACTCACTGTTATTCCTTCTATTGATATCAACTAAGAGTTGGAAAGCAAAAAAGAGTAAACAAAATACTTGCTGTGATGAATTTGGTTATAATTTGATATTAATTTAAAAAAATCCTTCCCATTCCTTTTTCTTCTAAAATAAGTAATTACACCAATGAAACAATTCTAAAATGACCCACAGGTTGGTGGCAATCAAAAAATTATGACAAGAATTTTATCAATTAACTTCTGAAAGCAAGTATAATGTTTTCTCAGAATATAGTGATAAAAACTAATGTCAAGCTCTAGTGATAGTATATAATGTTGAGTCCATATGGTTATTAAAAGTACCAGATTCTAAAACCAAACCTCCTGAATTAGAATCCCAGCTTTACTACTTACTAGTTGTGTGTCTTGGGTAGGTAACTTAACCAATCTATGTCTCAGTTTACTCTAGGAATAACCATACGTGCTTATTACATAGATATTACACATACGTATATATCATTACATATAATATGAATTATTTTATATATAACTGTAAGATAGTTATATCTCTATATATAGATATAACCATAGAGATAGAAATAGCTAGATATATCTAAGAATGATACTTAGGTTTCAGGTAGTATTATTTAGTGTTTTAACCATGAAGAGACTTAGGTCTCTAACCACAAAAGTGAATGCATTTTAAAATCAGTGATACCTTCTGACTCACTGGATGAGGACTAGGAATTGGCCTTGGAGAAAAATCTTCATCTTCAACACCAGAGTCGTGATCATGTATTGGCATTTTCCCAGGAGATAACTTTTGGGAAGACCTAAAGAATAGAAGGGGAGACCAGAAAAGCCTTTGGTAATCCAGTGTTTTCTTTCTTCTAGAAATTGAATAAAGGCCTTTAATAAGTTGCAGTAGTACTCACATCATTTAATTTAGTATCTGACAACCACAAATTATTTTATTTTTCAGGCCAGTGTTAGTTGACCAGGGAAGCTGGCCCAGCCAGCCTTAATAAACTACCCTATTTACCTGATCATAGCAAGTTTAACCCTGTATTGTTAATGTCACAATAAATCAACTCACTGGGCACCCTCTAGTTGATCACTTTGATAAATATAGAAACAAGTAAGACTTAGTACTTGCTGTCAAAAAATTTATAATCTAGTACTAAAGGTTATTAAACACACCACATTACAAACCCTCTGTATTAAAAAGGAAAACCAAATAAGGAATTATATTTTCCTATGTACTTATATCTGTGATGGGAAAATACTTTGAGGAATCAAGGTACTACCCTCCCATTTAGACAGGAATACTCATTGTATCACAGATGGCATGCCCAGGAAAACAGAAAATTTCTGAATGCTGGTACAGAGTTTTAAAAGCTGAAATTAGTGTTTAAGACTAAAGATTTGGAATACTACATGCATCAGGCTTTTTTACATCCTACACTAGACAAAGTCTCAATAGGATGCATTAGGGAAAAGAAAAGCCAGAATGAAAGCTAACAGCACTCAGGATTAATGGGATCCCTAAAAAAGCACCCTGCATTCTGTTTCATGCAAGTTGAATCCTCCCTAGCAGGAAGAACAACAGAAACTCCAAGGCAGGTTTGAAAATCAAACAGCAGAAGAGACCTTTTGCCCTAAACCCTGATTGTCTGAAGAGGCAGACCTTCACAGAGTTCTTTCTGTACAAGGTATTACAATGAAGCAATCAGAATGTCTGCATGATTATGTTTAAGCAGAAATGGGTCTTCAGTCCCACAAAGCTCTTCTCTTGACACCCAAGACAGCTTGAGATACATAATCATATTCCAAAGCGCTCAGTGCAGCATGGACAGGAAACAAGAGAGTCAGTGGCCTGAACAGGGTCAAAAGTTACAGCAAGAACTTGCACAAATCTGACAAAGACCAGATGCAAATGAAAACACCTCTGCAGATTGTAGCACAGATGGATGAGAATCACGTCACCCCATATCACCAGTACTGGCATACCATTAGTCCCCTCTACATTACATATAACCCCAGAGAAAAAGGAATAAAGAAATCTTGAATTAGCTGAAATTTGGTGTCTATAATCCAGTAGAATAAATAGGGGCTTAAAATAGACATTAAGTTCAATTACTAATTTTTTTAAGTTACATTCTTTTGTATACCTCAGTTGTGGCATGGAATTAATATCTGTTTTGTACTTAAGATGAATACACACACAAAACTGTTGACACTGAGCAATAAAATCCATTTCTTAGCATTTTTTTTTTTTTGGGGGGGGGGGGTGGGAGTGGGGATGGATAGAGTCTCGCTCTGTCACCCAGGCTGGAGTGCAGTAGCATGACTTCAGTTCACAGCAACCTCCGCCTCCAAGGTTCAAGTGATTCTTGAGCCTCAGCATCCGAGGAGCTCGGGCTACAGGCATGTGCCAGCACGCCCAGCTAATTTTTATATTTTTAGTAGACACGGGGTTTCACCATGTTGGTCAGGCTGGTCTCAAACTCCTGACCTCAGGTGATCCACCCACCTCTGCCTCCCAAAGCACTGGGATTACAAGTGTGAGCCACTGTGCCTGGCCTCATTTCTTAGCTTTTTTAGTACCCAAGAAAAAAAAGGAAAAACTTCAGGTTGTATAGTTATAACAACAGTATTTTAGGAGAGACAAACATTTTGATAACATTTAAATGACTGTTCCTCATTAAAGCTTAGGCCAGAGTGGAAAATAAACAAGGTTTTTTAACATTACTTTTTTTGAAGCCGGGTTTCACTCTATTACTTAGGCTGGAGTGCAGTTGGCGTAGCATGATCATGGCTCTCCACCTCGACTTCTTGGGCCCAAGTGATCCTCCCACCTCAGCCTTCTGAGTAGCTTTTAATAACAATCTTAAAGAAATTGCTATTGTCTCCTTAGTTTGGCTATTTCTTCCATAAATATTCAATAAAATGTTGAATAAGGTCTTAAAATTTAAGACAGTAAAGATGTTCCTGGCTGGGTGAGGTGACACAAGCCTGTAATCCCAGCACTTTGGGAGGCCAAGGCGGGTGGATCATTTGAGGTCAGGAGTTCGAGGCCAGCCTGGCCAACATGGTGAAACCCCATCTCTACTAAAAATACAAAAATTAGCCAGGCGTGGTGATGGACACCTGTAATCCCAGCTACTTGGGAGGCTGAGGCAGGAGAATTCCTTGAACCTGCAAGGTGGAGGTTGCAGTGAGCTGAGATCACACCACTGCACTCCAGCCTGGGTGACAGAGTGAGACCCTATCTCAAAAAAAAAAAGATAAAGACTGACTTCCTGGAGGGAAAAGGAATTCTGCCAGCAGACTGCCTTTGGACTCAAACTGCAATTCTTCCCTGGGTATCCAGCCTACCAACCTACCTGTAGACTTTTTTTTTTTTTTTTTCCTTGAGACAGGGTCTCATTTTGTCACCCAGGCTGCAGTGCAGTGCCACGAACATGGCTCACTGAAGCCTTGACTTCCTGGGCAAGTGATCCTCCCACCTCAGCCCTGCAAGTAGCTGGGACTACAGGCATGTGCCACCACACCCAGCTAATTTCTGTACTTCTTTTCTGTTTTTGTAGAGGCAGGGTTTCGCCACATTGCACAGGCTGGTCTCGAACTCCTGAGCTCAAGCAATCCTCCCGCCTCAGCCTCCCAAAGTACTAGGATTAAAGGGATGAGCCACTGTGCTCAGCCTCTACCTGTAGACTTTGGATTTGCCAAACCTTCACAAATACAGAAGCCAATTCCTTAAAACAAATATCTCTACATACACACATCTTGTTGTTTCTGTTAATCTGGAGAACCCTAATACAAGATAATATCTTTTTTATTTTTTTTGAGATGGAGTCTCACTGTATCACCCAGGATGGAGTGTAGTGGCATGATCTCAGCTCACTACAACCTGTGCCTCTCGGGTTCAAGTGATTCTCTTGTTTCAGCCTCTGAGTAGCTGGGATTACAGGCATGCACCACCAGGCCCGGCTAATTCTTATATTTTTAGTAGAGACGGGGTTTCACCACGTTGGCCAGGCTGGTCTCCAAGTCCCGAGACTCAGGTGATCCGCCCACCTCTGCCTCCCCAAGTGCTGGGATTACAGGCGTGAGCCACCGGGCCTGGCCGAGAATATCTTCTTTACCACAAAAGGTAGAACATACTGACCCAAGAAGTCACAAGACTTTATTTAATTAATATTCTCCAAGTGTGTTTTAGAAGTTTTAGTTTTAAAACTTTTTTTTTTTAGGTAGGAGTTTGTTTTGAGACAGGGTCTTACTCTGTTGCCCAAGCTGAAGTGCAGTGGCGCAATCTCAGCTCACTGCAACCTCTGCCTCCCGGGTTCAAGTGATTCTCCCACTTCAGCGTACCAAGTAGCTGGGATTACAGGCACGCTCCACTGTGTCCGGCTAATTTTTGTATTTTTAGTCGAGATGGGGTTTCACCATGTTGGCCAGACTGGTCTCAAACTCCTGACCTCAAGTGATCTGCCCACCTTGGACTCCCAAAGTGCTGGGATTATAGGCGTGAGCCATCACACTCCAGCTAGTAGTTACTTTTATAGTAGTTTATCTGATAGGTCCAGATTTAAAACTATAAGGAAGGGCTGGGGATGATGGTTCACACATGTGATCCCAGCACTTTGGGAGGCCAAGGCAGAAGGATCACTTGAGGCTAGGAGCTCGAGACCAACCTGGCCAATACAGTGAGAACCCACCTTTAATTTAAATATTAAAATAAGAAACTTATAAGTAAGCAGATTCTTTCTAAGCAAGATAATTTTTTGACAAATACTTTTGTATTTTTCCTGTATAATACATCAACCCAAATGAAAACCATATCAGAGTTGCGATTTCATTAAAATTACTATCCAACTTCCTAGTGAATATGAAGGAATGCATTTGAAGCAAAGACATTTATGGTACATAAGATTTAAAAAATTGTTTCATCAGAAATAATTTACAGTTATTTTAATTACTCACCAAAAACTAATAAATGTAATTTTTTAAAAAACATACACATAATAATAAAAAGATCTTTTACCTCTTAATTGAAAAATTTTTGGAAGCCTTACTGAAAAACTCTGTTTCTGCATTTTGGCTTTCAGCACTCAGTTCACAACGGATTGGATTTTTGTCAGGAGGTTCAACATTCTGAAATGTAGTAGGTCATATTTTGAGATCTGACTTAAATAAGAACACCAGAGAATTCTATTTAGATGAAAAGTAGCTCTGGAACACTAGATGATGGAGTGGCAGACTTCTGATTTCTGTAACCCTCTTTTGTAAACTGTCCAGTTCTCTGCTACATAAGTGAAAAAGTTAATCACCTGTGTTATAATCACAGATTCAGTGAATATAACTGTGACATGAGAATACCATCTAAAGAATAAAATGATAAAATATGTCTCTAAAACAGAAATAAAATATTAGATCTCAGTTAAAATAGCATGTATAATTAAAATACAAAAACTTTATAGCTTACATAACCTATAAAATGTATATAATATATATTATATAAAGATATTTTTATATAACATATATGTCATATAATGTATTATATAATATTAAAATATATATTTATATAAAATATATAGATGTATAACATATACATGATCTCAAAGAAGGTACTAAATAAGATCTGAGTGGACACACGTGGTTATTTAAAAGTATTCAATATTTTTCTAATAAAGAATGTACTTTTATTAGTCTGAGACCTAAAATAACCAACAATTTTATTGAAAAGTAGCATTTAAATATTTTCATATAATGACACCTAGTTTCAAAGATCTACTTCCTCTTTTTTTTTTTGAGACGGAGTTTCGCTCCTGGTGCCCAGGCTAGAGCGCAATGGCGTGATCTCAGTTCACTGCAACCTCCACCTCCCAGGTTCAAGCGATTCTCCTGCCTCAGTCTCCCAAGTAGCTAGGATTACAGGCACCCGGCACCATGCCCAGCTAATTTTTGTATTTTTAGTAGAGACGGAGTTTCACCATGTTGGCCAGGCTGGTCTCAACCTCCTGACCTCAGGTGATCCGCCCGCCTCAGCCTCCCAAAGTGCTGGGATTGGAGGTGTGAGCCACCACGCCTGGCCTAAAGATCTACTTTTTCTATGATCATCATCTAGTTGTGTTTCTAGGTATTTTATTAGATGGTATAGTAACAATCTATTCTGATTCCTTAGATACATAATATAAATAATGGCCTTTAAGTATAAAAAACCATTTCTTATTCCCACACATTTTAAAAATAATACAGTCACAATCAGGTGCAGTGGCTCACACCCATAATCCCAGCACTTTGGGAGGCTTAGGCAGGTGGATCACCTAAGGTCAGGAGTTCGAGACCAGCATGGCCAACATGGTGAAACTCCATCTCTAATGAAAATACAAAAAAAAAAAAAAAAAAAATTAGCCAGGTGTGATGGTAGGCTCCTGTAATCCCAGCTATTCTGGAGGCTGAGGCAGGAGAATCACTTGAACCTGGGAGGTGGAGGTTGCAGTGAGCCGAGATCACACCACTGCACTCCAGCCTGGGCAAGTGTGAGACTCCGTCTCAAAAAAAAAAAAAAAAAAAGTCAGGACAAAGAAAAGTACTGAGATCCCACAAAGTTAACCTTCACAAGTATAAAATGATATATGAACAACTGATATATTCTTCAAAGATTTTAGAAAAACATGGGCAAGTTATTCTGTGGGTAACCTCTGGTTCTCTATTGTAATTTCGTTGAAGGTATGATCTCAGATTTACTAAAAAAATTTAACCATAAATGAATAAACTTAATATTTAATAAGATTATTTATAAGTAAACAAAGCATAATAGTTTGGATTACTATTTTAAAGGGTAAAAGCTGTTGGATTTAAACTGCCAAAGTGCAAAACCCTAAACAGTCACTAATGTACTAGGTAATCAAATCACTTACTTTGAAAAGATGTAATGTTTCCTTACTGGTTAGCAACTGAAACCGAAAGTCAGGTATCTTGCCATCACAAGGGAAGCATTCATAAAACTCAGGCTCCTTATGTGTCATAGAATAGAGAACTATGATGAAATTTCCAGATTCTGAAAAAACCCTGCACAAAAAAAAGTCATTTAATTAAAATTTAATGAGGATAACATGATTACACTCAAATAACTTCATGTGAGTCTCCCAATCTAGTTAACAAAATGACTAAAGGGTGCAATTTTTGTTCAAAAACTGGGGTCCACCACTTAGGAAGGCAAAAGGTGGGAGGATTGCTTGAAGCCAGGAGTTTGAGACCAGCCTCATCAACATAGCGAGACCCCTCTTCTCTACAAAAAAAAAAAAAAAAAAAAAAAAAAATTTATTTTATTCAGGAGGCTGAGGCAGGAGAATGGCGTGAACCCGGGAGGCGGAGCTTGTAGTGAGCCGAGATCGCACCACTGCACTCCAGCCTGGGCAACAGAGCAAGACTCCGTCTCAAAAAAAAAAAAAAAAAAAGAATAAGAGAGCAATTCAAAAATTAATTTTACTGAGGATTTACTGTCAATATGAACTTAAAGCACGATCAGTAATTGATAATAAAACATAACTGTACTAAATCATAGCAAAGGATCTAAAACTAACGTTTAATTTCTGCTATCTAAATATAACTATCTTGAAAAGTTAAAACAAAATGTTAAAAGTAGAACTCCAAAAGCATCTGAAGAAAATACAAGTGATTTTTTTACTTCAGTAAATACACCTGGAGTGGGTGAATCTTTTCTAAACACGATAGGAAAAAGATTAATAAATATGACTAAAAAACGGTAAGTCTGTTTGGGAAAAATATTGTTTTTTTTGTTTTTTTTTGAGACGGAGTCTCTCTCTGTCGCCCAGGCTGGAGTGCAGTGGCGCAATCTCGGCTCACTGCAAGCTCCGCCTCCCGGGTTCACGCCATTCTCCTGCCTCAGCCTCTCCGAGTAGCTGGGACTACAGGCGCCCGCCACCACGCCCGGCTAATTTTTTGTATTTTTAGTAGAGACGGGGTTTCACAGTGGTCTCGATTGCCTGACCTCGTGATCTGCCCGCTTCGGCCTTCCAAAGTGCTGGGATTACAAGCGTGAGCCACCACGCCTGGCCGGGAAAAATATTGTTAAACTTAAATGACAATCTGGGGGGAAATCCATTGCTATATATTATAAATACATATTTCTCTATGTATTTTACATTATATATATAGAGAGAGAGCTTGCTAGCACAAGCAATATGAAAAGATGCACAGGCTGGGCGCAGTGGCTCACGCCTGTAATCCCAGCACTTTGGGAGGCCGAGGCAGGCGGATCACGAGGTCAGGAGATCGAGACCATCCTGGCTAACACGGTGAAACCCTGTCTCTACTAAAAACACAAAACATCAGGCAGGCGTGGTGGCGGGCGCCTGTGGTCCCAGCTACTCGGGAGGCTGAGGCAGGAGAATGGCGTGAACCTGGGAGGCGGAGCTTGCAGTGAGCCAAGATCGCGCCACTGCACTCCAGCCTGGGCGACAGAGCGAGACCCCGTCTCAAAAAAAAAAAAAAAAAGAAAAGATACACAATCTAAGAGAAAAATGGCTAAAGACTTGGCAGTTCCTGGAAGATGAGGTTATAAATCATTGGAAAAGATTATTTTTCATCTATCAGGTTAGCAGAGGTCAAAAGTTTAATAACAGCCCTCCACTTACCTCTCTGAGCTCATCTCCAGCTACCTTCCCCTTCCTTCACTCCTCTCTAGCAGTGGCCTCTTTGCTGCTCCTTGAAGATGTAACGTGCTGTTTCACCCAGAGCCCTTACACTTAACACATCCTTTGCCTAGGGCAGTGCCCCAGACAGCCACAAGGCTTACCTCCTCACCTCAAGTCGGCCTCCCTGACCACCTATTTAAATTACAACTCTTGGCCGGGCCCAGTGGCTCACGCCTGTAATCTCAGCACTTTGGGAGGCCAAGGCAGGCAGATCACCTGAGGTCAGGAGTTCGAGACCAGCCTGACCAACATGGAGAAACCCCGTCTCTACTGAAAAAATACAAAATTAGCCGGGCGTGGTGGCACATGCCTGCAATCCCAGCTACTCGGGAGGCTGAGGCAGGAGAAACGCTTGAACCCAGGAGGTGGAGGTTTCTGTGAGCTGAGATTGAGCCATTGCACTCCAGCCTGGGCGACAGAGCAAGACTCCATCTCAAAAAAAATAAGTAAAATAAAATAAATACATAAAAATTTAAAAATTAAAAAATAAATAAATAAATGGCAACTCTTTATTTGCCACTATCATTCAGACACACAACATCCTCCTCTCAGGCTTTATTTTTCTCCACAGTACTCATCACCTTTTAACATACTATTTATTTTATTTACTCTGTTTACTGCCTGTCTCTGCAGGACTATTTTATTATTTATTTATTTATTTTTTTGTTGCCCAGGCTGGAGTGTAGTGGTGCGATCTCAGTTCACTGTAACCTCTGCCTCCCAGATGCAAGTGATTCTCCTGCCTCAACCTCCCGAGTAGCTGGGATTACCGGCGTGCTCTACCACACCGGGCTAATTTTTGCATTTTTAGTAGAGATGGGGTTTCACCATGTTGGCCAAGCTGGTCTCTAATTCCTGGCCTCAAGTGATCCACCCGCCTTGGCCTCCCAAAGTGTTGGGATTACAGGTGTGAGCCACCATACCCAGCCTATTTTATTTTTTTAAGACAGGGTCTGTATTGTTCAGGCTGGAGTACAGTGGCACAATCATGGCTCACTGCAGCCTGAACTCCTGGGCTCAAGCGATCTTCCCATATCAGCCTCCTGCTGGGACTACAGGCATGTGTCATTATACCCAGCTAACTTGTTTTTTTTTTTTTTTGGTAGAGACAGAGTCTTGCTATGGTACCCAGGCTGGCCTGGAACTCCTGGCCTCAAGCAATCCTCCTGCCTCAGCCTCCCAAAGTCCCGAAGTGCTGGGATTACAGACATGAGACACCATGCCTGGTCTGGGGACCCTTATTTTGTTTACTCTGATCCCCCGTATTGTGAACATAATAGATATAATAGGTGCTCAATAAATAAATATTTCTTTCACAGTGTTAGTGCAGGTAGAGAAAAAGGCACTCTCGTGTACTGCTGGAAAAATTATAAATTGGTGCAGTCTTTTTGAAGGGCAATTTGGCAATACCTACCAAATTTTAAATTACATACTCTTTGGCCTAGAAAAAAACACTTTTAGAAACTTATCCTACAAATATACTAGCATATGCACACCAAGATGTATGCATAAAATGTTCAGTCTACCACTATCTGCAAGACAAAAGGGCCAGTTTTTAAAATACAGTATGTATTATATACTCTTCAGTTGTAAAATATGTATATTAAATCTGTATATGCCAAGATGTAATGATCTCCAAGGTATAATTTATACAGAAAAAAGCAACATAAAGAAAAGAAAGGATGCTATGGTTTAATTTTTACAGGCCAGGAAAAGGTGATACCTGTCTATGTTGAATATTGACTATTTCAGGAAGGAAGTACAAGATATCACTTAACAGTGATTGCCTCTGAGAATGGGGTCTAGGGAAATGGGGAGGAAGAAAGATCTACTTTTATTGTAGATATTTACATATGTCAATTTATTACTATGTGCTTGTACTGCCTTTTCAATATAGTTTAAGTCCTTTACAGCCACCCAAGGTAGATAAAAATAGACCTTCTCATTTAATAGATAAAGAAGGTGAGAGACAAATACTGACATCTGTATTTGTCTCTCACCTTCTTTATCTATTAAATGAGTTGAGGTTAAAAGTAAAGTTTCCCTAACTATTAATTCCAATGTTTAGGCTTCAGTTTCAGGAAGAAATTAAAAATCTTGTCTCAAGTATTTCTTTGTGTATTAGTAGTAACACTGTGTAACTTAATAAAACACCTGTAAGGTAACAAATCCAAACTCATTTGCAGTCATTTCACTGAAAGTTAACCTCCTTAATTACAAAATAGGATGCTACAGTAGACAATCTCTACAGTTTTTTTCCACCCCTAAAACGTTTGTGTTCTGTGGTTAGGCAAGTGAATTCCTTGGTATTTCCAGGTATACTGCAACCTCATCTTTTTTTAATCTGGTTTTATTCTCATTTAATATAAGGTTTGTTTTTTCTTAATGTACGTGTTTATTTATAAGTATTGTAAAAGGTTAAGGCATTATATGAATTTTAAATGGGACCATAAACTATGAATGGGGGAAAGGATCGAAATAAAGTACTACAGAATAAAATATCACTTGCCTTTCTCGAACAGAAGAATTGAATATGTATCGCAAACAGCAAGCCCATATCTGAGGACTATAGATATGTATAATTCCAGACAGCCAACTAAAAGAAAAAGATAGAAATTAAAAACCATACTCACTTAATATATATAGCATAATTTACATTCTTCCTAAGATAATAAGGTAGACGCATGGCTTTTATCAGCCATTCATTAAAGAGCCTTACTAATAAAAAATCTAAAAACGTACTGATAATTAAGAGGAAGAATATATAGACATTTGTATCTATATAACTATATTGATATATATAGACAGACATACAGACATATATCGAGAGAGACAGAAAGACAGAGAGCAAGCACGTGTATCTCTGTCCTCTTTTACCTGAGATATGGGAAAGAAAATGGTTAACAGAGATGAAAGCAGTATACTAGAATGAATTAGCTTGGACCGGAAAGAATGGGCTGAGGTAGTACAGACTAGTTTGTAGCCTAAAACTACTTCACAGAGTTGCTGAGGATTAAATGCTGTAATATATACAGGTAGTCAGAAACACAGAAGGCTCTTAATATTTACTTAAGCATCAACAATCCATTGCCTATATTAGGACTGTAGCAAACTATAAGTAGATTTCATGGTCCAGAGAACATTTGTGCATTCTCATTCACTTTGCATGTGCCATTCCCTTACGTGGGTTCCCTTCCCCATCAATCTTTCCTTCTACTATCTAAACAATTGAAAGTCTAGCTCAAGTTTGTCTTCTCTAGGAAAATGCTCCCTATCATATCTTTCTTACAAATACTAAGTGTTCACTTTCCATACTGGTCATTTTATAGTAAATCATATACTTTATTTTTCTGTGTATGAACATTTGAATGTTTTATCACCTCACTTTGATTTTAAATTCTTTAAGAAGCTTTAAACCTCAACACATTATCGAGCATAACACTGTATATAATAAGTACTCAATACTGAATGAATATAAATTTCTAAATATTCTGTCTAAATATCATTAACTCAGATGGCTTGAGCCCAGGAGTTCCAGACCAGCCTGGGCAACATGGCGAAAGCCTGCCTCTACAAAATATACAAAACCTAGCCAGGCGTGGTGGCCGGTGCCTGTAGTCCTAGCTATTCAGGAGGCTGAGGTGGGAGGATCACCTGAACCCCAGAGATTGAGGCTGCAGTGAGCCATGATTGTGCCACTGCACTCCAGCCTGTGTGACAAAGTGAGACCCTGTCTCAAAACATGTATACATATATAAAAAAATTAAACACATAAATATCATTACTACTCTACAGAGAAGGCCATTAACACTAATGGGGATTTCTGCAAGATTGCCTGACAGTAGATTTTAAATGGTATTATTATGAGCCCTGAGTTCTTTAGGGTGACTTAAGGATGAGTGGTAGTGAGAGAATACTGAAGAAACAGGGCTGTAAGGCTTCACCTTCAACTAGGAGAATTCAACTTACATTTTTTATTTTTTTTGAGACGGAGTTTCACTCTTGTTGCCCAAGCTGGAGTGCAATGGCACAATCTCAGCTCACTGCAACCTCCACCTCCCGGGTTCAAGTGATTCTCCTGCCTCGGCCTCCCGAGTAGCTGGGATTACAGGCACGCACCACCATGCCTGGCTAATTTTTTGTATTTTTAGTAGAAACAGAGTTTCACCATGTTATCCAGGCTGGCCTTGAACTCCTGACCTCAGGTGATCCGCCCACCTTAGCCTCCAAAAGTGCTGGGATTACAGGCGTGAACCACTGCGCCCGGCCATAGAATTAAACTTTTATCTGTTTTATATGTTAGAGTTCTTCCTAAGATTGGGTAAAATCTGGCCGAGCATGATGGTTCACACCTGTAATCCAAGCACTTTGGGAGGCTGAGGCGGGTAAATCACTTGAGGCCACGGGTTCGAGACGAGCCTGGCCAACATGGTAAAACTCCGTCTCTACTAAAAAAACAAAAATTAGCCAGGCATGGTGATGCACGCCTGTAATCCCAGCCACTTAGGAGGCTGAGGCATGAGAATCACTTGAACCTGGGGGATGGAGATTGCAGTGAGCCGAGATCTCTCCACTGCACTCCAGTCTGGGCACAGAGCAAGACTCCATCTCAAAAAAAAAAAAAAGATTGGGTAAAATCTTATTTTAGCTGATTCTACTAGTAAAATAAGAAAACTCAACAACCACTTATCTTTGTGGCTTTATAAAATGATCTAAATATTTATAGTACAACTGAGTCACATGCTTATCATATACATTTGAACATTTGGCTGATAAGGTTTTCATAAATAATGTAATACTTACATTCCCACCAATGGTAGAGAATAAACCTTGGGATCAGATTCCAACAAAAGTAACAATTTGCGTGTTTCATCCATGGTAAGATATCTAAACAGAAGACATTCATGTGAAAATAACTGAAATTATGTACTTTTTACCTAAAAGACACAATCTAAATGCTGAAGCACACTTTAGAAAGGGGAGATAATTCAAATGAACATTGTCTTGCACACACAAAAGAAACAGAAACTTTTTACTGACTCAGTAAAAAGACTCTGGTAAGAGGAAGAGATTAAAGAGATTTAATACCTTAAAACTTCCATCTATCAATTAAAAGACATTGAAGATTATACACCTTTTTTAAAAGTTTTGCTCTATAACTTTACTTACAATTTACTTTAATCAAGAGTGTTAACATTAAGGTAGGCAATTTCAGAACCAAATAGGTTTCCTTGGAAGAACTGAATTCCCTATTACTGGAAAATGTTCATGCATCCAAGTGATTTGACAAGACTGCAACAGATGTGACTTCTAAGTCAAGGAGACTGAATTAGGAGAGGTATAATCAACCTTCCATGTGCCATATGCCTCCAACCACTATCAAAGGACTTTGGAACCATCATAAAACCCAAAAGCTCACTCTTTCCTAAAAGGACATTATACTATATTTATATTTTATTATATTTATTATTGACAGCAAGTTATAAGAATACAAAAAACCAAAGTAGAATTGTTAATTTTATTGTTATGCCTTTCTTCGAAAACAATGCCATTAGTGGGCCAGGCATGGTGGCTCACGCTTACTGTAATCCCAGAACTTTGGGAGGCCGAGGTGGGCAGATCACTTGAGGTGAGGAGTTAGAGACCAGCATGGCCAACATGGCAAAACTCCATCTCTACTGAAAATACAAAAAAAAATTAGCCAGGCATTGTGGCACACGCCTGTAATCCCAGCTACTCAGGAGGCTGAGGCAGGAGAATGAATCACTTGAACCCAGGAAGTGGAGGTTGCAGTGAGCCCAGACCGCACCACTGCACTTCAGCCTGGGCGACAGAGTGAGACTCCGTCTCAAAAACAGAAAACAAAAACAATGCCATTAGTGATATAAAGCCTTGGTAGTACCACTGATGATATATTTTATTGCTCTAATAACACTAAAACACAAAGACAATACATTTGTCAGGTCTTGTGACAAGAATATTAAGAGCCTGAGTTGGCGTAAGATTTACATATCAACAATGACACAGCTGCTTTGAAAGTTCTCCGTCATGTCTTGCCCATCTGATAAATTTCTACTCCTTAAAAGAATTACTTCAGGCTTGCCAGGCCCAGTGGCTCATGCCTGTAATCCCAACACTCTGGAAGGCTGAGGCGGGTGGATCATGAGGTCAGGAGTTCAAGACAAGCCTGGCCAAGATGGTGATACCCCATCTCTACTAAAAATACAGAAATTAGCCAGGCATGGTGGCCGGCGCCTGTAATCCCAGCTACGTGGGAGGCTGAGGCAGAAGAATCACTTGAACCCAGGAGGTGGAGGTTGCTGCAGTGAGCTGAGATCGCGCCACTGCACTCCAGCCTGGCAACAGAGCGAGACTCCGTCTCAAAAAAAAAAAAAAAAGAATTAGTTCAGGCTTTCCATGATTTCCCCAGGCATTTTGGACATCCCTCCCCCTACTTTCCCAGCACTGTATATACACCTCCATTATAACACATCATGTTTACATGTCAACATATTCAATGGATAGGAAGTATAGTTTTTAATCTATTTATTTCCAATGTCTAACATAATACCTATTCCATAATGGGCCCTAGTAAATATTAGGGTGTATAAAGGGCAAATGTCAAATTTTTTTTTTAACGATGGGGTCTCACTACATTGTCCTAGCTGGAGAGCAGTGGCTATTCACAGGCACTATTGTAGCTTACTGCAGCCTTGAAATCCTAAGCTCAAGCCATCCTCCTGCCTCACTCTTCCAAGCAGCTGGGATTACAGGTTTGTGTCAATGCACCTGGCATGGCAAATGTCACCAATTTAATAGACGATTCTAGATAGGAAGTGGCAAGGAGAATAGGTGATTGACAGAATACTCAACATCCTGGTTATTACCAACATGCCCAGCAGTCACAGATGGATAATTCCAAGAAAGGTAAATTCATGCTATACAAGTAAATGGGCATGGGTACTAAGGAAAACAAATTAATTTTTTTGTTAATTTAAACAAAAAATTCCATGTTCCACTTGAGAAGTACTTTATTAATTAAGAGAATTAAATGTTTCATTTAACTCAAACAATTTTTGCTCACTTTTGACCACTCCATGATTTTGGAATATACCAACAATTTTTCCTTTGGGCCACTCCAATCAGAAAGCACAGCTCTGGTCAGAATCTGGTTGTGAAGAGGTATTTTTAGAGAATAAGACTTGGAATTGAGTGTACTTTGGCAAATATTTTTAGATTGAAAAGCCTAACAGGAACTAGGGTGGAGTCACTGGGAAAGGAAGCCAGAAGTGTAATACTTGGAGCAGTCTCTGGTCAAACTTTAAAGTAGAGTGCTTATATTGTCTAACCTAGTTTTGTAGATAATAGATAAAGAAAATAGATGAAGATTCAGGGAAGCAGCCTTGCTGAAGATTAGAAAGCATGCATTTTGGCTTATATTTCCTAAGAAATTAAGAGTGGAGATAGGAAGCTGGAGAGGATTCTACTCCAACTCTGTGAGGAAACTCCACCCTCAAGTAGCTGGCAATCTGGTAAGCAAGAGTACTGTAACTTTTTATTTAATTATCTCCTTTCTCTATCTGCAATGCTCATTATTCACAGTTAAAACCTCATACTATAAATAAATTATCTAGCCTCCCTTGGGTTCATAATTAGTCAGGTTATAGTCAAGAAAAAAAAAGGCCTAAAACCTAAATAAAATACGAAGAATAATACAGAATATACAATATAGAACATAATTTCTCCTTACATTTTCAAATAATAAATTATCAACCAATTTGTTTTTTGTTTGTTTGTTTTTTGGTTTTTTTTGAGACAGAGTCTCGCTCTGCCGCCCACACTGGAGTGCAATGATGTGATCTCAGCTCACTGCAACCTCCGCCTCCCAGGTTCAAGCGATTCTCCTGCCTCAGCCTCCTGAGTAGCTGGAATTATAGGCACGTGCCACCATGCCCAGCTTTTTTCTGTTGTTTTTTTTTAGTAGAGATGGAGTTTCACCATGTTGGTGAGGCTAGTCTCGAACTCCTGACCTCATGATTCGCCCGCTTCGGCCTCCAATTTTAATATAATTTTTATCACCAACTTTTTTTTCTTAGAACTGAGGTCTCTGGGGCTGGGCATGGTGGCTCACCCCTGTAATCTCAGCACTTTGGGAGGCTGAGGCAGGAGGATCACCTGAGGTCTGGAGTTCAAGTCCAGCCTGGCCAACATGGTGAAACCTCATCTCTACTAAAAATACAAAAATTAGCCGGTGTAGTGGCATGCACCTGTAATCACAGCTACTCGGGAGGCTGAGGTGGGAGGATCACTTGAACCAGGGAGGTGGAGGTTACAGTGAGCCAAGATCCCACCACTGCACTCCAGTCTGGGTGACAGAACAAGACACCATCTCAAAAAAAGAACTGAGTTATCCAGACATTATACTTTATGGCCACTCAGTTTTGTCTTTTTTTTTTTTTTTGAAACGGAGTCTCTGTTGCCCAGGCTAGAGTGCAGTGGTGCCATCTCAGCTCATTGCAACCTCCACCTCCCAGGTTCAAGTGATCCTCCTGCCTCAACCTCCCGAGTAGCTGGGACTACAGGCATGCACCACCATGTTCAGCTAATTTTTATATTTTTAGTAGAGACGGGGTTTCACCATGTTGGCCAGACTGATCTTGAACTCCTGACCTCAGGTGATCTGCCCGCCTGGGCCTCCCAAAGTACTGGGATTACAGGTGTGAGCCACTGCACCAGGCCCTACCACCAATTTTTTGTAGGTGGTGGCACAACTTGAAGAAAACTTCATATTCAACAAAAATAAACCACTTCATTTTTTACTTTCCCTGGTTATTAACCAAGCCACCATATCTCTGGCATATAAACTGACTGCACAATTCTTTCACATTACATGGACATTCTGAAAATATACTAATGCAACTAATGTTTAATGTATCTTTTACTTACCCATATTTATAAGTCCCTTGAACTTGAGAAATATTCAGATTACTGCTCAAGTTTCTTGCCAGAGCTGTTGGAATAATGGGTATGGGCTTCACAGGTGTGCATTTAAAGTTATTCGCTAGAGTTACTGCTGCCCAATTCAAGTCAAATTCCACACTGTCCAAACTCTCCCTGGAAGTGATATGAACTCTTAGGGAAAGCAGCTTACCACAGTCCAAGGAATCTTTGCTACATATATGGCACTGTAGAGCCTGAGAAATCAATATTAAATAATTATTTTAAAACTTCGAAATGTGCCCATATCTCCAAAGTTTATTTTATACTGATACATATACGTATATAATACCTTGCACTAATAAAATTAAATGAGTTCTGATTTACATTTCAGTTCTCATTTATTCCATGTGACCAAAAGATTATGTGAATAATTATATCAAAGCAAGTAAGATTTACTGTCCCAAGCTCCACTACACATTTTCAATGTAGATATCCTAGCAGCACTTCAGTCTTACTGGGGAGTCACCCCCAATAAATATTTACTACATGGGAAAAAATGGACATAAAATAATTTTTTTTTTTTTTTTGAGGAGTCTCGTTTTTTTGCCCAGGCTGGAGTGCAGTGTTGCAATCTCAGCTCACCACAAACTCCACCTCCCAGTTCAAGCGATTCTCCTGCCTCAGCCTCCCAAGTAGCTGGGATTACAGGTGTGTGCCACCACACCCAGCTAATTTTTTGTATTTTTAGTAGAGACAGGGTTTTATCATGTTGGCCAGGCTGGTCTTGAACTCCTCCTGATCGGCCCGCCTCAGCCTCTCAAAGTGCTGGGATTACAGGCGTGAGCCACCATGTCTGGCCTCATAAAATAATTCTGATTGAGTCTCAGAGAATCTAAAGTCCATTCCTCTTTGATTCCTTTCTTGTTACACAAATTGTCAAGTTAGTTCTCCCTCTGTATTTGCCCATGCCCACTGTGTCCTTCCTAGTTTCACTGCTACCATTGCACTATAGGTTAATACATCCCTCTGTAATACACACCCGCCCAACTTCTACAATGGCTACTCTCTCTAACTTCGGTCAGCCTACGCTATCAGATTAACTATTTCTGATTTGACAGTGTTTTCTTTTTTCAGGAACCTTCAATTACTACATGGCCCATATGACAAAGTTCAAATTCCTTAGGCTGGCAGACAAGGCTCTTCTTTCTTGAGACAGGGTCTTGCTCCCACCAAGGCTGGAGTGCAGTGGTGTGATCACAGCTCAACCTCCCGGGCTCAAGCAATCCACCTGCCTCAGCCTCCTAAAGTGTTGGGATTACGGACAGGAGCCACCGCGCCCAGCCAAGCCTCTCTATAGTCAGACCAAATTAATACTCCAGTCTGACTGCCCACAAATTCAGCAAAAATGTATACCCTAAACACTACCCTAAGTACATCTTGAACTTTCTTATCTCGGTTACACTGCTTCTTCTGAAAGGCTACTCATATCGCTTACCTAGAATTTTTGCCCTCAGAAACACATTTAGTTGGATTTTAGGTTCACAATAATTCAATCAAATTATTGTGAATAATTCTCAAATATGGTTTTACTAAAATACAGCATACTAAACAGTTTGATTCTTGTGTTGAATTAACTATCAAGTTGTCAATGAATCGCACCTTTAAAGCTGAACTGAAGTCATCTACACTGTGAACTATCATTTCTCTTGAACAAAGTTCTTGAGTATGAACTTTGCATGGAATCAAAAAGTCCCCAGGAAGAGAAGCAGTAGGGGTTATTTCTAGGCATTCAGGTACTTCTCGACCAGGATCAAAGCGATCTACTGTCAATGTTACACCTTCTTCATCTGTAGAACAAAAATAACAGCTATTATATAGCATACTAATTAAAAACATAAAATCAGCCAAGCAAGACTACATTATAGCAAAGCACTTTGTTCATACCAATAGTACACTAAACTCTTAAATACTAAACTCTTACAGTAAACTAAACTCTTATAAGCGTACACTAAGCTTACTTGCTTATATATATTGATCCATCTGACCAGATAGTAAACTCTGTAATTAATAGTTTTACTCATCTTCATATCCTTGGTACACAGCAAAGAAAATTAGCACAAAGCAAATACGATAGTTGGCCGAATCAATATAGTCTATTGCAGTCATACAAGTAATTTTAAAAAATGTTTTCTTGTACTGATGGAGTCTCACTATGTTATGCAAGCTGGTCTTAAACTCCTAGGTTCAAGCGATCCTCCCACTCCAGCCTCCCAACGTGCTGGGATTACAGGCATGAGCACTGGTCCATTTTTAAAAGTGTATTACCTTCGTCTACTGTCAGAGAACCAAGTAAAAAGTATGACGAATTTTTTTTATTCTGCTTAGCATGACGATAAGCAAGTTGGATGGTCTTTTCAGTCACCACAAGCTTTGGATTTCTGAAAAACAAGTCTTTTATGAATATGGTAGACCTCATATCTTAAAAAAACCTCCTGCCATAAAATGCTGTCTAAATTATAACACACATTTTAAAAAATGTACAGAAAGATCATTGTCAGGAAATCCCAGGGTCAAACGCAGGGGATAGGGAGGGCCACTTGGAAACTAGAATGGCAATAAACAGACACTGAAACTATAGTTGTTCTCCAGGCATTTTGTTAACTTTATGAAACTCAGCAAGTAGGTCTCCTGTTTTTGTAAGTAAATTTTGACTGAAACAGTCACATCTATTTCTTTACATACTGTGTATGGGCTTCAGATATAATTAGCATTACAGTAGTGCCCCCTTATCTCTAAGAGACGTGTTCCAGACCCCCAGTGGATGTCTGAAACCGCAGATAGTAACAAATCCTATATATACTATGTTTCTTCCTATACATACATATCTATGATAAAGTTTAATTTATAAATTAGGCACAGTAAGTGATTAACAACAATTAATAATAGAATAATTTTAACAGTATACTGTAAAAAAGTTGTGTGAATATAGTCTGTCTCTCAAAATACCTTATTGTACCATACTGTGGGTAACTGAAACCATGGAAAGTGAAACCATGTACAAAGGGGGGAAACTACTGTATTGAATACAAAATATAGTATGATTTAATGTTTTAAAAAATGTAAAAGGAAAACCAAAATATAAGCCAGGAATAAGATACTATGAAAAAAGACCAGGCAAATTTGAATAAAAAAGCCATACAGAACTTAAAGAAATAAAAAACCTAATTTGTAAAAATTCAATGAGTTACATAATTAACTGGGGATAGGTACACAAATGTGTATTGTTATTCTATTAACTATGCATATATACTATAAGTATCCTTTCATATATATGGTACACCACCACATTTAAAAAACCTAAATGAGGGCCGGGTGCGGTGGCACACGCCTGTAATCCCAGCACTTTGGGAGGCTGAGGATCACCTGAGGTCAGGAGTTCGTGACCAGCCTGACTAACATGGTGAAACCCCATCTCTACTAAACACAAAAAAAATTAGCCAGGCGTGGTGGTGCATGCCTGTAATTCGAGCTACTTGGGAGGCTGAGACAGGAGAATCACTTGTACGTGGGAGGCGGAGGTTGCAGTGAGCCGACATCACGCCATTGCACTCCAGCCTGGACAACAAGAGCAAAACTCCATCTCAAAAAAAACAACCAAACTGAAATGAACAGGTTAGATGGCAGCTAAGCACAGCTAAAGAGAAAATAAGCAGACTTGAAAAACAAAGGAAACTACTCAAAATGTACAGAAAGACAACCATAAAAAAAATAAAAACAGTTGAACTTCCATAAGACTCTCCCTATTTTTGTCAATGGTGCCACCCTTCTCTGCCAACTAGTGTTGAACCTGAATACTTTCTGACTTGTATCTTTCCTTCAGTTCCTCTATTCAATCATCAAATACTACAAATTATTTATTCAAAACACCTTGTTTCTTTCTTTCCTTTTGATCTGAATACTGCTACATTGCTCTAAGTCCTTATAATGTATAATAGATGCCATTTATGAAATACTTTCTATTCCAGGCACTGTGACAATTGCTTTACAGAGTCTTATTTAACCCCTACAAGAGAACTGTGAAACTGGTATTATTATAGTCATTTTATAAATAAGGAAACTGATCCTTGGCTACTTTACTGAGGTTGCATAAATAAGTAGTAGAATCAGGATTTGATTCCCTAGGCAGTCTGCTCCAGTTATTGCAGTTTTTTTTTTCTTATTTTGTTTTTTTTTACTTTTTATTTTAATTTTTTATTGAGACAAGGTCTCACTTTGTTGCCCAGGCTGGTTTCAAACTCCTGACTTCAAGCAATCCTCCTGCCTCAACCTCCCAAAGTGCTGGGGTTACAGGTGTGAGCCACCGCACCCAGCCCAGTTATAGCACCTTAAAACATTAAAGTATACACCTGTGTGATTACAGAAAAGCATCCTGAAGCTAGGCTGACTCAAGGCCCTCCCCACCATAATCTATCCTTCTTAGAATACTACTTTTAACAAGTAACTCTTATGTACAAAACCTCAATAGATCTATTTTCTATTACTTTACACCTAAACTTCTTTCTTGTCTTTCTGTCAAGGTCCTGGATGTAATCATAAGATTTTATATTCCTTCTAATCTGATCCACTCAAAAATTGGTTCAAGCTTCTCAATGTTCTACAAAGACACCATGCTGACATAATAAAAAACACTTTCAGTTTTTATTATATTTCACCTCTTTTGAATTCCTACAACATGCAGAATTTGCAGAAAACTGGGAAAATAAGATTATCTCTCAAAAGTACAAGGAACAGATGTTAAGAAGCAGCAGAAGGAAAATTTTGCCTGAGGGGAGCTTCTAAAAGAAAAGTAAAGAAAAATGAATAATTGGTCATAGTAATCAACTTTGCCTTATACATCTTTGTATTACTCTTGTTTATACTGGCTTGATTTGAAAAAAAGAAACATGTTATACCTGTAGTAACTGAGATGTAAGTAGATGAAATCTCCAGTTGGCGTTGGATTCCAAAGTGCACATTTTGATGGAGGAAAGTGGAAAGGTACCATCCTGCTTGAAGGAAACCTTTTGAAAAAACAATGTAAAATTAAAGCATAAGGAATAGCAAACTTGGTAGACATTTGGTAGGAAACAATTAACTATCTTTAAGGTGATGGTATTTTCAGATTACTTTTGTAATTTTCAAAGAGTTTATATATATATATGTATTTTTTTTTGAGACAAAATGTCACTCCATCACCCAGGCTGGAGTGCAGTGGCATGATCTTAGCTCACTGCAACCTCTGCCTCCCGGGTTCAAGCAATTCCCCTGCCTCAGCTTCCTGAGTAGCTGAGATTACAGGAGTGTGCCACCACACCGGGCTACTTTTTGTATTTTTAGTAGAGACGCGGTTTCGCCGTGTGGGCCAAGCTGGTCTCGAACTCCTGACCTCAAGTCATCCACCTGCCTCGGCCTCCCAAAGTGCTAGGATTACAGGCATTAGCCACTGTGCCTGGCCAAAAAATACTTTTTTATTTTTTGAGACGGATTCTCACTCTGTCACCCAGGCTGGAGTGCTGTGGTGCAATCTCGGCTTACTGCAACCTCCGCCTCCCAGGTTGAAGCGATTCTCCAGCCTCAGCCTCCCAAGTAGCTGGGACTACAGGCGCATACCACCATGCCTGGCTAATTTTTTGTATTTTTACTAGAGACAGGGTTTCACCATTAGTCAGGATGGTCTCAATCTCCTGACCTCATGATCAGCCCGCCTCAGCCTCCCAAAGTACTGGGATTATAGGCGTGAACCACCATGCCTGGCCTTTTTTTTTTTTTTCAGACAGAGTCTTACCCTGTTGCCCAGGCTGGAGTGCAATAGCGTGATCTCAGCTCACTGCAACCTCCGCCTCTGGGTTCAATTGATCCTCCCACCTCAGCCTCCCGAGTAGCTAGGATTACAGGCACCTGCCACCACACGCAGGTAATTTTTTGTATCTTTAGTAGAGATGGGGTTTCACTATGTTGGCCAAGCTGGTCTCAAACTCCTGACCTCATGATCCACCCGCCTCAGCCTCCCAAAGTGCTGGGATTACAGGCATAAGCCACCGTGCTCGGCCCAAAAAATATTTTTTAAAAAAGAAAATTCACTTGTAACTCTACTACCAGGAGAATAGGCACTCAAAATTTGGCTTATTTGTCCTTTTTTATCTATATATATGTAAATTTATATATACACAAGCTTTTATTTATTTATTTATTTTATTTTATTTTATTTTTTTTTTTGAGACGGAGTCTCGCTCTGTCGCCCAGGCTGGAGTGCAGTGGCGCAATATCTTGGCTCACTGCAAGCTCCGCCTCCCGGGTTCACGCCATTCTCCTGCCTCAGCCTCTCCGAGTAGCTGGGACTACAGGTGCCCGCCACCACGCCTGGCTAATTTTTTGTATTTTTTAGTAGAGACGGGGTTTCACCGTGGTCTTGATCTCCTGACCTTGTGATCCACCCGCCTCGGCCTCCCAAAGTGCTGGGATTACAAGCGTGAGCCATCGCGCCCGGCCAACACAAGCTTTTAAAAAATAACAAGACAATCCTACAAAATCCCTTTTAAGTAACAGAAAAATGAGTATAAATCATAAATTTACATTTAAATTTAAACGAAAATCTTTCTTTTCTTTTCTTTTTTTTTTAAAGAGCAGGGCCTTGCTCTGTTGCCCAAGCTGGAGTGCAGGGGCTCAATCATAGCTCACTGCAGCCTTAAACTCCTGGGCTCAAGGGAGCCTCTCGAGCAGCTAGGACCACAAATGTGCACCACCACGTGAGGTTTACTTTTGTATTTTTTGTAGACACAGGGTCCCACTATGTTCCCCAGGCTGGTCTTGAGCTCATGGTTTCAAGCAATCTTCCCACCTTGGCCTCCCAAAGCACTGGGATTATAGGCATGAGCCATGGCTCCTGGCCTAAAATCTGTCTTTCTGAACTGATTTCCAGATAATTGTTAGATAATACCCAACAGTTATGAAAAGCAAAAAAACTGAATAGATTCTTAATTATTTCCAGTGTTTCCAAATTTGGTATTTTGGAATACCAAAATACAGCACAAGTTTAATTACTGAAGCATCAAAAGGACATAATTATAAATAATTCCTCAACAAAGATGCCAGGGGCAGTGTAAAGCAAGGTTTCAATATTAAATCATATAGGGTACCATCAAAAACTTTTCATTTTACATGAGTGTATAACACGAGAAAACCACAATAAGAAAAAGACCACTAACGGGGCCAGGCCCGGTGGCTCACGCCTATGTCAGCACTTTGGGAGGCCAAGGCAGGCGGATCACTTGAGGCCAGGAGTTCGAGACCAGCCTGGCCAACGTGGTGAAACCCCGTCTCTACTAAAAATACAAAATTAGCCAGGTGTGGTGCCACGTGCCTCTAGTCCCAGCTACTTGGGAGGCTGAGGCACGAGAATCACTTGAACCCAGGGGGAAGAGGTTTCAGTGAGCCGAGATCACGCCACCCCACTACAGCTTGGGTGACAAGAGCGAAACTCCATCTCAAAAACAAAAAAAAAATTAGCTGGACATGGTGGCACACACCTGTAATCCCAGTTACTCAGGAGGCTGAGGCATGAGAATTGCTTGAATCAGGGCGGCGGAGGTTGCAGTGAGCTGAGACCGCACCACTGCACTCCAGCCTGAGCAACAGAGCGAGACTCCGTCTCAAAAAAAAAAAAAAAAGAAAAAAGAAAAAGACAATGGAAAAAAAAAAAGAATAAACTCCTGCCATTTGCAACACATGGTTAGAACTGGAAATCACCATGTTAAGTGAAATAAGCCAGGAACAGAAATACAAACTTCACATGTTTTTGCTTATTTGTGGGATCTAAAAATCAAAACAATGGAACTCATGGACACAGAGAGTAGAAGGATGGTTACCAGAGGCTGGGAAGAGTAGTAGGGGTTGGGTGAGAGGTAGACACAGTTAATGGGTTTAAAAAAAAAAAACAGAAAGAATGATTAAGGCCTATTATTTGATAGCACAGCAGGGTGACTATAGTCAATAACAACTTAAAAATAATAAATAATAACATTTAAAAATAATTAGGCTGGGCACAGTGGCTCACACCTATAATCCTAGCACTTTGGGAGGCTGAGGTGGGCAGATCACTTGAGGTCAGGATTTCAAGACCAGCCTGGCCAACATGGTGAAACCCCGTCTCTACTAAAATTACAAGTTAGTTGGGCTTGGTGGCGCACACCTGTAATCCCAGCTACTCGAGTGGCTGAGACACGAGAATCACTTGAATCCAGGAAGCAGAGATTGCAGTGAGCTGAGAGATGGCGCCACTGCCCTCCATCATGGGCGACAAAGTGAGACTCTGTCTCCAAAAAAATAAAAATAAAAAAATAATAATTAAAAGTGTACAGTTGGATTGTCTGTAACACAAAAGATAAATGCTTAAGGGGATGGATACCCTATTTCCCATATGTGATTATTACACATTGCATGCCTTATAAAAATGTCATATACCCCATAAATACATACACCATGTACCCACAAAAATTTAAATTTTTTAAATTAAAAACAGAATATACTGAACTTGTTACACAACTGTACCCTTCTAAGAATAGAAGACAAAATTTTTCTGTCAACATGGGGTTTCCCCATGTTGCCCAGGCTGATTTTGAACTCCTGAGCTCAAGCGATCTGCCCACCTCAGCCTCCCAAAGTGCTAGGATTACAGGCATGAGCCACCTTGCCCACTGACAAATTTTCAAATAAGAGATGGCAGGGGGGTAGAACACAAGGGCCAAAATTAAAGCAAAACGAATTTGATAGCCTCCTTGGGTCATGTTTCCCATTATCTTCATCAAGAACATCTGGCACAAAGAAAGACATTACAGAGAATAAAGGTGACCCATGAATGCAATTCTAGTTTGGAAGAAAAAAAAATTCACATGTCAGTATTAACTGTTGTTCCCTAGGGGAAAAAAGAGCAATAAATGATCCAAAGAGCCAAACAATACAAGCTGATTTGCCCAGTCCCCATGGTAACGACAGACTGAGAAAAATGGGAGACAGGTGGCAAGCTCCTACTTCACATGACAAAGGCTTAGGAACATCTGAGGAAACCTGGTATACCTAATGTGAAATTATTCCCATCAAGGAATTAGTATTTGTAAGAGGGAAAGAACTCAACCACTTTCCCACTTGTCTAGAAGGTAAACAAACACCGATGTAATTTTTAGCCTCCTAAGTTCAGGTACTATTTCCCATCAATAAAGATCTATGTTATGAAAATAATTGAAGGAGGGACGGAACTAGTATTTACTGATCGCCTATTACGTACTAGACCCTTTAGTTTAGTAATCTTATTTAACCCCACACAATAATCTTCTGTGAGACAGAGATTACCATCCTCATTTTACAGATGAAGAACTGAGGCTTAGTTAATTAACTTGATCAAGGTCACCCACCTAACAAGTGGTAGAGCTGGGATATGAACCTAGAATTTCCTGATTCTAAAGATTATGTTCTTTTTTCTCTTCCAATCTACCTTCCCAAGTTATGTGAACAGCTGTAAGACAAAATATCTGTAAATATGCTTCTATACCTGGTATTCATCTGGGGCCATGCAAGAGGATATATAGGCTCCATGATGTCTGGTGAATGATTTCTTTAATTTCAAATCCTCAGTATCCTAAAGAATTAAAGAGAATATTACTAATGAATGATAAAAACAAAGAAGAAAAATATGATTTAACCACATATTAAAATTACAGGCAAAATTAGATTACTTATATGAAATGTGACTAATAGATTAATAAGATTAAATGCTTGTAGATTCTGCCAATCATTTTCATATGTTAGAGTCATTCTGCCAATAAATTACTGTTAATATTTATTCTAGGCAGCAAAATCTACCAATATATCTATCCCTTAATGAAAGCTCAGATTCTGCCCCAAAACCTTTGTATCAACTTAGTGAGCTCGGTAGGGCAGGTAGTATCAAATGTATGAGATTCTGACCAAATGCCTTACAACCCTCATAAAACCATGAAGCAGCAGAAAAAAATGATTTGGGCTAGATATTTATTTGGGGCCTATAATGAAGTCATTAAAGAATCTTCATTGTAAAAAAAAAACAGTCCTGCATGCATTCCCACAAACTGACTTGTGTCAGTGAAAAATCAGTGTTCTTTTTTTTTTGAGATGGAGTCTTGTTCTGTCACTAGGCTGGAGTGCAGCGGCACGATCTCAGCTCACTGCAACCTCTGCCTCCTGGGTTCAAGCGATTCTCCTGCCTCAGCCTCCTGAGTAGCTGAGACTACAGGTGCACACCACCATGCCCAGCTAATTTTTGTATTTTTAGTAGAGATGGGGTTTCACCATGTTGGCCGGGATGCTCTCAACCTCTTGACCTCGTGATGCACCCACTTTGGCCTCCCAAAGTGCTGGGATTACAGGTGTGAGTCACCACGCCCAACCCAGTATTCTTTTTTAACTCCACATGCTCTCTCTGGGTACTCTCCTTCACTCCCATTGCTTCTACACCTATCTATCTATAGCAAACCTTTAGCTCCACCTCTCTTCTGAGTTTCAAATCCATTTTCTTTTTTTCTTTTCTTTTTTTTTTTTTTTTTTTGAGACAGGGACTCACTCTGTAGCCCAGGCTGAAGTAGTACAGTGGTGCAATCTCAGCTCACTGAAACCTCCACCACCTGAGCTCAGGTGATCCTCCCACCTCAGCCTCCCGAATAGCTGGGACCACAGGCATTCACCACTGCACCCGGCTAATTTTTTTGGATTTTTTGTAGAGATGGGGTTTCGTCATGTTGCCCAGGCTGGCCTCGAACTCTTGGACAAAAGCAATCCATCCGCCTTAGTCTCAAAAAGTGCTGGGATTACAGGCATGAGCCACCATGCCCAGATGTTTCAAATCCATATTTCTAACTGCCCACTGGACAGTTCCATCTAAGTATTATTGAAGCAAAACACAGACCTCGTAGTCCTTTCTTCAGAGTTCAGTATGTCCTATATTCTTTCAAGCCTTAGAGTTCTTTAGGTCCTGCACATACTGTATCAATTCCAGGAAAAAGAAACTGTCTAAGGCCGGGTGTTGGGGCTCATTCCTGTAATCCCACCACTTTGGGAGGCCGAGGCGGGTGGATCACCTGAGGTGAGGAGTTCAAGACCAGCCTGGTCAACATGGTGAAACTCCCTCTCTACTAAAAATACAAAAATTAGCTGGGCATGGTGGTGCACACCTGTAATCCCAGCTAGTCAGGAGGCTGGGGCAGGAGAATCACTTGAACCTGGGAGGCGAGGTTGCAGTGAGCAGAGATCATCCCATTGCACTCCAGCCTGGGCAAGAGAATGAGCCTGTCTCACTCTGTGTGAAGCAAGATAAAGGAGAAAAGGATTATTAATCCAGGCGCAGAGATTATTTAGAAGAGACTTTTTAGATAAAGTCAGAGGCTGAAAATCCTATTAAAAATGCTCTCATACCTTGTTCAAGACAGAGAAAAATGTGCTTCTAATAAAGTTGACTAGGCCGGGCACGGTAGCTCACGCCTGTAATCCCAGCACTTTGGGAGGCCGAGGTGGGCGGATCACGAGATCAGGAGATCAAGACCAACCTGGCTAACACGGTGAAACCCCGTCTCTACTAAAAATACAAAAAATTAGCGGGGCGTGGTGGCGGGCACCTGTAGTCTCAGCTACTCGGGAGGCTGAGGCAGGAGAATGGCGTGAACCCAGGAGGCGGAGCTTGTAGTGAGTGGAGATTGCGCCACTGCCCTCCAGCCTGGGCGACAGAGCAAGACTCCGTATCAAAAAAAAAAAAAAAAAAAAAAAGTGACTAAACAGTCCTTCTTAGAAATATCTGGACTAGGCCGGGCGCGGTGGCTCACGCTTGTAATCCCAGCACTTTGGGAGGCCGAGGCGGGCGGATCACGAGGTCAGGAGATCGAGACCACGGTGAAACCCCGTCTCTACTAAAAATACAAAAAAAAAAATTAGCCGGGCGTGGTGGCGGGTGCCTGTAGTCCCAGCTACTCCCAGAGGCTGAGGCAGGAGAATGGCGTGAACCCGGGAGGCGGAGCTTGCAGTGAGCCGAGACTGCGCCACTGCACTCCAGCCTGGGCGACAGAGCGAGACTCCGTCTCAAAAAAAAAAAAAAAAAAAGAAATATCTGGACTAAAAGGTTTAATGCAGCTTCCACAGAATGCAGGCTTTAAATCCTAAAACCCTTCCTTAGTACTTGGTTGTCATGGATAACAGTATTCACATGGATAACTGTAACTCTACAAAGTATAAAAAGTGCCAATTTTTTCTTCATTAAACAGAAGTGTCTTAAAATGCGCTACTTGTGTTTTCTTCCTCTATTCATTGGGGTGAAAAGATGGATAATGTTGATTTCTCATTTTAAAACAATATACATAAGGTAGTTTCATTCTGTCAGTGTTGTACAAACAATTAAAGGTAATGAAACTAAAACCACACATCTATACCTAGCAAAACATATTCTCAGGTAAAGTCATCATCGTGTACAATAGAAACCTTCAAATAATCCTCACCCCTTCTTCCATATAAATTATCTTTCCATACCCACCACCTTAGTTGCTAACTTCATCAACTCTCACCAGACTTACGGAAAAGTCCCCATAATGCTGCTAGAAGAGTGTTTCCATATAAATCTGATCAAATTATTCTCCTGCTTTAAAAGTCAATGGCTCTGGCTGGGCGCGGTGGCTCACGCTTGTAATCCCAGCACTTTGGGAGGCCGAGGCGGGCGGATCACGAGGTCAGGAGATCGAGACCACGGTGAAACCCCGTCTCTACTAAAAATACAAAAAATTAGCCGGGAGTGGTGGCGGGCCCCTGTAGTCCCAGCTACTCGGAGAGGCTGAGGCAGGAGAATGGCGTGAACCCGGGAGGCGGAGCTTGCAGTGAGCCGAGATCGCGCCACTGCACTCCAGCCTGCGGGACAGAGGGAGACTCCATCTAAAAAAAAAAAAAAAAAGTCAATGGCTCATGTCAGGGGCGGTGGCTCATGCCTGTAATCCCAGCATTTTGGGAGGCCGAGGCGGGTGGATCACCTGAAGTCAGGAGTTCAAGACCAGCCCAGCCAACACGGTGAAACCCCGTCTCTACTAAAAATACGAAAATCAGCCCAGCGTGGTGGCGTGTGCCTGTAATCCCAGCTACTAGGGAGGCTGAGGCAGGAGAATCGCTTGAACCCGGGGGACGGAGGTTGCAGTGAGCCGAGATCACGCCACTTGACTCCAGCCTGGGCCAAAGAGTGAAACTGCGTCTCAAAAATAAAAATAATTTTTTTTAAAAGCCGATGGCTCTTCTTTATATACAGAATAAAGGATCTTCACAATCCAGCCCCACTCTATTATTCCAACCTTAACCACCCCCATCCACTCATCCTACATTCCAGTCAAACTGAACTACCTGCAGTGCCCCGGTTTCAATATCTGCACAGGATGCCCCCCTTAACTTGGAATGCCCTGGTAAACCCCCGCCATCCCTCACAATCCAACTCGAATGTCACTTCCTCTGTGAAACCTCCCAGACACTGTGGCGATGGTACTATACTGTCTGTACTCATACACATAGCATTCTCGCACTTTGCTGTTTACACTTTACTTCCAGTAGTCCATGAACTTCAAACATTAACTGATCCCTTACTACATAGCAGACTGTGAGCCAGAAATTGTGAGGAATGCAAGAGCGAGCATTCAAGGTTTCAGTCCTCAAGAAATTCCCACCGTAAAAACAACTTTAAATGGCACGTTATCGACTGCAAACCTCTTTCACATACCTTAGCTCAGATGATACCCAAGGATTTCATGGACTGCTTAATTTCTCCCACTAGCTCCCCTTCTCGTCATCGGCTCCAGGCTCCGGGAGGGCGGAACCCACTACAGGGCTTTGAATGTTACCCACCAACCTTCCCTGGGCCGCGCTGCCGCCCCTCAAGTTGGAACCAGGAGCACAAAGCTCCGCTTACCGCAACTTCCGCGAAGCTGAGGTCTGTTTGCAGGGTAGGAGCGGGAGACGGCTCCAGAGAGCGCCACCGCCGACTCCGGCCCCGCCTCTGGGACGTTGGGGTCGCGGGAACTGAGGCGGCAAACACAAGCTCGCGAAACCGAAGGCCGCGCCACGCCTGCTGACTGGTCAGAAACCCCGCCAGTCAGGGAGCGGGGGTGGTGCTAGAGAGCCGCGCACGGTCGCCGTTACGTATTAGTGTGTCAACCAATCAGCGCCCCGCACTGGTTCCGCGCTCGACCAATCCCAAGTCTTCTTGGAGAACTGCGGGCGCCACCGGCGCTCCAGGATCAAGGTTCCGAAGATTTAAACCTTTCATTTCGTCAACGGTTAAGTTCCGGGGCGGGGTAGGCTTTCCGCAAGCGCAATGGAAAGCCCAGCTAGGTAGACGGAGGAGCGAGTGGCAGATGAAGCCGAAAGTGCTCTATAAGACGATCATCGGTCGGCGACTGGAAGCGAACATCCGAAGAACAGTTTCCAAACTCTTTACCTGAAAGCACAAAAGACAATTTTCTTTTTAATTTTTATTCTAAAATTTACATTTTTAATTTTTCCTTTTTGTGATCACTTATCCTCAACTTCTAGATTTCTTGCAGTTTCTTTCCTAGGAAGCCATCTGTTTTAGTGATATAATTTTTTTTTTTTTTTTTTGAGGTGGAATCTCACTCTGTTGCCCAGGCTGGAGGGCGATGGCGCGATCTCGGCCCACCGCAACCTCGCCTCCCGAGTTCAAGCGATTCTCCTGTCTCAGCCTCCCAATTAGCTGGTATTACAGGCGTCCACCACCCAGCACCACGCCCGGTTAATTTTTGTTTTTTGTTTTTTTTTCTGAGATGGAGTCTCGCTCTGTCGCCCAGGCTGGAGTGCAGTGGCGCGATCTCGGCTCACTGCAAGCTCCGCCCCCCGGGTTCACGCCATTCTCCTGCCTCAGCCTCCAGAGCAGCTGGGACTACAGGCGCCCACCATGCCTGGCTCATTTTTTGTATTTTTAGTAGAGACGGGGTTTCACCGTGTTAGCCAGGATGGTCTCGATTTCCTGACCTCGTGATCTGCCCACCTCGGCCTCCCAAAGTGCTGGGATTACAGGCGTGAGCCACCTCGCCCGGCCTAATTTTTGTATTTTTTAGTAGAGACGGGGTTTCACCACGTTGGCTAGGCTGGTCTCAAACTCTTGACCCTAGGTGATCTACCCGCCTCGGCCTCCCAAAGTGCTGGGATTACAGGCGTGAGCCACCATGCTGGGCCAAAATTTGTATTTATTAATTTATTGATTGATTGAGACGGGGTCTTGCTCTGTCGCCTAGGCTGGAGTGCAGTGATGCTATCTCGGCTCACTGCAACTCACTGCACACTGCCTTCCAGGTTCAAGCAATTCTGCCTCAGCCTCCGGAGTAGCTGGGGTTACAGGCAAGCACCACCACGGCCGGCTAGTTTTTGTATTTTTAGTAGAGACCAGGTTTCACCATGTTGGGCGCCGGGCTGATCTGGAACTCCTGACCTCAAGTGATCTGCCTCCGAAACTGTTTCGGCCTCCGAAACTGCTGGGATTACAGGAGTGAGCCACCGCCCCCAGCAAAGTAACATAAAAATGTTAAATTCCCATTGAGTAGAAGAAAAGAATGTGACTTAAATTTATAAACCATATATGCCTATCTCTACAACTAGTATTGATATTATATATAGTATTGATATGTTATGTATTTATATACAGTCAGCCCTCTATCAGTGGGTTCCATGTCCACAGATTCAGCCAACCGCAAATGGAAATATTCGGAGGAGAAAAAAACAAAATAACAACAATAAAAATAATACAAATCCAGCCTGGGCAACATGGCAAAACCCCATCTCTACAAAAACTACAAAAAAATTGCCAGGCATGGTGTCATGTGCCTGTAGTCCTACTACTTGGGAGCCTGAGGTGGGAGGATGGCTTGAGCCGGGGAGGCAGAGGTTGCAGTGAACTGAGATTGTGCCATTGCACTCCAGCCTGGGTGACAGATCAAGACCCTGACTCAAAAATAATAATACAAATAAGACACACATGTTGGGTGTGGTAGCTCCCGCCTGTAATCCCAACACTTTGCAACGCCGAGATGGGAGGATCGCTTGAGGCCAAGAGTTCAAGACCAGCCTGGGCAATATAGCAGCACTCTGTCTCTACAGAAAATTTAAGAATTAGTGGGATGTGGTAGTACAGGCCTGTAGCCCTAGCTACTGGGAAGGCTTAGGTGGGAGGATTGCTTGAGCCCAGGAGTTTGAGGCTGCAGTGAGCTATGATTGTACCATTGCACTCCAGCCTGGGTGACAGAGCGAGACCCTATCTCTCAAATAATTTAATTTAAAACTATAACCACTTTGACCGGGCATGGTGACTCATGACTGTAATCCCAGCACTTTGGGAGGCCAAGGCGGGCGGATCACCTGAGGTCAGGAATTCAAGACCAGCCTGACCAACATGGAGAAACCCCATCTCTACTAAAAATACAAAATTAGCCAGGCGTGGTGGCACATGCCTGTAATCCCAGCTACTAGGGAGGCTGAGGCAGGAGAATCGCTTGAACCCGGGAGGCGGAGGTTGCGGTGAGCCCCGAGATCGTGCCATTGCACTCCAACCTGGGTGACAAGAGTGAAACTCCATCTCAAAAAAAAAAAACAACAAAAAAACCCCTATAACTACTTTTTATATAGCATGTACACTGTATTAGGTATTATACAATGTGTTAGGTATTATACAATTAGTTATTATAGGTAGTCTAGAGATTATTTTTTTTTTTGAGACAGGGTCTCACTCTGTCACCACAGACTCAACTTCTGGCTGAAGTGATCCTCCACTTCAGCCTCCCTAGAAACTGAGACTACAGGCACATGCCACCATGCCCAACTAATTTTTGTTTTAAGATGATTTAAAGTATAAGGATGACTGTACATTGGTTATATGCAAATACTATGCCATTTTATATAAAAGACTTGAGTATCTGTGGGCCAAATTTGGTATCCCTAGGGTTCCTGGAACCAATCCCCCATGGATACAGAGGGAAGGCTGTTTATATTGTATTAATATTCCTTTGATAATTTATAATTATTTCCACAGCTAATGTGGTAATAGTGCTTTCTCCACCAGTGTCTGATATTATTCTCCTAACAGTCAAAGTAGAGAAGTGTTATCTCTATTTAACAAGAGATGAAATGTGTTAAGATCCCACAGCTAGTTAGTGCGGAGACAGGATTTGAAATGTCACTTATTTTGCTCAACACTCCACTTTTGTTAGTTTCCTGAGCAATATGGAAATATCTTAAAGTCTGAGCTGTATTTGTAGGCTGCTCTGGTCAGAATAAGCAGCTACCCTTTTAAGAGAGTGAAAACACTATTCTGAAAAATGTATCAAACTAGCAAAGAAATATGTGCTCTAGGACCAAGTGCGGTGGCTCACGCCTGTAATCCCAGCACTTTGGGAGGCTGAAGCAGGTGGATCACCTGAGGTCAGGAGTTCAAGACCAGCCTGACCAACATGGTGAAACACCGTCTCTACTAAAAATACAAAAATTAGCTGGGCGTAGTGGTGGGCACCTGTAATCCCGACTACTAGGGAGGCTGAGGCAGGAGAATCACTTGAATTTGGGAGGCAGAGGTTGCAGTGAGCCGAAATCACAACACTGCACTCCAGCCTGGACAACAGAGTGAGACTACATCTCCAGAAAAAAAAACAAAAAAGAAAGAAAGAAATATGTGCTCTGTAGAGCATCATTCTCTGCTTTCCTGAAAAAATTCTTGGCATCTAGGGCGCAAATTTTAAGGGGCATGATGGTCGGTTCCTGAGCTCTAGTGTGAGAACAGGAAGGGCCTCAGACAGCCATGCATGTCTGACAAACTGTTGGCCAGCCCAATGAGGAGCTCCAGAGCAAAGACTGCCCATGAGAGGAGTCCCACATTAGGCAGAAATGGCTAGGCCCTAGAATTCTTGCTGTGCCTAGTCATTGCCTGAGGCTTCCAAGAAAGAACAAGCACCAAAGCTAAGGCAGATTCCAAAGGCCACGGCAGGAGGCTGTCAGGCAACTGCAGTCTTTGCAGCTGATTGGAAAGTTCTTTCTGGAAAGAGATCTAAGTCATTGAGATCATTGACACATCTCAATGACTGCCATTGGGTACATGAAGTGCAAAGGCCCTGAGTTACATGGGAAGCCTTCGGAAGATTTTTTTTTTTTTTTTTTGAAACAGAGTCTCACTCTGGCGCCGGGGCTGAAGTACAGTGGTGTGATCTCAGCTCGCTGCAACCTACGACTCCTGGGTTCAAGCGATGAACCCTGCCTCAGCCTCCGAGTAGCTGGGATTACAGGCACCCGCCACTACGCCCAGCTCATTTTTTGTATTTTTAGTAGAGACAGGGTTTCACCATGTTGGCCAGGCTGGTCTCAAACTTCTGACCTCGTGATTCGTCTGCCTCGGCCTCCTAAAGTGCTGGGATTACAGGCGTGAGCCACCACCCCCAGCCTGGAAGATTTTATATACAGGACTGACATAATCTGATTTTAGGTTTTTGTTTGTTTTGTTTTTTGTTTTGTTTTTTGAGATGGAGTCTCCCTCTGTTGCCCAGGCTGGAGTGCAGTGGCGCCATCTAGGCTCACTGCAACCTCCGCCTCCCAGGTTCAAGCATTTCTCGTGCCTCAGCCTCCTGAGCAGCTGGGAATACAGGCCCCTGCCATCACTCCCAGCTAATTTTTGTATTTTTGGTAGGGACAGATTTTCACCATATAGGCCCAGCTGGTCTCAAACTCCTGACCTCAGGCAACCCTCCCGCCTCGGCCTCCCAAAGTGCTGGGATTACAGGCGTGAGCCACTGCGCCTGGGTGAGGCTATGATTTTAGGTTTTAAAAGGACCATTGATTGCTATATTGAGAATAGACTGTTTGGGGCAAGGGCGGAGATGCAAGGAGACCAGTTAAAAAACTGCTGCAATAACTTAGAAGAGAGATTGATGGTGGCTTGGACCAGAATGGTAGCAATGGAGGTGGTGAGAAGTTATTGTATTCTGGATATATTTTGAAGGAATAATCAATATGATTTGATTCCAGATTGAATTTAGCATGTAAAAGAAAGGAACCCTGTGTCGGCTTCTCATGATTTATGATTTTCTTTAAAACTACTTTGATATTAGAAAGAGAAATGTAGTATGAGTTAGACAAAAAGGAAGGGGTGAGCATAACACATAACCCCCCACTCCTTAGGTGTGGGCTGCACATAATGACATTTCTTCAAAGTGTATAGTATTGGGTTGGGGGACAAAGGCAGAGGGAGGAAAGTGACTTTACAATGGGAAAACCTGACAAACTACTTCAGGTGGGTCATCAAGCCAACCTCAATAGTCATGCTGATAGTAGGTACACTTTTCCTTTTTTTGTTTTTTAGAGACAGTGCCTTGCTGTTGCCCAGGCTGGAGTGCAGTGGCACAATCATAACTCACTGCAACCTCAACCTCCTGGTCTCAAATGATCCTCCTACCTCAGCCTCCAAGTAGCTGAGACTACAAGAGGGTGCCACCATGCCCAGCTTTTTTTTTTTTTCTTCAGTAGCAAGTATTCTCTCTATATTGTTCAGTCTGGTATTGAACTCCTAGCCTCAAGTACTGGGCCTCTAAAGTGCTCGGATTCCCAAAGTGCTGGGATTGCAGGCATGAGCCACAGCACCCAGACTACTATGCACACTTGATATGATGTGATTAAAATGGCACTTTAGGCCGGGCACGGTGGCTCATGCATGTAATCCCAGCACTTTGGGAGGCCAAGGCAGGCAGATTACCTGAGGTCGGGAGTTCGAGATCAGCCGGACCAACATGGAGAAGCCCCGTCTCTACTAAAAATACAAAAAATTAGCCAGGCATGGTGGCACATGCCTATAATTCCAGCTACTCGGGAGGCTGAGGCAGGAGAATTGCTTGAACCCAGGAGGCAGAGGTTGTGGTGAGTCGAGATCATGCCATTGCACTCCAGCCTGGGCAACAAGACTGAAACTATGTCTCAAAAAAAAAAAAAAAAAAAAAAAAATGGCACTTTAGGCCAGAGGTGGTAATTCACGCCTGTAATCCCAGCACTTGGGGAGGCAGAGGTAGGTGGATTACTTGAGGTCAGGAGTTCGAGACCAGCCTGGCCAACGAGGAAACCGCATCTCTACCAAAAAATATAAAAATTAGCCGGGTGTGGTGGCATGTGCCTGTAGTCCCAGTTACTCAGGACGCTGAGGTGGGAGAATCGGTTGAACCTGGGAGGCAGATGTTGCAGTGAAGCGAGATCATACCACTGCACTCCAGCCTGGGTGACAGAGTGAGATTCTGTCACAAGAAAAAAGCAAGGGGCACTTTATCTCTGTGGTCTTCCTCCCATTAACCTATAACCTTGTATTATCCTGAGAAAGACAGACAAATTCCAATAGTGAGGAATCCTGTAAAATGCCTGACCTGTACTCCTCAAAACTGTTAAACTCATCAAAAACAAGGAAATCCTGAGGAACTGCCAGAGTCAAGAGAAGCTTAAAGAGATATGATAACTA
>NW_026652283.1:47929120-47952661 GCF_009828535.3 Hylobates moloch
CGCCCGGCCTTTTTTTTTGAATTATAATGCAATAATCAATAGCTTTGGGGATCTGACCCCAACTCTGCCATTTGATTTCTCTGAGATTGATCTTCCTCATTTGCATATTGTACATTATCATAAAAAAGAGTTAATGCATAATGAGTGTGAAAGTTAAAGGGGCCACCCATATATTATTATTAGTCTAGGTGTACTGGCAACTGACATTATTAATAAATGAGCAACACATTGCCCTGTGTTCAAAGAGATTAAGGGAACTGATTTGTTAAATTAGAAAGAGAATAACGGCTGGGCGCGGTGGCTCACATCTGTAATCCCAGCACTTTGGGAGGCCGAGGTGTGCAGATCACCTGAGGTCAGCAGTTTGAGACCAGGCTGGCCAACATGGTGAAACCCTGTCTCCACTAAATATACAAAAAAATTAGCCAGGCATGGTGGCAGATGCCTGTACTCCCAGCTATTCAGGAGGCTGAGGCAGGAGAATCTCTTGAACCCGGGAGGGGAGGTTGCAGTGAGCCAAGATTGCGCCACTGCACTCCAGCCTGGGCGACAGAGCGAGACTCCGTCTCCAAAAAAAAAAAAAAAATTAGCCAGGCATGGTGGCGCACACCTGTAGTCCCAGCTACTCGGGAGGCTGAGGCAGAAGAATCGCTTGAACCCAGGAGGCCAAGGTTGCAGTAAGCCGAGATTGCGCCACTGCACTCCAGCCTGGCGACAGAGCGAGACTCCATCTCAAACAAAAACAAAGAGAATTAAGTTTAATGGAATAAAATCTACAAATGCTATACCAAGGACCTACTATACACTAAGCTTTGTGCTAGCTGGTATGGGGAGTTGAAAGGACATGATAAGCATAGAACAGGGAAGGCACAATTTTATAGGCTGTGTAATAAGAGGTAATTACCCAAAGCAAATATGAATAATTGTTAGATGACAGGCCAGTTTAAATAGACTGAAGATATATCATGCTAGTCTTTGATCTCTGTTTATATATATATGTCATTTCTTTTTTTTTGAGATGGAGTCTTGCTCTGTCACCCAGGCTGGAATGCAATGGTGCCATCTTGGCTCACTGCAATGTTCGCCTCCCAGGTTCAAGCAATTCTCCTGCCTCAGTCTCCTGAGTAGCTGGGACTACAGGCACCCACCACCACGCCCAGCTAATTTTTGTATTTTCAGTAGAGATGGGGTTTCACCATGTTGGTGAAGGCTGGTCTCAAACTCCTGACCTCAGGTGACCCACCCGCCTCGGCCTCCTGAAGTGCTGGGATTACAGGCGTGAGCCACACCGCACCTGGCCATTTATGTGTCATTTCAAGACATTGTGGAATTGCTATTACTTTTGGCCCTTACAGAGAAAAGCTACTGGTTTTATTTTTAGAATTTCCAAGTTCTTTAGTTTGCTTCACAGATAACCATTTCCAGTTTGTCATTTTTTTTTAAAGTATGAATTTGTTGCATAAACAATGTTATAACAAGAAAAAAATTATAAAAGGAAAAATTCATCCAGAATTCTATATTCTAACTGCTGTAGACTGAATATTTGTGTTCCCCACAAAATTCATATGTTGAAGTCCTAAACCTTAATATGATAGTAAGTAGGTGGAGCCTTTGGGAGGTGATTAGGTCATGATGGCAGAGCCTTCATGAATGGGATTAGTACCTTATAAAAGAAACCTCCAGAGAGCTCCCTTCTGCCCTGTGAAGTCACACGGAGAAAATGGCTGTTTATGAACCAAGATAGCAGGCCCTCACTAGATACCAAATCTGCCAGCTCCTTGATCTCTAACTTCCTAGCTTTGAGAGCTGTGAAAAATAAATTTCTGTTGTTTATAAGCTACCTGTTTATGGTATTCTGTTATAGCAACCCAAAGACATCAATTGTTTTTCCTTATTCCTTTTCAGTCTCTGTCCACATGACATGGTCTTTATGATTACACTAAGTAAATGTTCAGTGCTATAAACCTTGATGGTGCCTACTAACAGACTGGCTATGGGGATTAAAGAGCTATTGTTATCACCAGGAACAGGGAAGTTGGAATCGGTTATTTCTCCTCTTCCTGGTTCTGTTACTTATTACTGTACTAAGTTTCTCCAAACACCCAACTTTCCCTTTCTCAATTTACACTTCTAAGCTAAATTGTACTACTGATTTTTAAAAACAACTACAGCTAGGCCGGGCGCGGTGGCTCACACTTGTAATCCCAGCACTTTGGGAGGCTGAGGCGGGCGGATCACAAGGTCAGGAGATCGAGACCACGGTGAAACCCCATCTCTACTAAAAATACAAAAAATTAGCTGGGCGTGGTGGCGGGCGCCTGTAGTCCCAGCTACTCCGAGAGGCTGAGGCAGGAGAATGGTGTGAACCCGGGAGGCGGAGCTTGCAGTGAGCTGAGATCGTGCCACTGCACTCCAGCCTGGGGGACGGAGCGAGACTCCGTCTCAAAAAAAAAACAACTACAGCTTTGCTTTTAAGACACATATTTTTATTTTATTTATGTCTATTTTTTTAAAAAGATGGGGTCTCTCTCTGTCACCCAGGTGGGAGTGTAGTGGCAAGATCTCAGCTCACTGCAGCTTCAACCTCCTGGGCTCAAGTGATCCTCCCACGTCAGCCCCCTCTCCGCCCCAAGTAGCTGGGGCTACAGGCGTGCGCCACCACACCAGGCTAATTTTTGTATTTTTTGTAGAGATGGGGTTTCGCCATGTTGCCCAAAGTGGTCTCAAACTTCTGAGCTCAGGACATCTACCTGCCTTGGCCTCCCAAGGAGTCCTGGGATTACAGGCGTGAGCCACTGCACCTGGCCTCAAGAAACATATTTTTAAAGAAGATTGCTAATCTATCAACTTATGCCAAATTCCTTTTAGACACTTAAAAATCTTAGAAGAGTCAACAATTACAATTTATGTCTCAAGTCATGTTGACTTATTTTACTTATTTTTTAAAGTTTGGATTATTTGGAAAGAATACTATGATCAAATATCACATACTGGTAAATTGTCTAAAAGTATTTACTAAACTGAGCTAATGTACCATCATCCTGATTTTGCAGACAAAGAAATTACAGGTATAACCAACCTACCTAAGCTTGTAAAGTTAGCAAAGATGCTGTAAATTCAGCTAAAGACAGTCAGTCTCCCTTCACTGGTCTGCCTGCAGTTCTGCAGTATGAAGCTAAGCTCGGCTGACAAAGTCACTCCCAGGAGAGCAGTCATATCGTCTGCTGCCAGATTTGTCACATCACTTTTTTTTTTTTTTTTGAGATGGGCCAGGCGTGGTGGCTCAGAGATGGAGTCTCACTCTGTCACCCAGGCTAGAGTGCAGTGGCACGATCTCGGATCTCATCTCACTGCAACCTCCACCTCCTGGGTTCAAGCGATTCTCCTGCCTCAGCCTCCCAAGTGGCTGAGATTACAGGTGTGTACCACCACTCCCAGTTAATGTTTGTATTTTTAGTAGAGATGGGGTTTCACCATGTTGGCCAGCCTGGTCTCGAACTCCTGACCTCAGGTGATTCACCCACCTTGGCCTCCCAAAGTGATGTGATGTGGGCCAGGTGTGGTGGCTCACACCTGTAATCCCAGCACTGGGAGGCCGAGGTGGGTGGATCACCTGAGGTCAGGAGTTCGGGACCAGCCTGGCCAACATGGTGAAACCCCATCTCTACTAAAACACAAAAAATTAGCTGGGTGTGGTGGCGTGAGCCTGTAGCCCCAGCTACTGGGGAGGCTGAGGCAGGAGAATTGTTTGAACTCGGGAGACAGAGGTTACAGTGAGCCGAGATTGCGCCACTGTATTCCAGCCTAGGTGACAGAGCAAGACTGCGTCTCCAAAAAAAAAAAAAAACAAAACAAAAAAAACTATGTTTCCCTGAACTAATGTTCAGAATCTTTGAGAACAGGTCCTTTGATAAAGCCTCACAACAATAACCAAGCAAATCTGAGTAGCAGGGACCTTCATTTTAGAAACTCTATTAAGTATCAGGTTATGTGATGTACTAAGCATCACTCCAGGAAATAGATTACAATATAATAGACGGCTATGAAGGCCTGAAGACAAAGCACGCACCTAGTTGCTTAAGAGAGTGAATCATGTAACAATAACACACGGTCATGCTCTTAGTTCAATGCTGTACAAAGAGTAATCAGAGTCCCTTCCTTCATAGAGCTCTAAATCTAGTGTGGAGATACCCATAACAACATAGGCCTACAACAGAAATAACAAGGGACATGGTGGGGGAGGGTAGAAGCACAAAAGAGGTGCACCTAACCCAGGCTTAGGAGGTTTATTTATTTATTTTTTTTTTGAGATGGAGTTTCGCTCTTGTTGCCCAGGCTGGAATGCAATGGCATGTGCCTGTAATCTCAGCTACTTAGGAAGCTGAGGCAGGAGAATTGCTTGAACCCGGGAGGCGAAGGTTGCAGTGAGCCGAGATTGTGCCACTGCACTCCAGTCTGGGCGACAGAGCCAGACTCTGTCTCAATCAATCAATCAATTTTTCAAAAGAGATGGGGTCTCACCATCTTGCCCAGGCTTGTCTTGAACACCTGAGCTCAAGTGATCCTCCTGCCTTGGCCTCCTAAAGTGCTGGGATTACAGACATGAGCCACCATGCCCAACTTTTTTTCTTTTCTTTTTTTTTTTGAGACAAGGGCTCACTCTGTCATCCACGCTGAAGTGGCATGATCACGGCTCACTGCAGCCTCAACCTCCTGGGCTCAAGCAATCCTCCTGCCTCAGCTTCCTGAGTAGCTGGGATCACATCTGTCTAATTTTTCTAATTTTTTCTAAAGACATGGTCTCACTAGATTGCCCAGGCTCAAGCTGAATTCTGAAACATGAATATAACATAGGCAGCAAAGGGGAGTATTTAAGGCTGGGAAAATGAAAGTATGGGAACAGATATCTATCTCTAAGAGGCAATTATGATAAATAGGATTGATCAATGGTGACAAAGCTTATTTCCTAACCCCCTACAAAGGGTGCTAGGAACATAGATACACCCTGGGAATATTAAGCAGGTACTGAATGTATGTGAAAAGACCTAATGTACTCAATGATAAACATCTATGGGTAAGGGTGGGTTTTAAGGATAGCTCTTGCTATATATCTTTCTGAGATCAGTCTTCTGGTCTGTAATATAATATATTTTGATGGGATTTTTGTGAGTATGGAACTTTTCGTGGAGTCAGTGTTGTATAGAAATGCACATTTTAAAGTCATACATGCTGAATTTGAATTTGACTTTGTCATCTATTGCCTTGTGGGTTTTTTTTGTTGTTGTTGATTTTTTTTTTTTTGAGACAGAGTTTCACTCTTGTTGCCCAGGCTGAAGTGTCATGGCGTGATCTTGGCTCACCGCAACCTCCATCTCCCAGGTTCAGGCGATTCTCCTGCCTTAGCCTCCCGAGTAGCTGGGATTACAGGCGCCCGCCACCACACCCGGCTAATTTTGTATTTTTAGTAGAGACAGGGTTTCTCCAAGTTGGTCAGCCTGGTTTCAAACTCCCGGCCTCAGGTGATCCGCCTGCCTCAGCCTCCCAAAGTGCTGGGATTACAGGTGTGTGGTGAGTCACCGCGCCTGGCATTGCCTTGTGGTCCTGGCTCTATGTAAAATGATAGTACTAACTTCACAGCATTATGAGAATTTCATAGGCAAGGCAAGGCTGATATTTAACTAATACCCAACTGGAAAGGCTGTATTGGTGATTAAAATATTGAAACGCACAGGGCGCGGTGGCTCACGCCTGAAATCCTAGCACTTGAGGCTGAGCTGGGTGGATCACTTGAGCCCAGGAGTTTGAGACCAGCCTGGGTAACATGGCAGAATCCTGTCTCTACAAAGAGTAGAAAAATAAGCAAGGCATGGTGGTGCACACCTGTAGTCCTAGCTACTCAGGAGGTCGAGGCTAAAGTGAGCTGTGATGCGCCACTACACTCTAGCCTGGGCAACAGAGTGCGACCTCGTTTCAAAAATAAAGAAACAACAAAAATATTGAAACATTTACATATGAGTTGGCATATAGCTACTTCCCTAAGCACTTCCAGTGTCCTCCAACTCTCCCCTGGGACACACTGGACCACCCCACAATCTAGCAATTAGAAGATACCTGAGGCCAGGTGCGATGGCTCACACCTGTAATCCCAGCACTTTGTGAGGCCAAGGAGGGCAGATCACCTGAGGTCAGGAGTTCAAGACCAGCCTGACCAACATGGCAAAACCCTGTCTCTACTAAAAATGCAAAATTAGCTGGGTGTGGTGGCGCATGCCTGTAATCCCAGCTACTCAGGAGGCTGAGGCAGGAGAATTGCTTGAACCCAGGAGGTGGAGGTTGCAGTGAGCCGAGATTGCGCATTATACTCCAGCCTGGGCAACAAGAGTGAAAGTACGTCTCAAAAAAAAAAAAAGACGGTACAGAAATCTTTACAGGTATTCTGATAGATTTATTTTAAAAGTTGGAATATTATCCAAAAATTGCCTGGCACATAGTAGACTTTTTTTTTTTTTTTTGAGATGGAGTCTCGCTCTGTCACCCAGGCTGGACTGCAATGGTGTAATCTCAGCTCACTGCGACTCCGCCTCCCAGGTTCAAGTGATTCTCCTGCCTCAGACTCCTGAGCAGCTGGGATTATAGGCACCTGCCACCATGCCCAGCTAATTTGTATTTTAGTAGAGATGGGGTTTCATCATGTTGGCCAGGCTGGTCTCAAACTCCTGAGCTCAGGTGATCCACCCATCTTGGCCTCCCAAAGTGTTGGGATTAGAGGCGTAAGCCATCACAGTACACATTTAATAGATACTAATCAAATTTATTTAGCCTATAGATTCAATCTATGGATATAGTTGGGAAATGCCCCTTTACTGAGTGACATCCACTTATTCTATATATATTTATTGGGGCATACTATTATTGCATATCTGGTGGCTTACCCCTAGGTGTAATTCAATGCTTCTCTGCCACCTCCAAGGAGCACTAATATATGGCTAAGACAAAATGGATTCCTTGGAGACAAATTAGGATCAAGATGCTAAGCAGTAGACCTTGCACTGTGGACAAGCAGCAGGGTTGAATTTTCAAGCATCAGTGTAGTATTGTGTCTTTTATTAATTCCACGTCCTCGGCTTGGCTCCATGTGACCGCCAGTGTGATAAAATAGGCCCAAAGCTACTTGGAGATCCTAGCTTCCTTGGCTTATTTCTCTTTTTGAGTGTTCCTGTTGATCTGGTCTAGCTTGCCAGGGAGGAGTCTAAGAGAGGGAAGGTCATCTAGGCCTGCCTTGATTATACAAGAGAGTTTTCTCTAAGCTCTATAAGGTCCATCTCAGTTTACTAAATCTAAGGTTCCACAGAGGGCTTTTGGACCCTGTAGCAACTTTAAAACATGGCACCAAAATTCCTGACACTCCTCTTGAGAAGTAGGGCCTATGTACCCTCTCCTTGAATCTGGGCTCTGTGTGTGGTTGACTGCAAGAATATGGTGAAAGAAGAGTTGCTGTGGCAGTTTCTAAACCCAGGTTTTAAAAACTGGCAGGTTCTACTCCCCATTACTCTTGAAGAGTAACATTTAGCCATCATGCTGTAAAAAGAAACCTAAGCAACTCATGGTAAACCCCATGGTCTTTAGGGAAAGAGGGTTTCCACAATGTTAGGGAGAGCCAAGAAAAATTTAAATAGTGTATTTTCCAGCTTCCCGTCTCTACACCAAAATTAAGTATTGACACAAGAGGAAAAAATTATCCTCTGTCAGCCATGTGAATGAGCCTTCTTGGGTATGGATCCTCCAGCCTTCAGCCGAGCTGCCCCAGCTGATGCCATGTGGGATGAAGATGAGCTGTCCCCACTGAGCCCAGCCCAATTTTCAGGTAATAGGCAAAATAAATGTTTCTTGTTTTGGCTGGGCGCCGTGGCTCACGCCTGTAATCCCAGCACTTTGGGAGGCTGAGGCGGGCGGATCACTTGAGGTCAGGAGTTTGAGACCAGCCTGGCCAACATGGTGAAACCCCGTCTCTACTAAAAATACAAAAATTAGCCAGGCATGGTGGCTGTAATCCCAGCTACCCAGGAGGCTGAGGCAGGAGAATCGCTTGAAACCTGGGAGGCGGAGGTTGCAGTGAGCTCAGATCGTGCCACTGCACTCCAGCCCAGGCGACAGAGCAAGACTCCATCTCAACAATAACAACAAAAGGCAGGGCTTGGTGGCTCACGCCTGTAATCCCAGCGCTTTGTGAGGCCGAGGCAGGCAGATGACCTGAGGTCGGGAGTTCGAGACTAGCCTGACCAACATGGAGAAACCCCGTCTCTACTAAAAATACAAAAAAATTAGCCCGGCATGGTGGTGCAGGCCTGTAATCCCAGCTACTTGGGAGGCCGAGGCAGGAGAATCGCTTGAACCCGGGAGGCAGAGGTTGTGGTGAGCCGAGATTGTGCCATTGCACTCCAGCCTGGGCAACAAGAGTGAAACTCTGTCTCAAAAAAAAAAAAAAAGAATGTTTCCTGTTTTCAGTCATTGATTTGGGAATGGCTGTTTTGTAGCAATAGGTAACCGGAACAGACTCAAAGGGCCAACCAGTCGTAAAGTGTTTTTTTGCCTCACCTTGTCATTCCTGGAAATGACTCCCTGGAAAACCCTCGGCAGAGATGGGTGTTTGGGTTTCAGTTTTTAGAAATCTTTCCGCATTAATATTTTTCTTAGTTGCCTAACATAACTGGCAGAAGGAGACAGGCAAGGAGTAGGACATTAAGTAGTCAACCAATTGTAGTCATAATTATTCAGAAAGATTTTTTTCTCTGTGAAAAAAAAGTCACCACATATTGCTTTAAGTAGGTATACAAGGAAGTTTCAGACCCAAACCCCTGTGTGGAATCCTTAGTTCTGGTGTTCTATCATGGAAACAACAAAGACTGTCTTTTTGTCTCTGGCCCAAGGCCTTCACTAAAAGTATGCCAATAGCTTCCTAGCCCTTTTTCTCACAGACACCATATCCTTAAGATCTTTTAACTCTAATTGTGTGAACAAAGGAAAAGAAGGCACATTTGTTTTGGTATGGCCTTTTTCATACTCCTGCTACCCACTCCCAATATGACCGATTGTTCTTGTTCTTGGCTGCCCACGTCCTAGCTCCTCCTCCCCAGAAGCTGAAGGGTTTGGAGCCTTCTTCTTTTTTTTTGAGACAGAGTCTCGCTCTGTCGCCAGGCTGGAGTGCAGTGGTACGATCTCAGCTCACTGCAACCTCCGCCTCCTGGGTTCAAGCAATTCTCCTGCCTCAGCCTCCCAAGTAGCTGGGATTACAGGCATGCACCACCACACCCAGCTAATTTTGTATTTTTAGTAGAAACGGGGTTTCACCATGTTAGCCAAGCTGGTTTTCAACCTCAGGTGATCCGCCCGCCTCGGCCTCCCAAAGTGCTGGGATTACAGGCATGAGCCACTGCACCCGGCCATGTTTTTTATGTGACAATTCACATAGCTAAACCTGGGTCCCTGTTTTTGTATAGCCTTCAAGCTCAAAATAATGTTCACATTTTAAAATGGATTTTAAAAATAAAAAGAAATAATATTTTGAGACACATGCAAATTATATAAATTCAAATTTCAGTAGCCATAGAAAAATGTCTTGTTTTTGTTTTGAGACAGGGTCTGGCTCTGCTGCCCAAGCTAGAATGCAGTAGCATGATCTTGGCTCACTGGAATTTGCACCTCCTGGGCTCAAGGGCTCCTCCCACCTCAGCCTCCACCTCCTGGGCTCAAGGGATCCTCCCACCTCAGCCTCCCATCTCAGCCTTCCGAGCAGCTGGGACTACAGGTGCACACCACCACCTGTAGTGTAGTGTAGGCCTGGCTGGGTGTGGTGGCTCATGCCTGCCATCCCAGCACTTTGGGAGGCCAAGGCAGGAGGATCACTTGAGCCCAGGAGTTCAAGACCAGCCTGGACAACATGGTGAAACCCCCTCTCTACTAAAAATACAAAAATTAACCAGGCGTGGTGGCAGGTGCCTGTAATACCAGCTACTTGGGAGGCTGAGGCAGAAGAATCGCTTGAACCTGGTAGGTGGAGGTTGCAATGAGCCAAGATGGCACCAATGCATTCCAGCTTGGGTGACAGAGTGAGACTCCATCCCCCCCCCAAAATTTTTTTTTCCAGCTGTGATAATCCAAAATATCCCATTCTCCTTTCTGTGGTGGGAAGGAAAAGGTAGAAGTTGTGGAGAGGAAAGAGGTAGAAATTAAAGGGAGAACGGAAAAGAAGGGCAAACAAAGGCAAGTAGGTGAGGAGAAGGACAGGAAAAGAGACAGGGAGAAGGGAGGGACTTATAAATGGGAAAAGAAGGGTAAGAAGGATGGGAATAAGTAAAAACAACAACAACAAAAAGAAAGCAAGGAGAGAGAGTGGAGATGGGGAAGAGCCAGAAAATGCTGAGTGAGCTAAGAAAGGACCACCAAAAGAAAAAGGAGAATGGGGGTGGTCAGACAGAGGGCTATACCACTATCTTCCTCTCCTGTTTGCTTTCATTTACTAACGTCCTGGTCACTCTGCCCTAAACAGTTTAGTTCCGTTCCCATAGTCTCTGTTCACTCCAGCACTATCTGACTTGAACTTGTACCTGTATGACAAATCTAATACCCTGGACTCTTAGTTCTAAAAACAGGGCATGCATTCTGCCTCAGCCTTCCATTCCCACGGTCTCACCCTAGACCTTGGCATCATCAGAAACTCACAAGCTGGGACATTTCAATTCCAAATATCCCACTCAGACCAGCAGCATCTATACTGCCAGGGCACTTGCTCATATACCGCACTGCAACCTTTCTTGGGCCAATGCTCTAAGACGTTGGTCCCTTTCCCCACCACCCTCCAACCCCTCCACTACCAGGCTTCATGTGCCATTATTTGCTTTCCTGTATGGTTTTGATTCTACAGACAGCATCATAAACATTCTCTTGCAAACACTCTCATCACTTGGCCCCCTCTCTCTGTTGTACTTGCCAGGCAAAATCCCAACCCTCAGTAAATGCAACAAGTTGCCTTCTCTGCCTGTGCCTGAATGGCCAAACATCTTAAATTATTTTGAATCCGTTACCTCAAATATCAAATGAGCTCTTAACGTTGGCCAGAAGGCCTTTTAAAGGCCTGTATGCACCAAGGCTCAGTTCTTGAACTTCTCCTTTTCTTTTCCCTTAAGATTTTTCCCTAATGAATGGGGCAGGCGAAAGGAGTTAAAGGGCTTCCATTGCAGTTAGAATACAGCCTAAATTCCTTTCCATAACCAAAAGTCCTGATCTGCCACCGACCTCACTTTCTCAACTTTTCACCTTCCATTCTCCCCTCATTTAACTCAGCCCTGGTCTCACTGTCACTGGCCTTTTTTCTTTTCTTTTTTTTTTTTTTTGAAGCAGTCTCATTGTCACCTAGACAGGAGTGCAGTGGTGCTATTATGGCTCCTAGGCTCAAGTGAACATCCCAGTAGCTGGGATCACAGGCACGGGTCACGGAGCCCGGCTTTTAAATTTTTGGTCGAGACGGGGTCTCGTCATGTTGTCCAGGCTGGTCTCGAACTCCTGGGCTCAAGCGATCCTCCTGCCTCAGCCTCCCAAAATGTTGGGATTACAGGCGTGAGCCACCGCGCCCAGCCAGGCCTTCCTTCAATTGCTTTAACATGCCAAGCCAACTTAGATTTTTTGCACATGCTTTTCTTTGTGGGACACTCTATCCTGGTGTTTGCCAGGTTTCGCTCTTTTCTATCCTTTTGTCTTGGCTTGAATGTCACCTCTTCTGAAGCCTTCTCTGGCGACCCTGGCCATCTTATGTCCTACTTGTTATTTCTTCAAAATCGTACTGCCTTTTGTATGTACTGGTGTTTACTCATTCACACTGGCTACCTCCCCATACCTCACTGGCTGGAATGGAAACTCACTGCGAGCAGAGACAATGGGTTTTGCTCTCCCGCAGATCACGTCCCAGCCTCCAGCTCAGCACCAGACACTTGGGGGCGCAGGATAAAATATCTGCGGTCAGAAAGCACTAATAACCACCCAAGGAGTGGAGGAAAGCTGGCGTGGACCGCACCAGTGTCGCCGAAACGCCGCCGCCGCATGAAGCTCCTCCCCTTCCGACAGCGCCGCGGACGCCTGGGCAGCCACGGCGGCGGGGCCGCGGCAGGCGCCGGCTCAGCCCGCCCATTTCTCCCGCCGCCTCCCCGCCCCGCCCCGCCCCGCGCCGCGCCGGCCGCTGTCAGCTCCCTCAGCGCCCGGCCAAGGCGCGGTGTATGCTGAGCCGCTGCCGCAGCCGGCTGCTCCACGTCCTGGGCCTTAGCTTCCTGCTGCAGACCCGCCGGCCGATTCTCCTCTGCCCTCCACGTCTCATGAAGCCGCTGGTCGTGTTCGTCCTCGGCGGCCCCGGCGCCGGCAAGGGGACCCAGTGCGCCCGCATCGTCGAGGTGAGGCCCGGGCAGCAGGCGGGCTCCTTGGGGCTTCACGGGACGCGGGCCGGCCTGTCCCGCCGCCCATGGTCCGCGCCCCCCCCGGAGTCGCCGAGCCGCAGACTACGAGTCCCGGCGGCCACCGCGCCGCCCGCGTGGCAGTGGCCGAGGGCCGCCGGCGCGCGGCATGCCGGGACTCGTAGTCCGCGCCCGCCCGCCTTGGGGGGCACCGCTTGAGGTCGCTTTGTTCCTGCTCCCCTTCTTTTCTTACATTTTGGGGACCAGATTCGTCTCTAGAGTGGGCTGGGAGAGGAATCCCGGAGGCCAACCTTTGGGGGTCCCCCAGCGCGCAGAGGTTAGCGTGTCGCTGAGCATGTGGCGGGTGAAGGCAGCAGGAGTGCGGATTTGGGTTAGAGGCCGTGTGCGCCCACAGTTGCCTGAAGGGGAGACCTATTTTTCTTCGCGCCTTCCCTCTGGTTCTCTAAACTCCGCACTGTCACCTAACCTGTCTTTACCCTAGAAAGGAGCCCCGTGGGGCGGGGTGTTATTTTAGGCGTGCTGTGGGCTGCCGCTGGCACTCTCGAGCCCCGTCCCCGCAAGCTTTAGGGCGGGGCCAGCCCTGAGGCTCGGCCCGGGTCGGGGATGGGGAAAGCCGGGAGTGCTGTTCTGAGATCAAGCGTCAACCTTTGGCCCTGCTGCCAACTCACGCTCGGCCCTCGGTCACTTCCTGTCTCCCAGCCTCAGTTAGCCCTTGTAATACAGTAAAAAGAGTCTCTGAACCCAGATTTTCTCAGGATATAAAACACCTCCCAAATGTAAAATGCTGTTACTTTTTTTTTTTTTTTTTTTTTTTTGCTTTAAGACAGGTTACCAGTTTAATTCTTTTAACAATTTTTGGGCTAGATATATGGTTGATTAGCTGCATTGACACTGTGGGAAAAAAAAGGCTTCATGGACAGTCTGGGGAATACTTGCGAAAGAAGGAAAACAAGATATCTAGAAACAGAAGAGGAGACCATTGGTGGCCTCTAGTGAAATCACTCTGAAACTCTAACCAACAAAAGTTTTTTTGACCTAGAACTTCTAATTTCCTCCTCTTCTAGGATATGGCCAATATTAGCATTGATTGGGCTTTTGCTTCTCTCCTTATATGTTCATAACAATCAACTCCTGTCCTGTATTTTATTCCCTAAATAGCATCCAGAGAAAGTTAGATGAGTTCAACAAGTCATTATGTGTTGTACAGATGTATTTATAAATATTGATCATTTTGCCGGGCGCTGTGGCTCACTCCTGTAATCCCAGCACTTTGGGAGGCCGAGGCTGGCGGATCACGAGGTCAGGAGTTCGAGACCAGCCTGGCTAACATGGCGAAACGTCGTCTCTACTAAAAATACAAAAATTAGCCTGGCGTGGTGGCGGGCGCCTGTAATCCCAGCCACTCCGAAGGCTGAGGTAGGAGAATCGCTTGAAACCGGAAGGCGGAGGTTGCGGTGAGCCGAGATGGGCGAAAGAGCGAAACTCCGTCTAAAAAAAAAAAAAAAAAAAAAATCATTTTAGGTGTCAAAGTGGAAATAGTCCAACTAAAAAATACATTTACATCCTCTTAAAAATTTTTTTTGTTGTTGGTTCTCTTTACTTTCTTTTGTTGTTTTTTTGTTTTTGAGACCGTCTCACTCCGTCAGCAGGCTGGAGTGCAGTGGTGCGATCTCGGCTCACTGCAACCTCCGCCTCCCAGGTTCAAGCGATTTCCTGCCTCAGCCTCCTGAATAGCTGGGATTACAGGCGTGCGCCACCACGCCTGGCTAATTTTTGTATTTTTGGTAGAGACGGGGTTTCACCATGTTGGCCAGCCTGATCTCAAGCTCTTGACCTCGTGATCTGCCTGCCTCAGCCTCCCAAAGTGCTGGGATTACAGGCATGAGCCACCGTGCCTGGCCTTGTCACTTGTCTTTTAAAAAGTAAAGAGCCTGGCCACTGCACTCCAGCCTGGGTGACAGAGCAAGACTCTGTCTCAGAAATAAATAAATAAATAAATAAATGGCAAGTGAAAAGTGGGAGTGATTTCAAATTTTTGTTTAATATATGTGATCTCTCTTAAATAGCATGATAGGGGAAGGGGCAAAGACTTTAGAGTCAAAGAGATATAGGTTCAAACCCTGACTCTGCCATTTACTGTTTCTCTAGGCCCAGAGATGTTGTTACCTTTAGTTCCCTGTGGAAAGGGAAAACATAGAAATGGCTATTTTGTATGGTATTTGTGAATATTAAATGAGGTAAAATATCTGGCACACAGAGACAGATGCAAATAATTTTTTTCTCCACTTTAAACTTCTGATCTTATTACCTCTACTTTAAACTTCCTGACCTTATTATATTGGTTATTTTTATTGGTGGGTTTTGTTGTTGTTGTTTGTTTTGAGATCGAGTCTCTCTGTGTCACCCAGGCTGGAGTGCTGTGGCACCATCTTGGCCCACTCCTACCTCTGCCTCCTGGGCTCAAGCCATCCTCTCACCTCAGTCTCCCAGGTACCTGGGATGACAGGTGTGCACCACCACTGTTTGCTAACTTTTTTTTAGTTTTTGTAGAAACGAGGGCTCACTATATTGCCCAGGCTGGTCTCGAACTCCCAGACTCAAGGGATCTTACTGCCTTGGCTTCTCAAAAGTTGGCATTACAGGCATGAGCCGCCACGCCTGGCCTGGTTATTTTTATTGCAAAGTAGTATTTTTCTTTTAAATTACTTTATGCATGTTATATTTGAATGCATTTAAATACAGTATGCTGTTTCTGAATCATAATATGCCTTTAAAATATCCATACCTACACTACACTGGTTAAAACATAATCTACACATTCTGGGCTGGGCGCAGTAGCTCACGCCTGTAATCCCAGCAGTTTGGGAGGCCGAGGCGGGTGTATCACGAGGTCAGGAGATTGAGACCATCCTGGCTAACAAGGTGAAACCCCGTCTCTACTAAAAATACAAAAATTAGCCGGGCGTGGTGGCAGGCGCCTGTAGTCCCAGCTACTCGGGAGGCTAAGGCAGGAGAATGGCGTGAACTGGGGCGGCACAGCTTGCAGTGAGCCAAGATCATGCCACTGCACTCCAGCCTGGGCGACAGAGCGAGATTCCGTCTCAAAAAAAAAAAAATAATTAAAAAAAATAAATAAATAAGTAAATGAAATAATAATCTACACATTCTGCAATTATTCTTTATTCTGTTCAGTAATGGCAAATAATGTTTTAAACTTGTTAATTATCAGTTACAAGATTCCATGATGAGATATATTCTGTAATGTATTATATTATTAAGATTTCAACAATTATTTGACCTTAAACTGTTATCTTCTTTAATGAAAATGTCTTCTCTTGAGTCTAGTTGCCATAAACTTTATTAAGCTGTCAATCAACTAATTCCAAATAGTTTATAATTTAGCAATTGCTGTTCCCTAGCTGGCTAGACAGACACTGGAATATCATCTTTTTTTTTTTTTTTTTTTTTGAGATGAAGTCTCACACTGTCGGCCGGGCTGGTGTGCGGTGGGCCAATCTCGGCTCGCTGCAGCCTCCATCTTCCGGGTTCAAGCAATTCTCTGCCTCAGCCTCCTGAGTGGCTTGGACTACAGGCGCGCACCACCATGCCCGGCTAATTTTTGTATTTTTATTAGAGACGGGGTTTCACTATGTTGGCCAGGCTGGTCTGGAACTCCTGACCTTGTGATCCGCCAACCTCAGCTTCCCAAAGTGCTGGGATTACAGGTGTGAGACATCGTGCCCGGCCTGGAATATGTATTGTTAGTGAAGTCAGCGGTATGTTGTTTTTTTCCTTTGTGAATCTCTTTATTTTGACTCAATATTTTATTATACAGGCAATTATAAACTAAATTCCAAAATAATGTAATTTTTGGAGGTTTTTTTTCCTGTAGGAAAAAAAGTATATAAATCCACGTTAAATTCTCCAATTAATCTGGCTGAAGCTAATGCAGCTCACAGGGCACCTGAAATTGTTACTTTAGTGTGTTGATTTCCAACTCAGGCTGCCAGAAGTACATATTTGAGTCCTAGCTACAGAATCTTCAGTTGACAGGAAGAGAAGAAAAAGAGAAAACCAAAAACCCTTAGGGATATCTTGCTCTCTAAGGCACTGAAATTAGTGAAGTGGGTGTTGTTAGAGGGAAGCTGGTATTTTTTCTCTGGAGGTGAATTCTGCTCTGCAGATTGCTCCTGGAGACCTAGAGAAGGTAAAGGCAAATCTGATACAGTGTCTTCTGAAAGTGTTCTGTACTGGGAAGGAAAGATTGGAGGGAGGTTTTGGGATTGATTTTGCACATTTGTTTGTACTGATGTTTATCAGTTTTGTTTGCTTTTCTCCTTCCTTCCTTCCTTCATTCCCTCCCTCCCTCCCTCTCTCCTTCCCTCCCTCCCTCTCTCCTTCCCTCCCTCCCTCTCTCCTTCCCTCCCTCCCTCCTTCCTGTTCTTTTTCTTCTTCTTTTCTTTTTTTACCAAATATCCAGACTTGAAGGAGAATTTGTTTTCTTTTCTTTTTTTTTTTTTTTTTGAGACGGAGTCTCGCTGTCGCACAGGCTGGAGTACAGTGGCGCGATCTCGGCTCACCGCAAGCTCCATCCCCTGGGGTTCACGCCATTCTCCTGCCTCAGCCTCCACAGTAGCTGGGACTACGCCCGCCACCTCGCCCGGCTAATTTTTTGTACTTTTAGTAGAGACGGGGTTTCACCGTGTTAGCCAGGATGGTCTCGATCTCCTGACCTCGCGATCCGCCCGCCTCGGCCTCCCAAAGTGCTGGGATTACAGGCGTGAGCCACCGCGCCCGGCCGTTTTATTTTCTAGTTGTTTGTAAATCTGTATCCTCTATTACTGAATTTGTTTTTGAAAATGAGCTATTTTCTAAATCAGTGTGATACTTAAAGTTTCCAGATGGAATTATTGTGCAATAATTTATTTCTAAAATCATGATGGGAATACTGTGTCATTCTTGAATTTTTAAAATTAAGCTTTATTTGTATTTGTTGTTTTAGCCCAAATGAAATTGTCAGTGTAACCTAAATTTATATTTGAAAATAACCACCATTTTACATGCATTAGTTGGAAGAAATATTTAAATCTCTCTTTTAAAGATTGTGAACATTTTGCTTACATAAAAAATTATGACTAAAGCTTATAACCATGCCAAATTGCTTTCTGTAGCACCCAGAAAACTTTTTTTTTTTTTTTTGAGAGAGAGGGTCTCACTCTGTTGCCCAGGCTGAAGTACAGTGGCGTGACCTCGGCTCACTGCAACCTCCGCCTCCTGGGTTCAAGAGATTATCCTGCCTCAGCCTCCCGAGTAGCTGGGACTACAGACACATGCCACCATGAATGCCATGTTGGCCAGGCTGGTCTCGAACTTCTGACCTCAGGTGATCCACCTGTCTCAGCTTCCTAAAGTGCTGAGATTACAGGCATGAGCCGTTGCGCCTGGTCTCACCCAGAAAGCATTTTATCATCTGTGTCAACTTCCTCCAGGGCCTGTGTGGGTAACTCTTACTTTGCCTGGTCATCCTACTTACTGCACTTCGAAAAAGTTTTAGATGATAATTGACTTTAAGCATGTATACATCAGAAACTTGATTTCATTTATCTTTGTGTCCCCAGTGTTGAACATTGTGCCTGACACATAGTAACTGCTTATTAAGTACTTATTGAATTATAAGTTGAATATGTTGGATTCATAGAGTTTTATTGTTTGTCCTGAAGATGTAAAATTTTTAAAAATTCGATCCCCAGAGGGCGCTCCAGTGGCGGTTGGCGCTCCCATTTTCAGGACCAGAAGTGTTTGAATGTCTTCTTCTGATTTCTTTTTCTTTCTTCTTTTCCTTTTTTTTTTTTTTTTTTAAGACGGAGCCTTACTCTGACGCCCAGACGGGAGTGCAGTGGCATGATCTTGACTCACCGCAGCCTCCGCTTCCCGGGTTCAAGCGATTCTACTGCCTCAGCCTCCTGAGTAGCTGGAATTACAGGCGCCCACCACAACGCGTGGCTAATTTTTGTATTTTTAATAGAGATGGGGTTTCACCATAATGGCCAGGCTGGTCTCAAACTCCTGACCACAGGTGATCCGCCTGCCTCAGCCTCCCAAAGTGCTGGAATTATAAGCATGAGCCACTGCACCTGGCTGCCCTCTTCCCTCCCCTCCCCTTCCTTCCCCTCCCCTCCACTCCACTTCCCCTTTCTTTCTTATTTATTTATTTATTTGAGACGAGCTCTCCCTCTGTTGACCAGGATGCAGTGCAGTGGCACAGTCGTGGCTCATTCTCACTGCAGCCTCCACCTCCCAGGCTCAACTGATCTTTCCACCTCAGCCTCCCAAATTGCTAGGTCTACAGGTGCATGCCACCATGCCCAGCTAATTTTTTTTATTTTGTAGAAATGGGGTCTCCCCAGAGTGAGACTCCGTCTCAAAAAAAAAGTCTCAAAAGAAAACACAAATCTTCCCTGTACTTGTCATTTATTCAGAAAACATTTTTTGAGAGCCAGGCACTGTGATATTGGTTGTTGAGTTGAGTAAGAAGATACAGATGAGCCAGTTGCAGTGGCTCACGCCTGTAATCCCAGCACTCTGGGAAGCCAAGGTGCAAGAATCACTTGAGCCAAGGAGTTCAAGACCAGCCTGGGAAACATATCAAAAGCCCATCCCTGCATGGTGGCGGGCGCCTCTAGTCCAGCTACTGGGGAGGCTGAGGCAGGAGAATGGCATGAACCCGAGAGGCGGAGCTTGCAGTGAGCCGAGATCGCGCCACTGCACTCCAGCCTGGGCGACAGAGAGAGACTCCGTCTTAAAAAAAAAAAAAAAGCCCCATCTCTACAAAAAATTAGCTGGGCCTGGTGGTGTGTGCCTGTGGTCCCAGTTACTTGAGAGGCTGAGGTGGGATAATCACCTGAGCAGGAGAAGTCAAGGCTGCAGTAAGACATGATCACGCCACTGCGCTTCAGCCTGGGCAACAGAGCAAGACCATGTCTTAAAAAAAAAAGATGACAGACCCTGCTGCCAAAAGTTTACAATGTAGTGAGGAAACAAGGAAATTACTTGGTGATGACTACAGGATAGAATGATTAATCCTATGATATAAATATACCATTTAGGGACATTTAGGGAAGGGACATCTAAATGTCAGTTTAATGAGTCAGGGAGGGCTTCCCAGAGGAGGTGATGTGTATGAGCTCAATTTTGAAGGACAGTGGGAAAGAAGCAGCTGGGAGATGGAAAACGCTTAAAGCAGTTATCCTTGTATAGGGTTACTGGAGGATTCAATTCTGAGTAAAATGTGAGAGAGTAAACTGACATAAGTGAGGCTGACACAAAAAAACACTCCCTTGAATGCAAACAGATATGAAAGAACTTTGCAGATATTAAAGTTTAACTGTAAATTTTTTTTTCTTTTCTTTCTTTTTTTTGAGATGGAGACTCACTCTGTCACCCAGGCTGGAGTGCAGTGGCACAGTCTCGGCTCACTGCAACGTCCACTTCCCGGGTTCAAGCGATTCTCCTGCCTCAGCCTCCCAAGTAGCTGGGATTACAGGCGCCCACCACCATACCTGGCTAATTTTTGTATTTTTAGTAGAGATGGGGTTTTACCATGTTGGCCAGGCTGGTCTCGAACTCCTGACCTCAGGTGATCTGCCTGCCTCACCTTCCAAAGTTCTGGGATTACAGGTGTGAACCACCATGCCCAGCCTAACTGTAAATTATTTCAAAACTGTTTATCTTTTAGTTTTGCCTCCCTAAGTAGAGTGTAGTGTCTTTAAGGGTGGGGACCCTGTCTTTTCCCTCTCATTTCAGTACATGTTTTTCATTTATTTATTTATTTATTTTTACAAGGACTCTGGCTCTGTTGCTCAGGCTGGAATGCAGTGGTGCGATATCGGCTCATTGCAACCTTTGCCTCCCGGGTTCACGTGATTCTCCTGCCTCAGCCTCCCGAGTGGCTGGGCTTATAAGCGTGCACCACCATGCCCGGCTAATTTATTGTATTTTTAGCAGAGATGGAATTTCACCATGTTGCCCAGGCTGGTTTCAAACTCCCGACCTCAGGTTATCCGCCCACCTCAGCCTCCCAAAGTTTTGGGATTACAGGCGTGAGCCACCACGCCTGGCCTTCGTTCTGCTACATGGTTTTTGAAATGCCTTAGTCATCCTTCAGATCTTAGCTTAAAGACTCTCAAATGTTCTCAGTTTATGATGCCCTTAGTGTCTCAGGTTTTTTTTTATAGACATTCTAGTGCAAAAGAAATACCTAACAGCTATATTAAGTAAGTAATTAGGTCCAAACAATACTTAAGAAGTATTTTCTAACAAGTTAGTAGCTGTTTGAAGAAACGATACATAGAAATTAGGAGAAAAAAAGTAGCAATTTAATTTCTTTTTTTTTTTTTTTTTTTTGAGACGGAGTCTCACTCTGTTGCCCAGGCTGGAGTGCAGTGGCACGATCTTGGCTCACTGCAAGCTCCGCCGCCTGGTTCACACCATTCTGTGTCAGCCTCCCAAGTAGCTGGGACTACAGGTGCCCACCACCACGTCCGGCTAATTTTTTGTATTTTTAGTCGATCTCCTGACCTTGTGATCCCCCCACCTCGTCCTACCAAAGTGCTGGGATTACTGGCTTGAGCCACCGTGCCTGGCCTTTTTTTTTTCTTTTGAGATGGAGTTTCGCTCTTGTTGCCCAGGCTGGAGTACAATGACTTGATCTTGGCTTACTGCAACCTCCACCTCCCAGGTTCAAGCAATTCTCCTGCCTCAGCCTCCTAAGTAGTTGGGATTACAGGCATGTGCCACCATGCCCAGCTAATTTTGTATTTTTAGTAGAGATGGGGATTCACCATGTTGGTCAGGCTGGACTCCTGACCTCAGGTGATCCACCCGCCTTGGCCTACTAAAGTGCTGGGATTAGAGGTGTGAGCCACAACGCCTGGCCTTTTTTTTTTTTTTTTTTCTTTTTTTGAGACAGAGTCTCACTCTGTCACCCAGGCTGGAGTGCAGTGGCACCATCTTGGCCCACTGCAACCTCTGCCTCCCGGGTTCAAGAGATTCTCCTGCCTCAGCCTCCCGAGTAGCTGGGACTATAGGTGCCCGCCACCACGCCCGGCTAATTTTTGTATTATTAGTAGAGATGGGGTTTCACCATGTTGGCCAGGCTGGTCTCGAACTCCTGACCTCGTGATCTGCCAGCCTCGGCCTCCCAAAGTGCTGGGATTACAGGCGTGAGCCACTGCGCCCAGCCTAATTTCATTCTTAAGTAACCACACTTACTAATGAAATGTATATGCCTGTTGTGCACTGTTTCTCATACGTTGGAATCAGATTGGACACTTCCACCTGCATTTCTTATTAATTTTATCTCCCTTTCTGTTTTCTTTCTCTCTCTCTCTTTTTTTTTTTTCTTTTTTGAGTCGGAGTTTCACTCTGGCACCCAGGCTTGAGTGCAATGGCGTGATCTCGACTCACTGCAACCTCAGCCTCCTGGGTTCAAGCGATTGTCCTTTCTCATCCTCCCAAGTAACTGGCACTACAGGCGTGCGCCACCATGCCCGGCTACTTTTTATATTTTTAGTAGAGAAGGGGTTTCACCATGTTGGCCAGGCTGGTCTCAAACCTCAGACCTCAGGTGATCGCCTGCCTTGGCCTCCCAAAACGCTGGGATTACAGGCATGAGCCACCGTGCCCGGCCTGTTTGTTTGCCTTTCCCTCCCCCTCCTCATCTCTCCTCCTCCCTCCTCTCTCCTCTCCTCCCCTTGCCTTCCCTTCCCCATGTGATTCTCCTGCCTCAGCCTCCCAAATAACTGGGATTACAGGCGCCTACCACCATACCCGGCTAATTTTTGTATTTTTAGTAGAGACGGGTTTCACCACGTTGGTCAGGCTGGTCTTGAACTCCTGACCTCAGATGATCCACCCTCCTCGGCCTCCCAAAATCTTGGGATTATAGGCATGAGCCATTGTCCCTGGCCTATTTTATTTTTTATTTTCTTTCTTTCCCTTTCTCCTTCCGTTCCGCCCTCCCTCCCTTCCTTCTTTCCTTCTTTCCTTTTTTCCTTCCTTCCATTCATTCATTCTCTCATTCATTCACTTTGTTGCCCAGGCTGGAGTGCAGTGGCACAATCATAGCTCATTGCAGCCTCCAACTCCTGGACTCAGGCAATCCTCCCACCTCAGCCTCATGAGTAGCTGGGACTACAGGCACATCACACCATACCTCTCTAATGTTTAACATTCTTGTAGAGAGAGGTCTCATTAGGTTGCCCAGGCTGGTCTTGAACTCCTGGCCTCAAGCAGTCCTCCTGCCTCAGCCTCCCCAAATGCTGAGATTACAGGCATGAGCTGCTGTGCCTGTCTCACATTAATTTTCATGTGATACTTGTTTTTATCACAGCAACAGCCAATAAAAAATCAGCCTCACAAAGATATGATGTCATTGAAAGGAATGTACATGATCTTGTTGTTGTTGTGGTTTTTGGTTTTTGTTGTTGTGGTTTTTGGTTTTTGTCGTTGTTGAGACAGAGTCTCACTCTGTAATCCAGGCTGGAGTGCAGTGGTGCAATCTCAGCTCACTGCAACCTGTGTCTCCCAGGTTCAACGGAATCTCCTGCCTCAGCCTTCTGAGTAGTTAGGACTACAGGCATGCGCCGTCACCATGCCTGTCTAATTTTTGTATTATTAGTAGAGACGGCGTTTCACCATGTTGGCCAGGGTGGTCTTGAGCACCTGACTTCAAGTGATCTGCCTGTCTCAGTCTCCCACAGTGCTGGGATTACAGGTGTGAGCTATCATGCCCGGTCTATGATCTTAAGTTGAAAATTAACTATCTTGTGTTCACTTAGTGTCACATTGACTATTGCTGTGTTTCCTTTAAAAAATTAAACCCAGGGCACTATTGTGCATTTGCTGTACCACATTCCAGTTTAGATGCTTAATGCAAAAGGATTGTAATCACTGAAGACCTCCAAAAGTCACATAGGAGTACAGTATTTTAACAGGTAACTTTCTGAATTGAAATCCAGAGGATTAGAGAAATCAATCTAGTAGTGGGACTTTTTGTCCAGGTTAGAGAGAGAAAGGATGGGGA
>NW_026652283.1:47953061-47963521 GCF_009828535.3 Hylobates moloch
AAAAAAAAAAAAGAAAAAAAAAATTGGAAAATACAGATCCCCCACCCTTCCCTACCTCCTGGTAAATTCTAATCTACTGTCTCTATGAGTTTGCCTATTTCAGGTACCTCATCTAAGTAGAATTATATGATATTTGTCATTTTGTGTCTGGCTTATTTTACTTAACATAATTTTTGTTTGTTTGTTTGTTTGTGACGGAGTCTCGCTTTGTTGCCCAGGCTGGAGTTCAGTGGCACGATCTCAGCACACTGCAACCTCCGCCTCCCAGATTCAAGTGATTCTGCCTCAGCCTCCCAAGTAGCTGGTACTACAGGCACATGCCACCACGCCCGGCTAAATTTTTGTATTTTTAGTAGAGATGGGGTTTCACTGTGTTAGCCAGGGTGGTCTTGATCTCCTGACCTCGTGATCCACCTGCCTTGACCTCCCAAAGTGCTGGGATTACATGTGTGAGCCACTGCGCCCCACCCGTAATGTTTTTAAGCTTCCTCCATGTTAGCATGTATCAGAACTTCCTTTTTATGGCTGAATAATGTTCCATTATATGTATGCAGCACATTGTGCTTAGCCATTCATATGTTGATGGACACTTAGGTTGTCTCCACCTTTGGTTACTGTGAATAATACTGCAGTGATTGGTGTACAAGTATCTGTTTGAGTCTGTTTTCAGTTCTTTGGGGTATATACATAGAAATGGAATTGATGAGTCACATGGTAATTTTGTGTTTAACTTGTTAAGGAACCACTAAACTATTTTCCACAGGAGCTGCACCATTTTACATATCCACCAGTAGCGTACAAAGGTTCCAGTTTCTCCACATCTTCACCAATGCTTATTTTTTTGTTTTTGTTGTTGTTTTTAAAATTATAGCCATTCTAGTAGGTGTGAAGGTTTTTGTTTTTTTGTTTTTTCTCAGAATCGTGCATTTAAAAAATTGTCTTGGGCTGGGTGTGGTGGCTTACACCCGTAATCCCGGCACTTTGGGAGGCCAAGGCAAGCGGATCATTTGAGGTCAGGAGTTGATGACCAGCCTGACCAACGTAGTGAAACCCTGTCTCTACTAAAAATACAAAAAATTAGCTGGGCATGGTGTTACATGTCTGTAATCCCAGCTACATGGGAGGCTGAGGCAGGAGAATTGCTTGAACTCGGGAGGCGGAGGTTGCAGTGAGCTGAGATTGCGCCACTGCACTCCAGCCTGGGCAACAGAGTGAGATTTCATCTCAAAAAAGTAAATAAATAAAAATAAAAAGATGTATTTTAATTGGGTTATATATCTTCTTATCGAGCTGTAAGAGTTTATATATTTTGAAGATAAGTCCCTTATCCAGATACATGGTTTATAAACATTTTCTCCCATCCTGTGGGCTGTCTTTTTATTTTCTTGGTAGTGTCCTTTAAAGTAAAATGTTTTAAATTTTGAGGAGCTCTTACATCTTGTACAATAGAACATACAGTATGCTTTCTATTGCCTATGGTGCAAAGATTAAAAAGGCTGATAAGCTAGTCCAGAACTACAAAAATAAAGATGTAACTGGTATCTATATAGTGCCACAAGTTGGGAGTGGAAAAGAGAGGGGGTAGTGGTAAATGGAAAGGAAGGTGGGGAGGGATGGGGGGTCAAAGATTCTCATTACTTCTTTGACCAGTTCCAGGGTATAATTGAGTTCAAGTTAATTAAATCAGATTAGTGGGATGCCCATTAAGCAAAAAGTCACCTATTTTGTAAATGGTTTTCAGTGCTTTTTCTATTGTGTAGTCGTGATAGGGAAAAAAATACGGAAAAATTTTCCATAAGATTACCCCTTCTTAGGTCATTTTCCTTGATGAAGTTAGGCTCTAATCAAGAACCAAGAGGCCCATGTAGTCTGCTCTGCATTATAGAAATGGGTACAGTTATTTATGGTCATCATTAAATCCTATGCTGGGCTGTGGTTTGATTTCGATATTGTTTAAAAATGTATTATCACTAAACTGACTTTAATTTTAGATTGAGCAAAATGTACTTATGAAGGTAAATTTTATACCAAAATTAAAAAAAAATTACTACTTTTCAAGCCAAATAATGATTTCTCTCACACTTCTATTAGCACAGTTATTGGAGTAATAATGAAGGTGATTCTTTGTTATCTAAGCAGTGATTGATTTTTTTCTAAAAAGTCAATTAAGAGAGGTTACTTGGCACAATAAAGTTATGAAAGTGTTCCAGTGGGTTATTTTGGAGACTAAGAGTAGTATGCTTATATTGTCTATACCATAGAAGTGGCATTTCCAGAATATCTTGCTTATAATTTTGAACTCTAAGGTCTGGAGTAGAGCTTCATTGAAATATGTTTCCTTTTAAACTTTTGCTGCTGTACCTTATGGATCCTCTCAACTGAATATGTCTCTAAATTTCCATCTGTTTCTAGGCTATAAAACTGGACTGTTTTCTGTCTCCTTCTGTAACTCTTGACTTCATGCCCATGCAGTGTGTTTCTGTGTTACTATATTATACTTTTGTTTCTCCTTTGTTTAAGGAGTGGATCGCTTTCCAGAAAAATTTTTATCTAAACACTTGAATTGATTTTTGTATTTAGAGCGATTCACCAATATGTCTCCAGAGCTGCTATTCTCTATCATGATTTAGTTTTAAATTTTAGATAAGTTTTTGATTGTGCAGGTACTATTTCCCTTTTTTCTTAATATCATATGGTGGTTTTTATATTGGGATTCTTATCCTTACTTAATGTGAGACGACTGAATTTTATTTTCCTGTGCTCTTAGGATTTGATGTTAATAAAACATTTAAATCATCAATCTTTCCTTGTGATATTTACCTTTTGTTTTGAGGTGGGGTCTCACTATCACCCAGGCTGGAGTGCAGTGGCGTGATCTTGGCTCACTTCAACTTTGGCCTCCCAGGTTCAAGCAATTCTCCTGCCTCAGCCTCCCGAGTAGCTGGGATTACAGGCACCTGCCCCCATGCCTGGCTAATTTTTGTATTTTTAGTAGAGACGGCATTTCACCATCTGGTCCAGGCTGGTCTCGAATTCCTGACCTCGAGTGATCCTCCTGCCTTGGCCTCCCAAAGTGCTGGGATTACAGGCGTGAGCCACTGTGCCTGGCCTGATATTTACCTTTTAAAGATTTATAGGTTGGGCATGGTGGCTCAGTCTTGTAAGCCCAGCACTTTGGAAGGCTAACATGGAAGGATTGCTTGAGCCCAGAGTTTGAGACCAGCTTAGACAACATAGTGAACCCCATCTCTACAAAAAATAAAAAAGTGAAAAAATTAGTCTGGCATGATGGCATGACTGTAGTCCCAGCTACTCTGGAGGCTGAGGCGGGAGGATCACTTGAGCCCAGGAGGTAAAGGCTGCAGTGAACTGTGATTGTGCCACTGTATTCCAGCCCGGGCAGCAGAGCAAGACGCTGCCTCAATAAATAAATAAAGATGTATGGTGAGTGCATACTTTTTTAAAACTAAAATTTCTAAAGTTTATATGTATATGCGTATATTGTAAAAAAATTCAAACAATTTTGAAAGTACACAAAGTAAAAAATGCAAGTTCTCTTTAATCTCATCCTACCCTCCTTATGTAATCACTTGTCAGGTTTTTGCGTGCGTGCCTTTCTGGTCCTTTTTGGATGTATTTATACTCAGATATAATGCACATACACATTGCTTATTGTTTTGTGACTTGCTTTTTTTTTTTTGCTTAACAGTATATCTTGGAGAGCATTCCATATCGGAATATACAGACAGTTCTACTTCATAATATACACAATAGTTTATTTAGCCATTCCTATATTGGTGGAAGTTTAGATTTGTTTTGTGGACATAGACATTTGTTTACAAATGACACTGCAGTAAACATTCATGTACATGTGTCTTTGTGCACATATGCAACAGTACCATAACTCCTAGAAATGGAATTACTGAGTCAAAGTTTGAGCAAACTTAAACTTTGATTGAATAAACTTAAATAATTTGCCCTCTAAAAGACTGAACTGATTTATACTTCTATGAAGTATGAAGATACTGGTTTCTCTGTATTCTTACCATTGCTGAATATAACATTTTATTTTATATTAATTTTATAAACATTAGTTTTATAAAATTTTTACTTTTAATCCAGTGGAAAATGGAATCACATTGTCTTTTTTTTTTCGAGATGGAATCTTTGTCGCTCAGGCTGGAGTGCCAATGGCATGATCTTGGCTCACTGCAACCTCCGCCTGCTGGGTTCAAGCAATTCTCCTACCTCAGCCTCCCAAGTAGCTGGGATTACAGGCACACACCGTCATGCCCAGCTAATTTTTGTATTTTTGTGGAGATGGGGTTTTGCTATGTTGGCCAGGCTGGTCTTGAACTCCTGACCTCAGGTGATCCTCCTGCCTTGGCCTCCCAAAGTGCTGGGATTACAAGCATGAGCCACCATGCCCAGCCTTTTTTTTTTTTTTTTTTTTTTTTTTTGAGACAGAGTCTCACTCTGTCACCCAGGCTGGAGTCAGTGGTGCAATATCTGCTCACTTCTGCCTCAGCCTCCCAAGCAGCTGGGACTACAGGTGTGCGCCACCATGCCCAGCTAATTTTTGTATTTTTAGTAGAGACGGGGTTTTAGCATATTGGCCAGGCTGGTCTCAAACTCCTGACCTCGTAATCCACCTGCTTCAGCTTCCCAAAGTGCTGGGATTACAGGTGTGAGCCATCATGCCCAGCCTTTTTTTGTGGGGGTGACAGAGTCTCGCTCTGTTGCCCAGGCTGGAGTGCAGTGGTGCAATCTTGGCTCACTGCAATCTCTGCTTCCCGAGTTCAGATGATTCTCATGCCTCAGCCCCGCAAGTAGCTGGGACTACAGGTGTGTGCCACCATACCTGGCTAATTTTTGTATTTTTAGTAGAGACAGAGTTTCACTATGTTGGCCAGGCTGGTCTTGAACTTATGACCTCGGGTGATTGGCCCACCTCAGCCCCCCAAAGTGCTGAGATTACAGGTGTGAGCCACCACGCCCGGCCAGAATCTCTTTATATGCAATATATAGTATCCCATCACCTTTGTATAGTGAAAATATTTTCCTCCAGGCTGTTACTTATTATCTGATTATACTTATGATGCCTTTCTTTGTTCAAAAGTTTTTATTATTAATGTGGTCAAACATAAATCCTAGCTGTTTTGGTTCTTGTTTAGTGCCAAGCAAGATGTCTTTTCCTATCTCAGTTTATTTTCCTCTAGTACTGTCATAGGGTTTTACTTGTTTTGTGTTTTAGAACTTTAATTCACCTGGGGTTTAGTTTTGTTGTAGTGTAATGCAGAGATCTAATTTTATTTTTTCCCAGATGGATAGCCAGTTGCACAAGTATCATTTACTAAATGGAAATAAATATTACTTGTTGAATTCTCATTTATACTTGGGTCTATTTCTGGACTCTCTTGAGTTTCATTGTTCTATTTGTCTATTTTTATACCAGTACCACCCTGTTTTACTTGCTGTAGTTTTATAAAATCTTATGTCACCTGGTGGGACAAGTCCTCATTTGTAGTTGTTAATATTATTTCAGTTTTGGCCATTCACTCACATTTACTCTTTCTGATAAGTTTGAGAATCAACTTACCAAGTTTCATTTAAAACAAACCAAAAAGACAAATCTGAATCAAAGTTTGCTTGAAGTTGCCATAAGTTTATAGATTAATTTGTGGAAAACTGAATAATTACAGTATGAATTTTTCTATCTAGTAATACAGAATGCCTTCTATTTATTTATTTATTTGAGACAGGGTCTTGCTCTGTCACCCAGGCTGAAGTGCAGTGGTGCAATCATGGCTCACGGCAGCCTCCACCTCCCAGGTTCAAGCAATTCTTGTGCCTCAGCCTGCTAACTAGCTGGGATTAGAGATGTTTGCTACCACGCCAGGCTAATTTTTGTATTTTTAGTAGAGATGGGATTTCACCATGTTGGCCAGGCTGGTCTCAAACTCCTGGCTTCAAGTGATCCGCATGCCTTCATCTCCCAAAGTGCTGGGATTATAGGCATGAGCCACCACACCTGGTCTGCCTTTTTTTTTTTTTTTAGATGGAGTCTCGCTCTGTTGCCCAGGCTGGAGTGCAGTGGCATGATCTTGGCTCACTACAACTTCTGCTGCCTGGGTTCAAGTGATTCTCCTGCCTCAGCCTCCTGAGTAGCTGGGATTACAGGCACCCACAACCACACCTGGCTAATTTTTTGTATTTTTAGTAGAGACGAGGTTTCGCCATGTTGGCCAGGCTGGTCTCAAACTCCTGACCTCAGGTGATCCACCCGCCTTGGCCTCCCGAAGTGCTGGGATTATAGGCGTGAGCCACCGCGGCCAGCCTTTTTTCCTTTCTTTAAAAAAAAAGTTTAATAGAGATGAGGTCTATGTTGCTTAGGCTGGTCTTGAACTCCTGGGCTCAAGCCATCCTTCTGCGTCAGCCTCCCAAAGTGCTAGGATTACAAGCGTGATCTACCTTGTCCAGGCTGATCATTTCTTCTAATGGAAGGTCCTATATGACAGAGAGACATGGATGATATTAGGATTTTGTTTATTCTCATCAAACTTTATACTCAATTATAGTCAGCAAATAAACTATTCAGAGTTTTCTTTTCATTTGCTGACTACCTTACTGTTACCTTACTATTTAGTAAGCAAGAACAAATTTAACCAGCAATTTCGGGAGTGAGAAAAGGAGTAAAGAATATATATGGCTTCTGTAATCCGAAAACAGAAAACTCACCATAACCTGGGTAATTGAAAGAGTTGCTTTTGTAAAATGTGCCATTGAAATACTCTTTAAAAAGGGGGTTGGGAGTGTGGGCTGCCTCAAATCTTAACATCGAAGCTAAAGATAACATTTAATTTATCACATATTTATTGTATACTTGGATAAAATGAAAACTCCATTGAGGGAGTCTTAAGAATTTGGGATGATATGGTTGTTGTAACTGAGCGATAAATATAGTTATCTTGGTGTCTTTAATATTTGAGAGTAAAAGCATTTTTAAAATCAATTGTATGGTTCTTTTGATTTAATAAAAAGGAACTTGTAAGTTTATGTGGAAGAAGCTTTTCTTTTTTTCTTTTTTCATTTTTTTTTTTTTTTTGAGACGGAGTCTCGCTCTATCGCCCAGGCTGGAGTGCAGTGGCGCAATCTCGGCTCACTGCAAGCTCCGCCTCCCGGGTTCATGCCATTCTCCTGCCTCAGCCTCTCCGAGTAGCTGGGGACTACAGGCGCCCGCCACCACGCCCGGCTAATTTTTTGTATTTTTAGTAGAGACGGGGTTTCACCGTGGTCTCGATCTCCCGACCTCGTGATCCGCCCGCCTCGGCCTCCCAAAGTGCTGGGATTACAAGCGTGAGCCACCGCGCCCGGCCTCTTTTTTCATTTTTTGAGACAGTGTCTCGCTCTGTCACCCAGGCTGGAGGGCAGTGGTACAATTACGGCTCACTGCAACCTTAAACTCCCAGACTCAAACAGTCCTTTTGCATCAGCCTTACAAGTAGCTAGGACTACAGGCATGAATCACCATACCCAGCTAATTTTTAAATTTTTTTTTATTTTTTAATTTTATTTGAGATGGAGTCTCGCCGTCACCCAGGCTGGAGTGCAGTGGCGCGATCTCAGCTCACTGCAACCTCCGCCTCCCGGGTTCAAGCGATTCTCCTGCCTCAGCCTCCTGAGTAGCTGGGATTACAGGCATGCACCACCATGCCTGGCTAATTTTTGTGTTTTTAGAGAGACAGGGTTTCACTATGTTGTTCAGGCTGGTTTCGAGCTCCTGACCTCATGATCCACCCACCTCAGCCTCCCAAAATGTTGGGATTACAGGCGTGAGCCACTGTGCCCAGCCAGGATATATTTATATGAACATTATAGCTATGAAGAATAAAGATACCCATTAAGCAAACTGGATTATGGGAAATACCTTAAATTTTTCTTTATTATTTAATATACGAGCAAAACTTCTTTATTGTAGAAAAATTAGAATATTGAAATTAACACAAAGGAAAAAAAGTATAGTCCTACCACTGGGTTGAATGAATTCTGATATTTTTCCTATGTGTGCTTCTTTCAGAAATATGGCTACACACACCTTTCTGCAGGAGAGCTGCTTCGTGATGAAAGGAAGAACCCAGATTCACAGTATGGTGAACTTATTGAAAAGTACATTAAAGAAGGAAAGATTGTACCAGTTGAGATAACCATCAGTTTATTAAAGAGGGTAAGGAGCGTGAATGCCAGCCAGTTCAAACCAGCGAGGAAACAAGAAATTAAATTCACCTTTTGGCCAGGCAGTTGCTCATGCTTGTGATCCCAGCACTTTGGGAAGCCAAGGCAAGAGGATCACTTGAGGCCAGGAATTCAAGACCAGCCTGGACAACCTAGTGAAACCCCATCTCTACAAAAAATTTTTTTAAAAAGCCAGGCATGGTGGCATATGCCTGTAGTCCGAGCTGCTTGTGAGACAGAGGCAGAAGGATTGCTTGACTCCAGAAGTTCAAGTCCAGCCTGGGAAACATAGTGAGACCTCCTCTCAAAAATAAATAAATAAACAACAACAATAATAAAAATAAATAAATCCACCTTTCGTATGTGTAATGAAAACTATCAGAGGTTTTTTGTTTTGTTTTGTTTTGAGACAGTGTCTTTGTCACCCAGGCTGGTTTGCAGTGTCCTGATCACAGCTCAGTGCAGCCTCAACCTTCCAGGCTTAAGCCATCTTCCCACCTCAGCCTCCTGAACAGCTGGGACTACAGGTGCATGTCACCACACCCAGCTAATGTTTTTCTATTTTTTTGTGGACACAGGGTCTCACTATGTTGCGTAGGCTAGGCTGGAACTCCTGGGCTCAAGTGATCCTCTCACCTCGGCCTCCCAAAGTGCTGGGATTACAGGAGAGAGTATTGCTGGGATTACCTAGCTCAGAGTATTGAATTTCTTGCTTGTGGAAGGTGGTTATGCTTGAGAATGGCAGAACTGGAAACTTTGCTTTCACCTGGGAGGAAAGCGGACAGTGGCAAAGATTCGCTGCTTTGATTTAGGATCACCGATAGCTCAACTTAACATCCATTTATGTGCACTTGGTCCTCTCTTCCCAACATTCAGACAGTCATTCTCCTATTTCTGTTTCATCTTTTTTCCTCCCTCTCCTGCTCCCTTTTCTTCTTTTTTGCTTTTTTTTGTTCTTTTTTTTTTTTTTTTTTGAAATAGAGTCTCGCTCTGTCACCAGGCTGGGGTGTAGTGGTGCGATCTTGGCTCACTGCAACCTCCACCTCCCAGGTTCAAGAGATTCTCCTGTCTCAGCCTCCCGAGTAGCTGGGACTACAGGCGTGCACTACCATGCCCAGCTAATTTTTGTATTTTTAGTAGAGATAGGGTTTTACCACGTTGGCCATGATGGTCTTGATCTCTTGACCTTGTGATCTGCCTGCCTCAGCCTCCCAAAGTGCTGGGATTACAGGTGTGAGCCACCATGCCCGGCCCACAATTTTTTTTTTTCTTTTTTTTTTTTGAAATAAACCTCTTTCTTTCTTCTTTCTCTTTTTTTTTTTTTTGGCGGGGAGATGGAGTTTCGCTCTGTCGCCCAGGCTGGAGTGCAGTGGCGCGAACTCGGCTCACTGCAAGCTCTGCCTGCTGGGTTCACGCCATTCTGTCTCAGCCTTCCGAGTAGCTGGGACTACAGGTGCCCGCCATCACGCCTGGATAATTTTTTGTGTATTTTTTAGTAGAGATGGGGTTTCACCGTGTTAGCCAGGATGGTCTCCATCTCCTGATCTCATGATCTGCCCACTTGGGCCTCCCAAAGTGCTAGGATTACAGGCGTGAGATACCGCGCCCAGCCCTTTCTCTGTTTTTTAACCCACGTCCCCCTCATCATTGATGTTCGCTCAGCCATGGTGTCTACTTTTCTGGTGCATCACCATCTTCAATGTGAAATGCTAAGACTTAACAGCTTTCAAAACTCAAATATGTCACATCTGAGGCTGGGCGCAGTGGCTCACGCCTGTAATCCCAGCACTTTGGGAGGCCGAGGCAGGGGGATCACTTGAGGTCAGGAGTTCGAAACCAGTCTGGCCAACATGGTGAAACCCTGTCTCTACCAAAAAACATAAAAAATTAGCCAAGTGTGGTGGCACACACCTGTAATCCCAGTTACTTGGGGGGCTGAGGCAGAAGAATCGCGTAAACCTGGGAGGCAGAGGTTTTGGTGAGCCGAGATCATGCTACTGCACTCCAGGCTGGGTGACAGAGCGAAACTCCGTTTCTTAAAAAAAAAAAAAAATACCTGGGCGTGGTGGCTCACGCCTGTAATCCCAGAACTTTAAGAGGCCAAGGTGGGTGAATTACGAACTCAGGAGTTCAAGACCAACATGGCCAACATGGTGAAACCCCGTCTCTACTAAAAATACAAAAAAAAAAAAAAAAATTAGCTGGCCATGGTGGCACGCGCTTCTATT
>NW_026652283.1:47963921-48060772 GCF_009828535.3 Hylobates moloch
CGAGTAGCTGGGACTACAGGTGCCCGCCATCACGCCTGGATAATTTTTTGTGTATTTTTTAGTAGAGATGGGGTTTCACCGTGTTAGCCAGGATGGTCTCCATCTCCTGATCTCATGATCTGCCCACTTGGGCCTCCCAAAGTGCTAGGATTACAGGCGTGAGATACCGCGCCCAGCCCTTTCTCTGTTTTTTAACCCACGTCCCCCTCATCATTGATGTTCGCTTAGCCATGGTGTCTACTTTTCTGGTGCATCACCATCTTCAATGTGAAATGCTAAGACTTAACAGCTTTCAAAACTCAAATATGTCACATCTGAGGCTGGGCGCAGTGGCTCACGCCTGTAATCCCAGCACTTTGGGAGGCCGAGGCAGGGGGATCACTTGAGGTCAGGAGTTCGAAACCAGTCTGGCCAACATGGTGAAACCCTGTCTCTACCAAAAAACATAAAAAATTAGCCAAGTGTGGTGGCACACACCTGTAATCCCAGTTACTTGGGGGGCTGAGGCAGAAGAATCGCGTAAACCTGGGAGGCAGAGGTTTTGGTGAGCCGAGATCATGCTACTGCACTCCAGGCTGGGTGACAGAGCGAAACTCCGTTTCTTAAAAAAAAAAAAAATACCTGGGCGTGGTGGCTCACGCCTGTAATCCCAGAACTTTAAGAGGCCAAGGTGGGTGAATTACGAACTCAGGAGTTCAAGACCAACATGGCCAACATGGTGAAACCCCGTCTCTACTAAAAATACAAAAAAAAAAAAAAAAATTAGCTGGCCATGGTGGCAGGCACCTGTAATCCCAGCTACTCGGGAGGCTGAGGCAGGAGAATTGCTTGAACCAAGGAGGCGGAGGTTGCAGTGAGCTGGCATCGCACCATTGTACTCCAGCCTGGGCAACAGGGTGAGATTCCGCCTCAAAAAATAAATAAATAAATAAATAAATAAACAAATAAATAAATAAATGTCACATCTGAAAAACAGACACCCTGTATTTACTAGGTAACTCTTCATTCTAGATTCCTAAAACTATAATCATTAACAGATATTTTCACATATAAGAACAGTGAGGGAGAAAAAGAAATGCAATATTGGGAACAAAAAATAGCCAAAGCCTGATGGAAAAGAGCTATGTAAGCATCTTGTTGGAACTAAAGATATTAGGGATGAAAAGTGGCTCATACACACTTTCTTACCTCTTGTCTCAGAGGTTGGAGTAACCTGCTTCCATTCCAAAATAAACAAATCCTCTCTCCCCATTCACTCTTTCTAATGTCCTTTCTCTGCTCTATAAAGCAGAGAAAGCATTATGAAAGAGCATATGGTTTTTACTTTTTCACTCTCTACTTTTCAACCCTTTGCAGTCAGATTCTGTTTCCATCTCCCTTGCAGCTACTCTTGCATGTTACCAATGATGATCTCTATCAAATAATACTTTTGTCATTATTTTTCTTGTAGTATTTAACTTCGATCAGTCTGTTTGAAAATCATTCCTCCTTTGTTCTTTATGACAGCATCTCTTTTTCTTCTCTCCCTACTGAATGACTGCTATTTCTCTATCCTCTTTAATAGTTATTCTTCTTTTGCAAGTTTCCAAAACCATGATGCTTCTCAGGGTTTTATACTTGGTCTTATTCAGCTCTCATTTCATATATTTCTTTCTGGATGGTTTTAGCCATACCCAAAGCTTTCACTATGCTAATGCTGCTAAAGTCTATAGCTCTAAAACAAAATGTTTGTTTTGAATTCCAGACATATTTTTAACTACCTACTAGGCCTCTATTTGAATGTCTCACAAGTGTCTCAAAATCAACATGTCAGAGGCCGAGTGTATTGTCTAAAATGTGATCTTCCTTTACTTCCTGTCTTGGTTAATGGTTCTACTATCTACCTAGCTACTCAAGGCATAAATCTGGGAACCATCCTATATTCTCCTGCCTCTTCCTCACTTTCCCAAATCCATTCAGTGAGCATATCTTTCCAGTTATTTTTCTTTTAATCCTCTTCTGTTAGTCTCTTCTGTGTCATCACTTTAGTTCACATCCTTTTTTTTTTCTTTTTTCTTCTTTTTTTTTGAGACAGAGTCTCGCTCTGTCCCCCAGGCTGCAGTGCAGTGGCGCGATCTCGGCTCACTGCAAGCTCCGCCTCCTGGGTTCACGCCATTCTCCTGCCTCAGCCTCCTGAGTGGGATTACAGGCACCCACCACCATGCCCAGCTAATTTTTTGTATTTTTAGTAGAGACGGGGTTTCACCGTGTTAGCCAGGATGGTCTCGATCTCCTGACCTCGTGATCCACCCGCCTCGGCCTCCCAAAGTGCTGGGATTACAGGCTTGAGCCACCGCGCCCGGCCACATCCTCTTTTTTTCTTACCTGGACTATCAGTAGAGACTCCTAGTTAGTCTCTTTGCTTTTAATCCATCCTTGTTCCCTTCTGATTCATCCTCTTCAGTACAGTCAGTGATTTTTTTTCTAAAAGGCAATATGAGCCTGTTATTTTACTGCTTAAAATTCTTAAATGTTCCTGTATTGCTTCCAGAATAAAACTCAAACTCCTTGGTGTCCCAGACAAAGTTCTTCGTTAGTCTTACTCCTTGCTTACTTTCCAGTCATATCTCCCACCACTCTCCACACATATCCTAAGATTCAGTTGTCCCGGCTTATAGATTCATTGAAGCGGTTGTGCTTTCTCATTTATAGTTCCAGTTTCCACTATCTGGAGGACACTGATCCCTGTCCACCCACATCTGCCATTTCATTACTCAGGATTCAGTTCCACTGCCACTTCTTTGGAAAAGCTTTCTCTGGCAGTTTCCTTGCAGTTTGTGCTGGCTTCTTTGTTTTATTATAGCATCCTTTGCATACCTGATTATAGAACTCAGCACATGTATGTATACGTATTTGTCATGCACTCAACTGTGAGTCCCCCCAGAGACAAGTCATGACCTTGCTCTTCATGTTCCCTGATCGTAGGCCTCGAATAAATGTATGCTGAATGAGTATGATATTGATGTGCCTTCTTCAGATATCTTCCACTACCATAGTTGTGGTAGAAAGGCTGTAGCAGAGGCCCGAAAGCATTCTGCTGAAGTTTTGCGAATATCAAAGAAGCAGCTAGATGCTGGTTAAAACCAATTCTCAGATAAAGGGATCATGGGTCCTGACAGCCATTGTTCTTGAGGAACCAGAGAAGTTTGAACATGGAGAGTACTGAATGTCAGTTCACTTTGGAATAGAGGCTCCTCTAAGGTTTATTACAGTCATGTACCTGTGCTTATCCTGTGGTGATTGAAGTGGCAAGGATTTGGAGATTAGAGATTTCCATCTCCTATTTACATATTCCCACATTCTGCCTAAATTCATGCTTTGGAAGAGGATGGTGAAATGGGTTGCTCTTACTATCTTTCTGAATGCGTTCTTTTGTTCCCTTTGTTTTGGGGCAGCCAGTGACATTTGGGTTTAATTAGCTTCCGTTAAAAAGTATTTTATCCTACATTAATAATTAATGCTAATGGTCTTTTATATTTGTCCAAAGCTTTGTCTTGTTGGACTTGAATTATATGAATAGCAGAGTTGAGCACCTGTAGAAGTAATACACTCTCCACTACAGCAAAACAAAGTGGGAAGAGCAAAGGGAACACAAGACAGGGTCTCCAGTTGCTGGAGCAAAGATAATGGTTAATGGTTATTTTCCTCTTATTGCTGTTCTTATTGTTTATTTATAAATTTGTGAATGTGTATGTGAAAGTAACATATACTTAACTGTAGAAAATTTGGAAACCACAGAAAAAAATTGTGTGTATAAAATGAGGTGGTTTTGAGAGGGGCACATACCCGTAACCACACCAACTTGAAGCAACCATCTTAATACATTGATAGATTTCCTTCTAGTCTTTTTTCTTTTTTCTTTTTTTTTTTTGCTGTGTACCCTCTACCCTTTACTTATGGTTTAAATAATAATAATAGTAAAAACAAACACTCATGTATACGCTGCCATGCTTGAGAAATTTCATTTTGTTAATGTAGTATTGAAGCTAAATCTTCTTTTTCCTTTAGGAAATGGATCAGACAATGGCTGCCAATGCTCAGAAGAATAAATTCTTGATTGATGGGTTTCCAAGAAATCAAGACAACCTTCAAGGTTGGAACAAGACCATGGATGGGAAGGCAGATGTATCTTTCGTTCTGTTTTTTGACTGTAATAATGAGGTAATGAAAATCTTCATCTGCCCACATAGGCTTTAAGCAACTGTTAGTCAACTATTAGAAAAAACAAAGGATTTTTTTACTTTTATTTTATATTGGCAGCAGTATTTTTTGTTTTTTTTTTTTTTTGAGATGGAGTTTCGCTCTTGTCGCCCAGGCTGGAGTGCGATGGCACGATATTGGCTCACTGCAACCTCCGCCTCCCAGGTTCAAGCAATTCTCCTGCCTCAGCCTCCCAAGAAGCTGGGATTACAGGCATGCGCCACCACGCCCAGCTAATTTTTTCTATTTTTAGTAGAGACAGGGTTTCTCCATGTTGGTCAGGCTGGTCTCGAACTCCTGACCTCAGGTGATCCACCCGCCTCAGCCTCCCAAAGTGCTGGGATTACAGGCGTGAGCCACTGCGCCCGGCTAGCGGTATTTTTTGAATTGGTAGATTGGATGGACAGAACAGCACTGTCTTGCTGTTGGAGTATTAAAAACTGTTTGGCATTAGCAGCCTTGTGGAGCTAATTTTCCTTTATTTTCAAAATAACGAATCAGTTTTGATTTTTAAAAAATAAGAATTGACATACATAATAATATTAGGTAATGAAGCTGAACTACTTTCTTAGGTAGACATTATTATCAAAGAGTATCTTGCCTTAGGGTGTTGTTTACTGGAAGAGAAACACGGTTCTGAGAAGTTGGGAAAACTTTCTGTTTTAAAGAAACATACAGGGCCGGGTGCGGTGGCTCACGCCTGTAATCGTAGCACTTTGGGAAGCCAAGGTGGGCGATCACGTTAGGTCAGGAGTTCAAGACCGGCCTGGCCAACATGGTGAAACCCGTCTCTACTAAAAATACAAAAATTAGCCTGGCATTGTGGCACACGCCTGTAATCCCAGCTACTTGGGAGGCTGAGGCAGGAGAATTGCTTGAACCTGGGAGGCAGAGGTTGCAGTGAGCCAAGATCGCACCACTGCACTCTAGCCTGGGCGACAGAGCAAGACTGTCTCAAAAAAAGAAAAAAAAGAAACGTACAGGATAGCCTGATTTGTCTTAAGAGTGAAATGATCTTGAAAAAAGTAAAAAAATGTACTTTTCTTTCTGAAAGTTCTAATAATGAAGCCAGACATCCTTTTGAATAACTAAATACATTTCTCAGAATCATTTAATTAAAAAGCCTGAAGTAGTTAGTACCTTGAAAGAAGTTGGCTGTTCTTAGGTTGAATTGTAAATGTGCCTCTGGTGGAGAGACTTGCTGCGGCCTTTGCGTTGTTTTATTTTATTTTATTTTATTTGAGACGGAGTCTCACTCTGTTGCCCAGGCTGGAGTACAGTGGCACAATCTCAGCTCACTGCAACCTCCCAGGTTCAAGCAGTTCTCCTGCCTCAGCCTCCCAAGTAGCTGGGATTACAGGCATGTGCACCACGCCTAGTTAATTTTTGTATTTTTAGTAGAGACGGGGTTTTGCCATGTTGGCCAGGCTGGTCTCGAACTCCTGACCTCAGGTGATCCACCCTCCTTAGCCTCCCAGAGTGTTGGGATTGCAGGCATGAGCCACCATGCCTGGCCTTTTGCATTGTTTTAAAACGTAACTCTCTTCTTCCAACCCCCAGAAATATGTTTTCATTTACCCTTCAAAGTTAAATTTAGAATGTTACCACAGCTTTATAACAAGGAATGTTTATTCACAATTAACAAAGGATGCTTTATTCAAATGCAAATATGTTGACTCAAATATTTGCAAATTTATGGAATTATCAAAAAGCAGGCAAAAATGAAACAAAGTTTGAGGCATGTAATTCATACCTAATAAGTTAATAATATATCTGAGATGGAACCATACACATTTTTATTACAGTTTGAAAAAAAATACACAGGAAAAACTGAGTCATGAATGAATTCTTATTATGCTCTGTACTAATTTAACCTAGTTTATATAAATTGAACCACATGTTTAAATTTAAAAGGACTTTGCATGTTGACTAATGAATTAGACACATTGGGTTTATTGCAGGGTTTTTTTGGTCGTCTCTTTAAACTCTTGTTTTCTTTTCAGGTTAAAAGAATGGCAAATTCATATCCATATTTTTTAATAACTTTGTATCTCTTTTTAGATCTGTATTGAACGATGTCTTGAGAGGGGAAAGAGTAGTGGTAGGAGTGATGACAACAGAGAGAGCTTGGAAAAGAGGTACTTGGCAGTTTTTACATACAACCACTTCAATCCCAGACCTGCCCTATTTGGTAAAGGAAAAAAAGTTCACATTTAAACATATAAAATGGCGTGTTTAAGATGTTAAGTCAATCAGTCGGGGCAGATCCAGTGTTCTGTGAGCTCTCCTATAACATGTAGAAGAAAGGATAGATACCTAGAACCTTGCAATATTTACTTCTTTTGTAGAATTCAGACCTACCTTCAGTCAACAAAGCCAATTATTGACTTATATGAAGAAATGGGGAAAGTCAAGAAAATAGATGCTTCTAAATCTGTTGATGAAGTAAGTGTTCCTAGCCTGTCTTTAAAAAAATATGTCAAATAAAAATGTGATTATTTGTTTTGGGGTAAGCAGGAAAAAAAGAAATACTATCACAGATTAGTTAGTTTTTCAAGACACTGGAAGCCGGGCATGGTGGCTTATGCCTGTAATCCCAGCACAGGTGTTCAAGACCAGCCTGGGCAACATACTGGGACTCTGTCTCTTAAAAAAAAAAAAGGAAAAGAAGACACTGGGGACTAAATGAAAAATTAGGGTTTTTTTCCTTTCTGAGTAAAACCTAAAATGAGGTTTATAACTTCAAACTTGTTCTTCATGAGAAATGGGTGGTTTATGAATTCTAAATTTGCTCCCAAGCACTAGAAAACTGGTATTTTAAGAAGTGTGAGTTGGATCACATGAATGGCAAGTCATCTAGCTCAAGAGCTCCAGGCTTCTTTCTTCTGCCACAGAACAAATAGCACCACAGGGGAAGGTTTCCATGACTTATCACTTCTCTCTTTTTTTTCATAAATAGTGATCTCTAAATTGTGGTTTGCAAGCCCAACAAAATTTCTGGTGTCTCTTAAGGAACCTAACCTCCCTTTCCCTGATTCCCTGAATCTTCATCCTCTTATGGTCATAAGATAAAAAAGAAAGGCCCAGGGGAAGAAGATTCAGGGAATCTTTTTTTAATCCATTGACACTTTGTATAGAGGTGAGGTAATACATGATAAAACTGTGTTTTAGAATCAGAACTAAGAAGATAAGCCACTTCAGTTTATATTTTATCAAATTATTGGTAGCCTCTCAAGAATATTTTGTCTTAAAAGCACTGAGTGCAATATAGTCATAATTTTATATGTATTATTTATATAATATTACTGTCTAAAGTAAAATAGATGAAACTAAGTATGTGATTCAAAAAAATGATTCATTTCGAAAATTAATGTAAATTTGATTTTTTTGTGTGTGACCCTGTTTGGAGATGGAGTCTTTATTTTTTATTTTATTTTATTTATATATATATTTTTGAGACAGTGTTTCACTCTGTTGCCCAGGCTGGAGTGCAATGGTGTGATCTCAGCTCACTGCAACCTCCATCTCCTGGGTTCAAGTAATTCTCCTGCTTCAGCCTCCTGGGTAGCTGGGATTATAGGTGCCCGCCACCACCCCTGGCTGATTTTTGTATTTTTAGTAGAGACGGGGTTTTGCCATGTTGGCCAGGCTGGTCTTGAACTCCTGAACTCAAGTGATCTGCCCGCCTCGACCTCCCAAAGTCCTGGGATTACAGATGTGAGCCACTGCGCCTGGCCAAATTTGATTATTTTTAATAAGAACTTAGCTGTATGGTATTTTAACAGTACCTGCTTTTAAAATTGTTATCATCTTTTTCCTTTACAGGTTTTTGATGAAGTTGTGCAGATTTTCGACAAGGAAGGCTAATTCTAAACCTGAAAGCATCCTTGAAATCATGCTTGAATATTGCTTTGATAGCTGCTATCATGACCCCTTTTTAAGGCAATTTTAATCTTTCATAACTACACCTCAATTAGTGGCTGGAAAGTACATGGTAAAACAAAGTAAATTTTTTATGTTCTTTTTTTGGTCATAGGAGTAGACAGTGAATTCAGGTTTAACTTCATCTTAGTTATGGTGCTCACTAAACAAAGAAGGGTATCAGCTAGTTTTTTTTAAATTCGAAGAGAATATCCCTTTTATAGTTTGTGCCTTCTGTGAGCAAAACTTTTTAGTACGCGTATATATCCCTCTAGTAATCACAACATTTTAGTAGGGATACCTGTTTCCTCTTTTTCTTGCAAGTTTTAAATTTCCAACCTTAAGTGAATTTGTGGACCAAATTTCAAAGGAACTTTTTGTGTAGTCAGTTCTTGCACAATGTGTTGGTAAACAAACTCAAAATGGATTCTTAGCAGCATTTTAGTGTTTATCAAATAACTGACCATTTGCTATAGAAAGATGAGAAAACTTAAGCTTTGTTTTACTACAACTTGTACAAAGTTGTATGACAGGGCATATTCTTTGCTTCCAAGATTTGGGTTGGGGGCACTAGGGGTTCAGAGCCTGGCAGAATTGTCAGTTTTAGTCTGACATAATCTAAGGGTATGGGGCAAGGATCACATCTAATGCTTGTGTTCCTTATACTCTGTTATATAGTGTTATTCATGATTCAGCTGATCTTAACAAAATTCCTAGCAGTGGAACCTTGAAACGCATGTGGCTAGATTTATGCTAAAATGATTCAGTTAGCATTTTAGTAACACTTCAAAGGTTTTTTTTTGTTTGTTTTCTAGACTTAATAAACGGTTAGGATTAATTAGAAGAAGCAATCTAGTTAAATTTCCCATTTGTATTTTATTTTCTTGAATACTTTTTTCATAGTTATTTGTTTAAAAAGATTTAAAAATCATTGCACTTTGGTCAGAAAAATAATAAATATATCTTATAAATGTTTGATTCCCTTCCTTGCTATTTTTATTCAGTAGATTTTTGTTTGGCATCATGTTGAAGCACCGAAAGATAAATGATTTTTAAAAGGCTATAGAGTCCAAAGGAATATTCTTTTACATCAATTCTTCCTTTAAAAATCTCTGAGAAATTTGTTTTCACCTTACTTTTTTTTCCTCTGTCACAATGCTAAGTGGTATCCAAGGTTCTTAATATGAGATTTAAAATCTTAAAATGTTTCTTATTTTCTGCACTGACATCATTTGGTACACAGGGTCAAATAGGGCAAATTATTTTGTCTTCGTATAATTAGATTTGATATTTAAAGTCACTGGAAGTAGTGAGGACAAGTTAATGGATGTTTTTATATTTTAATAGAATCATTTATTTCTATGTGTTATGAAATTCACTTAATGATATTTTTTTCAACATACTTGCCATTAGAAAACAAAGTATTGCTAAGTACTGTAACATATTGGCCGCTAAAATTCATATTGAGATTATCTTGGTTTCTTGGAAGAGATAGGAATGAGTTCTTATCTAGTGTTGCAGGCCAGCAGATACAGAGGTGGTTTAATCAAACAGCTCTAGTATGAAGCAAGAGTAAAGACTAAGGTTTCGAGAGCATTCCTACTCACATAAGTGAGGAAATCTGTCAGATAGAAATCTAAATATTTATAGTGAGATTGTGAAAGCAACCTTAAAGTTTTGAAGAAGACTGATGAGTCTAGGTGCTTTGCTTCCTTTCATCAGATATCTTTCTGTGGCATTTGAGAACAGAAACCAAGAAACATGGTAATTACTAAATTATGAGGCTTTGCTTTTTGTTTGCTTTTAAGTAGAAAAACATGTTGGCAACATTGAGTTTTGGAGTTGATTGAGATAATCTGACTTAACTAGTTTTGTCATTCCATTTGTTAAAGATACAGTCACCAAGAATTTTTTGAGTTTTTTGAAAGACCCCAATTTAAGCCTTGCGTATTTTTAAAAATTAAGTTATTTCCATTCAGTGATGTTGGATGTATATGAATTATTTAGTAAATAATCTCAATAAATTTTGTGCTGTGGCCTTTGCTATTTGTTGGTTCAGATTTCTGTTCACTAAGCATATTGAAGATCAAGAAGTAGCCTATTTAACATGTGGGTCCTCACACTACAAAAGCAGAGTTCAGGACTGTCGATGCAAAGAGTCAAACTCTGTAAAATATTTGAAGAGATTTATTCTCAGCCAAATATGAGTGATGAGTGGCTTGTGACACAGCCCTTAGGAGATCCGGAGAACATGTGCATACAGTGGTCGGTGTGCAGCTTGTTTTTATACATTTTAGGGAGACATGAGACATCAGACAATACATGTAAGATGTATACATGGTTCAGTCCAGAAAGGTGGGACAACTGGAAGCAGGTGTGGGGAAAAGCTTCCAGGCCTTAGGCAGATTTAAAGATTTTCTGATTGGCAATTGGTTGAAAGAGTTACTATAAATAGAAAGGAACGTCTAGGTTGATACAAGGTTTATTGGAGACCAAGGTTTTATCATGCAGATGAAGCCTTCAGGTAGCAGGCTTCAGAGAAAATAGACTGTAAATGCTTCTTATTAAGAGTGTGTTCTATCAGTAATTTCAAAAGGGAGGAGAGGTATAATGAGGCATGTCTGGCTCTCCTTTCCCATCATGGCCTGAAACTAGTTTTTCAGATGAACTCTGGAATGCCCTTGGCCTAGAGGAAGGGTCCATTCAGATGGTTGTGGGGGCGCTTAGAATTTTATTTTTGCTTTACAGGATCCAGGAAAATTTTTCATCCTGTTTTTGTGTTTTGGCTTAAGCAGAAAGCATGATTTTATCCCATTCCTTCAAGAAGTAATCTCCACTGAGACACAAGCAGTCTATTTCATTACCTACCGGCAGCATCAATCACTTACCTCTTTTGGGGGAAGATGACAGTAAGCAATGTATATCAGGATGTGGGCTTTTTGTGGACTTTTGGCTTTACTCTTGTAATTTAAGTGGTTCACAAACATTCCAGTGGTCCCTGGAGATAATAGTGGCTGGAAGTACTGGCCAGATGAGGTCAGCATCTTCTCCCTGGAGGTTTGGTTGTCATCTTCAAACACATACTAATTGCACAAGCAAATAGTGTTACAAACACTTTTTCTGGCCAGGTGCAATGGCTGATGCCTATAATCCCAGCACTTTGGGAGGCCAAGGTGGGTGGATCACGAGGTCAGGAGTTTGAGACCAGCCTGACCAACATGGTGAAACCCTCTCTCTACTAAAAATACAAAAAAGTAGCTGGGCATGGTGGTGGCCGCCTGTAGTCCCAGCTACTCGGGAGGCTGAGGCAGGAGAATGGCATGAACCTGTGGGCGGAGCTTGCAGTGAGCTGAGATTGCACCACTGCACGCCAGCCTGGGCGACAGAGCAAGAACCTGCTTCTCTTCGGTTCCTCTTCTTCAATGAGGCTTTTCCTTCATGGCTTTGTCCTCCTGAAATAAAGAGGGTAAGAGAAGAGGTTTTAATTATTTTGTCTTATTTAGGGAGACAAGGGTAATACATCAGCACATTTCTCTAGGTGAGGCTCTTTTAGCTACAGAATATAATTTTTTATTTATGATACATTTCGAAGTAACTGTATGCGACTTGTGAACACTGGCCTTTGACACCATCCAAAGTAAAAGCATCTGCAGAGACAGGTTACCAGATACTGCCCCACATCCCAGCCCTAATGTTAGATAAGCACAGATACACTCTAAGAATTGCCTTCCACCCAATGAAATCGAGCAGTTAAGCAGCATACCACATATGCATCCTCATTTAATTGAAGAACCACATATTAAAAGAGAAAGTAAAACTTTAAAAAAGCCATGAATGTGAGCTTTGGGTATGTTCTTACACTACTATTTTGAAGGCTTTCTGGAAGATATGTACTCTCAGTAGCTATTTCTATGACATTAGAAAAAAAATGATATGTGGTCTCAAGATGAGCTTCCAAGAAAAACCCTGAACTGAGTAAGTTCCTTGCTAATGTCTAAGCCTTTGCAGCCCTTTGAAGACTGTGGGTTGAACTGGCCTTATAGCTGCTTGGCTCCAAGAACTTCCAGAAGGGAAAGACAATGAATAGGTTCATTAGTTGGTACTTAAAAGGACAAAGCTGTGTGCATGGCTCACCCTAAGTTGTTTATTAGTTTTATCAAGAAGGATTTTCACAAATGGCTCCAAAACAGCTGCCAACACTTGGCCAGTCTAGTAGGTATGATTGTGAAGGGACTGCATCAAAACGTCCTTGACAAAATGTCACACTGTTTTCTTTTTAATTAACCAGGTGCACAATAAGCACTACCATTGTTCTATCCTCAACTGGGATAATAGTCAAATGATACATTATTTACATGACTTGGAGGGGAAAAATACTGAAGTTTAAAGACTCATTTTTTAGGGGCTGGGTGTGGTGGCTTACACCTGTAATCCCAGCACTTTGGGAAGCCGAGGCCCGCAGATCACTTGAGGTCAGGAGTTTGAGACCAGCCTGGCCAACATGGTGAAACCCCATCTCTACTAAAAATACACAAAATTAGCTGGGCATGGTGGTGTGCACCTGTAGTCCCAGCTACTCAGGAGGCTGAGGCAGGAGAATCACGAGCGTGGGAGGTGGAGGTTGCAGTGAGCCAAGATCATGCCACTGCACTCGAGCTTGGGCGACAGATCGAGACTCCGCCTCAAAATAAATAAATAAAGACTAATTTTTGATTAGTCTTTAAACATTAAAATGAACAAGTTGAAACAGCTACATCAAAATCCCCCTGGTTCCAAAATAACTCAGAATGTCTATGTCATATTCAGTATCAAAGATGATTGAGCAAAGACTGTATATTCCTTCCTTCCTTTCTCTGTTTAAGGCCTTTACTTAGGTCTGGATGAGTGCTGTCTGGGGAAAGAAGGTAACTCCTGGACTTGCAGCTGCTGCTACTGTGTGCAAATGGAAATTCTGAAATGCAGGGGATGTGATGGGATGAGAGTAAAACCATTTGTATAGAGAAGCAGGATTTTGTTCCATCTAGTTCTACTTTATACATGATGCTTCTTTTTTATTGTTCTTTTCTTTTTTCTTTTCTTTTATTATTATTATTTTTTTAATGGTTGCAGCGGAGGAGGAGACACACAGCTCAGCCACCAGCCACAGAGGACATGATGGTTCTTGCTGGAACTTTTTTATTCTATCAATAATCACTCCCACAAAACACTGTGTCTTAATCTGTTCAAAAGTCTTCAGGTTCACAGACCACACTCGCACTTCTCTCCACGAGTATTTTGTTGATGAAAATGGGATAAAGGAATGTGATTTCCTTAACACCATCTATCCTCATTTATCTTTAACTTGTGGTTTCAGTAATTTTGTGGCTATTTCTGAGTTTTGTTTATGTATTTGACTTAAGAAAGTAGCCGTTTATAGTCAGCAGCTAAATCATTGTGTTATATGACACAGATTATGGCTAGTTGGTGAAATAATAGCTAGGTACACATAGGAGGTATTACCACAGTCTGTAATCACATTCATGCAAGGGTCTGTCATTTTAATTTAGCTAACTGGTCACTAGCAAGCCAATTTTCAGAGACGCTGACCCCTGTGACTGGAATCAGATTTGTTGCAGGTAGTCCACATCTTCCTTAGGCCATGCGACTGTCACTGGACCAAGGGATGACAATAGCACCAAAATAATCACATTACAAAATTTGGCTGGCCATTCATTCAAAATATGTTTGAGACATTGGGGATATGACAGTCAGTTAATATACAACCACTACCCTCAACAGGCTTACTAGATAAGCTCAAATCCAGTGGGTTCTTAGCTGATCGTGTTTCTGTATAGTGCTTTTAATGCTGGCAAACTTTTTTACCTCTGTGATTTTGTTTTCTTTTCCCAGCAATTCTGAGGCAGGTTGGAATGGTGATTTTCCTGTTTCAAGGATGATTAAACTGAGACCCAAAGAGTTCAAGTCAATTGCTACAATCTTTATGCTAGAGAGTGGTGGGTTTGGAACTAGAACCCAGACCTCTGGGCCTTAAAGATCTGCCTCCCAGGCTGGGTGCGGTGTCTCATGCCTGTAATCCCAGCACTTTGGGAGGCTGAAGAGAGCAGATCACCTGATGTCAGGAGTTTGAGACCAGCCTGGCCAACATGGTGAAACCCCATCTCTACTAAAAATAGAAAAATTAGCTGGGCATGGTGGCGTGTGCCTGTAATCTCAGCTACTTGGGAGGCTGAGGCAGGAGAATTGGTTGAACCTGGGAGGTGGAGGTTGCAGTGAGCCAAGATTGCGCCACTGCACTCCTACCTGAGAGCGAGACCCTGTCTCAAAAAAAAAAAAAAAAAAGATCTGCCTCCTGTCTAGTAGCCCCTGCTGCCTATCTGTAATAAGGCAACATGACCTCTAATATACCCTCTATGCTTCCCATCACTGGTCTATTACCCTTGTTTATTTTCTCAGTGCATATATCACCATGTGAAGTTACTTTTACTTATTGTTGATTTCCCCTCTAGATTTTAAGTGCCAGAATAGCACTTACCTTGTTTATTCCTGTTTTCTAATACCTAGACCAGTGCCTGCACATAGTAGGCACTCAATATTTGTTGAAAAAATAAACTGAAAAGGAAAGATATTTTTGGCAGTAGCTGTAGCTACAGGTTATATCACTGAATTTTGGATCCCAGTAGAGTCTGCTGGTGACCTCCTTAGGATTCTATTTTCATTCCCCCTGAAGATTGGGAGCTGATAATCGTAAAGTACTGGGACCCCATCAGCTTCCCTCTGTTTTCAGTACACAACTCATGAAAAGACAATGTGACTATCTTGGAGAAAAAAAACAAAGGGATAAGAAAACAATGTTTGGGCAAAAAATCTCACCCACCCATCCATAGTTCAATCTATGTTGATAATGTTTTTACCTATTGTACCTCTGTTTCACTATTAATATGTTAGGACATGGGAAATCTCTGCTTTCTGAAGGCTTTTGACAGTTTTTGTTCATGCCACAGATTTGAAATGACTTAATATAAATTTCTACTTGAAGCCTTATAAGATTATAGTACATCCTAAGCACTTTAACACCTATTTATTAAATTCGAAAAGAATAAAATTAGATGCTTTTAGCCTGCCTTCTCCTCTATAGCTGTGTATTGTGGTTCTTAATCAATGGAGTCTTTGAATGGGAAAGAGATTTCAGAGGTCTTAGTTGGATTTCTCTATTGTCTTAATAACCTGACACAGAGTAGATAAATAAATGTTTGTATATTGAAAGAAGGAAAGTGTCCTCTTCAAAGCTCTACCAGACAGTTAGGAGCAGAACTAGGCCTAGAACCCAGTTCTCCTTTCTCCCAGCTCTTACTCCTCAACACCAACATGCTTTTTTTTAAAAAAAAAAAAAAAGGGTCTGGTTTTATTGCCTGACTGCAACCTCTCCCCTTGATCAGGCTCAAGCGACCCTCCCACCTCAGCTTTCCGAGTAGCTGGGACCACATGCATGCACCACCACGCCCAGCTAATTTAAAAAAAATTTTTATAGAGACGTTGCCCAGGCTGGTCTCGAACTCCTGAACACAAGTGATCTGCCTGCCTTGGCCTCCCAAAATGTTGGGATTACAGGTGTGAGCCACTGAGCCACCGTGCCCGGCCACTAACATGCTTTTACCTCAGTCATTCCTAACAAGCACTTGGAAAAGCAAAGTAGTATCCTGTGATACTCCAGAACCACTATGTCACTATGCAACAGGATTTCATTCAGTATGCTGAGCATTTGTTGAATGTCTTTTAAACCATATTTAAAACAAGAACCAATGCCTCAGGCCCTGCCACCAGAAATTCTAATTTAATTACTTTTATTTTATTTTAATTTTTGAGACAGAATCTCACTCTGTCATTCAGGCTGGAGTACAATGGTGCAGTCTTGGTTCACTGCAACCTCTGCCTCCCAGGTTCAAGTGATTCTGCCTCAGCCTCCCGAGTAGCTGGGACCACAGGCACATGCTACCACAGCCAGATAATTTTTGTATTTTTAGTAGAGGCGGGGTTTCACCATGTTGGCCAGGCTGGTCTCAAACTCCTGACTTCAGTGATCCCCCCGCCTTGGCCTCCCAAAGTGCTGGGATTGGAGGCATGAACCACCGCGCCTGGCCTCTTATTTATTAATTTAGAGCTGGAGTCTCGCTCTGTTGCCAGGCTGGAGTGCAGTGGCGTGATCTTGGCTCACTGCAGCCTCTGCCTCCCGGGTTCAAGCGATTCTCCTGTCTCAGCCTCCCGAGTAGCTGCGACTACAGGCATGTGGCACCACGCCCAGCTAATTTTTGTATTTTTAGTAGAGACTAACAGGGCTTCACCATGTTGGCCAGGATGGTCTCGATCTCTTGACCTCGTGATCCACCTGCCTTGGCCTCCCAAAGTGCTGGGATTGTAGGCGTGAGCCACGCTCCTGGCCCTGCATTTCTTTTATGTGTAAAGTGATACTGATACTGATACTTTGAGAACCACCATAGTAAACAAAGTGATCAGAGCAGATACTGAAAACTCACAGCCTTGTGTCTTTGTGGGCAAGGGATCAAGTCCTGGTCTTTTTGATGCATTCGCTCATAAGTTCATCGCAGCACTATTCACAATAGCAAAGACGTGGAATCAAGTCAAGTGCCCTTCAGCAGTGGACTGGATAAAGAAAATATGGTACATATACACCCTGGAATACTATGCAGCCATAAAGAAAACCCAAAAGTATGCCCTTTGCAGCAACATGGATATAGCTGGAGGCCATTATCCTAAGCGAATTAATATAGGAACAGAAAAGTAAATACATGTTGTCACTTAGAAGTGGGAGCTAAGCATTGGGTACACATGGACACAAAGATGGGAACAATAGACACTGGCGGCTGCAAAACAGAGGCAAGGAAAAACTACCTATTGGGAATTATGCTCACTACCTGGGTGACAGGATCAATTGTACCCCAAACCTCAGCATCATGCAATATAACCATTAACAGACCTGCACATGTATTCCCTGAATCTAAAATAAAAGTTGGAAAAAAAAAAGTCTTGGTCTTTTTATCCACAGTGTCTAGCACAGAGTAGGTACTTAGTGTTGATGAATTGACAGTTGGTGACAAACCATACTAAAAACTCACAAATTAAACAGCTGCTTAGTCTGCTGCCATTCTTGAGCTCACAGAGTGAGAGGGAAGTACTGCAACAGTATCACAAATGCCCTCCCACTAAGGGTGTTGTCACATGGATGGCAGCTTGGCAGAGTGGGCTTTCTATAATCTTACTTAGCAGCTGTCACTGTCTTAAAAGGTGAGGAGAGGCCGGGCACGGTGGCTCATGTCTGTAATCCCAGCACATTGGGAGGCCGAGGCAGGTGGATCACTTGAGGTCAGGAATTCAAGACCAACCTGGCCAACATGGAGAAACCCTGTCTCTACTAAAAATACAAAACATGAACCAGGCGTGGTGGCTCGTGCCTGTAGTCCCAGCTACTTAGGAGGCTGAGGCAGGAGAATTGCTTGAACCCGGGAGATGGAAGCTGCAGTCAGCTAAGATTACACCACTGTACTCCAGCCTGGTGACAAGAGTGAGACTCCATATCAAAAACAAAAACAAAATGGTGAGGAGAGGCCAGGGGACTACCACCACTGTCTACAATCTTCTGAATGGAGATGGAGTAAGTGTATTCAACGTGGGCTTGAGGGCAGAGCAAGGGCAGTGGAAACAACACAAGGAAGACCGTCTAAGGTTAGAGCCACCCAACACTGAATTGGAGCGCCTGAGGACATGAGCACCATCCCTGGAAGTCTGCACGCAGGCCCTGGATGCTTATTTGGCAGGATGCTTTAGTCTTTTGCTCGAGATTCTGTGGTTTGGGGATCATCTTCTTCAAGTAGGTATCTTAAGTCTGAAGTCCCACCTGGAATTCCAGACATACTCTCTGACACATAAGAGTTCCCTGTATATACAAGTGGGGAGGAAAGGCTAAGGCGCATCATGAGGATCTGTCCTTACCATAACAACCTAAATGCTGAGAAGTTTCCCTAAGCCTCTGTTTCTACCTCCCATCCTCTCCCCGGGTGTCCTCCCCAGTGCCTGAGATAGGTGCTTAACAAAGTTTACTGGCATTAATGCTGTTGGTGGGCAGGAAGTGCCCAGTTTGCCTTGGAAAAGAGAGATACAGCAGTAGCAAAAAGATGGCAGTGAGGGATGGGAGAGACCCAGTTAGCTGGAGGAGGTGAGGGTCCATGCACCAAATAATGGGAGATAGGAGTATGCAAAGATAAAGCGATAAACCTTTCATAACAGGTAAAGGAAGGTGAATTTTATCCAGTGTCTGTTTAGCTGAGTCCAGACTAGATAGCTGGGCTGGATGAGTCAGTTTGACAAGGGTTTTTTAGATTTAGGAGGCTGCTCCATTTTTCTCCTCTTCCTCCTCTTCACTGTAAGCTGTCCCTTGAGCTGTATTCTGAAACCCTTAATGGCTTTTCCATCTCACTAGGGACAGTTTGCAAACCCTCTCTGGCTTGGCCAGGGTTGGGGCTGGGCACAAGATGAGCTGGGAGAGGAGGTGGCTCCCAGCAATAAGCATCCCACAGAATTGTGTCTGTTATTTAAGAAAAGTTTCTGGGTTCTCGGCTAATTGCAAAAATACATAATGGATGCTTTTCGCATCTGCTAGTTATTCTGGAACAGGCCTGCATCCAAGAGCAAACTTTAAACAAACAATAAGATTATGGAGCTTAACTATTTCAATGTGTAACAGAAAGCCAAGCCCCATACACTTACATTAGCACACACGCACTCAGACACAAGCACCAAGAGATCACATCTACAGATACACAAACATACATACAGATGCGTGTTTTGGCACTAGTGCATGCAAATGCATACTTACATGCTAGCACCTAGTACATACATGCATGCACAACTTGCACATGTGCCCAGTCACCAGCACCAATACACATATTCTCAGACACACAAATGAACATGCATGCACTCATACACAAGTATACACCAATGCATTTGGGCAACAAGACACACAGCCTCAGGCACAGATGCATTTACACAAATCATTCTTACTGCAATGAGAGATAGTCTGGGGTAGGTGTGTGTGTCCTCCCGGTGCAGAATTAAGTGAAGCAGTCCATCAGCTGGGCACTGGCTGTCCGGGTGTTACCAGGTGTAGTTATCAGTATGGCCACCAAGAGGCGCCCAGGATCCATCCTGCATCCACCTTTCATGGCTTCTGCCAGCTGGTCAATTGTTTCTGTACCCACAAGCCTGCATCTCCCTGTTCTGGATCCCTGCACAGAACTAGGAGACTCGTTGATCCCAGCCCCAACCTTCCAGGATCCACTGTGCTCATTCTCATCCTTTCCCTGTCCCACATCACCAAAACAACCACAAGTCCCATCCCTCCTCCCTCCTAGCAGAACCCATGCTTCAGAACTCCCTGCTTGTCCTGTGGCTGCTCCATGGAGAACTGGATCTGTCAGGTCTTGATCATGATGTGACTTTTTCCACAGGAGCAGCTGTCAAAATCTCACCTATTTTTCAGTCTATGTCAGAATCTCCCAGTGCAAGACTGCCAGAGTCAAGAATACATGTTCAAGTAATTCAGTGAATGAATTAATGCCCCAGTCTAATACCTGACCCTGCCTTTCCCATTAACCCCAGCTGGAGAGGTCTCTCATCTTCTAGCACCTGCCTCCTGGCTTGTGTGTGTGTGTGTGTGTGTGTGTGTGTGTGTGTGTGTATTTCAATAAAACAAATGCCAGGCTGGGTGCAGCGGCTCATGCCTGTAATCCCAGTTACTTGGGAGGCTGAGGAAGGAGAATCTCTTGAACCTGGGAGGTGGAGGTTGCAGTGAGCTGAGATCGCGCCACTGCACTCCAGCCTGGGCAACAGAGAGAGACTCTATCTAAAAAAAAAAAAAAAAAACCCCCCCCACTGCACCCTCCCCACCCCCCACAAAATGCCAGCTTGAAAATACAAGCTAGAGGCAGACTCAAGATGTCATGAAGTCAACCCCTTCCAGCATCCCTGACAGGTAGCTATCCTAGCAACAGATAACTCATCCCTCCCCGAGCAGCCCTCTTCATTGGATAGCTCAGACTTCCAGAAAGTTCTGCTGTGTTCTTCCACATTCTCAGAGCTCTTTCGTCATGACAGGGGCTGAGGCAACTTCTGATAATGCAGTAGCAGAATAAGTGCAACGTGCAGGGGAGGGTGTGCAAACTTTCCAGAGAAGTGGGGCAGGGAATTGGGATCAATTACAGAGGGAGTACGAGTATAAAAACGATCATTACAGTTGCTGTTTAGTGAATGTTTACTGTGCTCATGACTGCAAATCCTTATAGAGGGAAAGTTCTAACCTAGGTCTGCCTGTCTGCAGTCTAGTCTAAAACACCTCTTGGAACATAAACAAAATAAGAGTTTTGGGAGCAGACGGGTGGGGGACAGCCAGGTGTATTAATTTTCTTTTGCTACATAATAAATCACTGTTAACTTAGTGACTTAAAACAACATCCATCGCCGGGTGTGTTGGCTCACGCCTGTAATCCCAGCATGCTGGGAGGCTGAAGCAGGTGAATCAAAAGGTCAGGAGATCGAGACCATCCTGGCTAACATGGTGAAACTCCGTTTCTGCTAAAAATACAAAAAAATTAGCTGGGCATGGTGGCACGTGCCTGTAGTCCCAGCTACTTGGGAGGCTGAGGGAGGAGAATCGCTTGAACCCAGGAGGCGGAGGTTGCAGTGAGCCGAGATCATGGCACTGCACTCCAGCCTGGGCAACAGAGCAAGACTGTCTCAAAAAACAAGACAAAAAAAAAAAAAACACACAAAACCCATCCATTTTATTACCTCACAGTTCTGTAGGTCAGAAGTCTGTGCAGGCTTGACTGGGTTTTCTGCCCACAGTATCACAAGTCTGAAATCAAGGCTTCAGCTGGGCCTGGCTCTCATTCAGAGGCCCTGGGAAAAAATCACTTCCAAGCTCATTCACGTTGTCGGCAGAATCCAGTTTCTAGCGAGTCCCCATTACCTTGGTCACTGCTGGCCATGGGGTGGCCTTGGCACTAGAGGCTGCTCTAGGGTCCCTTCCACGTGCACTCTCCACTTTCAAGATAGAGTGCTCCTCATGCTTTGAATTTCTGACTTCTTTTCTGTCACCAGCTGGACAAAACTCTGCTTTTAAAGGGCTCACATGATTATCTTAGGCCCACCTGGTTAATCTCCCTATCTTAAGTCAACTGGTTAGTAACCTTAATTGCATCTGCAAAATTCTTGCCATATAATGTAACATATTCCACAGAAGAGCTAATTATCCAAGGGTGAAAGTCACTGGGGCATGTGCAAGGAAGGGAGAATGGCTTCTAGGAGCTCCCCTCACCCCTGGCCGACAGCAAGGAAATGAGGACCTCAGTTCCACAGCTGGAAGGAACATTCTGCCAACAGTGTGAATGAGGCTGAAAGAGCTTCTAGATGACAGCCCAGCCCTGCTGACATTTTTTTTTTTTTTTTTTTAGATGGAGTCTGGCTCTGTCACCCAGGCTGGAGTGCACTGGCATGATCTCAGCTCACTGCAACCTCCCCCTCCCGGGTTCAGGCAATTCTCCTGCCTCAGCCTCCCGAGTAGCTGGGATTATAGGTGCACGCCACAATGCTTGGCTCATTTTTGTACTTTTAGTAGAGACAGGGTTTCACCATGTTGGCCAGGCTGGTCTTGAACTCCTGACCTCAAGTGATCCGCCAGCCTTGGCCTCCCAAGTCCTGGGATTACAGATGTGAGCCACTGCGCCCGGCCCCCACTGACATCTTGATTCAGACGTTGTAATACTGTGAGCAGAGATCCCAGTCAGTTGCACCGCCCAGATATATGGACTAGAGGATTGTGAGGTAATAAACGGGATTGCTTTAAGCTGCTCTTTGTGGTAATTTGTTACGCAGCAATAGAAAACTATTATGCCAGGCAAACAGCACATCATTTGCCCGACCAAGGCCATCTCTTATTATCTACCTACATCCTCCTTTTTTCCTCCTCCTCCTATTCCTCTATTTAAAAAATAGTCTCATCTGAATATTACTCGTCCACAAAAAGGCTGATTCTGACACATGCTACAACACAGATGAACCTTGAAGACATTATGCTACATAAAATAAGCTAAGCCAGTCACAAAAATACAAATACTGTATGATTCCAAATATATGAGTAATCAGATTCATAGAGACAGAAAGCAGAATGGTGGTTGCCAGGGGCTGCGAGGATTGGGGAATGGGAGTATTGTTTAATGGGTCTGGAGTTTCAGTTTGGGAAGATGAAAAGGTTCTGGAGATGAATGGTGGTAATGCTTGCATAACAACATGAATGTACTTAATGCCATTGAATTGTACAATTAAAAATGGTTAAATGGGCTGAGTGTGGTGGCTCATGCCTGTAATCCTAACACTTTGGGAGGCCAAGGCGGGCAGATCACTTGGTGTCAGGAGTTCAAGACCAACCTGGTCAACATGGTGAAACTCCGTCTCTACTAAAAATACAAAAATTATCCAGGTGTGGTGGCACATGCTTGTAATCCCAGCTACTTGGAAGGGTGAGGCAGGAGGATCACTTGAACCTGGGAGGGGGAGTTGTAGGGAGCTGAAATGGTGCCATTGCACTCCAGCCTGGGCAACAGAGCAAGACTTCGTCTAAAAAAAAAAAAAAAAGTTAAATGGTGAATTTTGTGTTACGTTTATTTTACCACAATAAAAACAATTTTTTAAATAGTCTCATCAAAGTAATGCATATCATGGTTAAAAAGCAACAGCCTCCATCTGCCTGATACCTTCTATGACGTAAAAGACTTCAGACTCAGCCGTTTCTTCTAAGACTTGCTTCTGTGTATTTATTATGCTTCTCTTGCCTTTTTTTTCTTAATGTACGAAGAATAAATGGTAAAGATTTCAAACAGTGAAAATTATGTCTTCGTCCAACCCCCATTCTCTCTGTCCACAAGCCCCACTCAAAAAAGCAATGCCAAGTTTCCTGTATATTTTTCCCCTGGGTACTCAATGCATAAAATAAGCATATTCTATACTTATATACATAGCTTCTTTCTCTTTCTCTTTCTTTTCTTTCTTTCTCTTTCTCTTTCTTTTTTTTCTTTTCTTTCTTTCCCTCTCTCTCTCCTCCCTTCCTTCCTTTTTTTTTTTTAACAGGAGACCAGAGTTTTATTATTACTCAAACCAGTCTCCCCCAAAACTTGGGGACTGCGGTTTTTAAGGATAAAATGATGGGTAGGTGGTCCGAAAGTGGGGAGTGCTGATTGATCAGTTGGAGATAAAATCACAGGGAGTCGAAGCTGTCCTCTTGCCATGAGTCAGTTTCTGGGCGGGAGCCACAAGACCAGATGAGCTAGTTTATCAATCTGTGTAGTGCCAGCTGATCTGTCGAGTACAGGGTCTTTAGTTACAGAGGAGGAAGGCAGTCGCAAACTGACATGTTAGGAACCCTGTACTGTGACTGTGTAGACAAGGTATGAGGCCAGCTCTCCTGAGGGGCTTTAATTGCTCTATAAGTCAACTTTGATTCCTTAAAGCAGTCTGTTTATATTTGAAAGCACGTCATTCCAGTCAAAGCCTTGGTAAAATAACCAGCATCTCCAACTGTGTCCCAAAGTCAGCCAATTGGTGCTGTGTAGACAATTTTCCTTTGAATTGGGGATCTCTTCAGTATAGTCCCTTCATGGTTTGCCAGGAAGATGTTATCAGAAAGGGGTCCCAATCCAGACCCCCAGAGAAGGTTCTTGGATCTTGCACAAGCAAGAATTTGGGATGAATCCATACAGTAAAGTGAAAGCAAGTTTATTAAGAAAGTAAAGAAACAAAAGAAAGGCTACTCCATAGGCAGAGCAGCATAGCTCCTTTGCTTTTTGCACAATGGTAACACATATGGACTCCCTTTTTTTTTTTTTTTTTTGAGACAGGGTCTCACTCTGTTGCCCAGGCTGGAGTGCAGTGGCGCGATCTTGGCTCACTACAACCTCTGACTCCCACGTTCAAGCGATTCTCCTGCCTCAGCCTCCCGAGTAGCTGGGATTATAGGTGCCCGCCACCACACCTGGCTAATTTTTGTATTTTTAGTAGAGACAGGGTTTCACCATGTTGCCCAGGCTGATCTCGATCTCTTGACCTCAGGTGATCTGCCCGCCATGGCCTCCCAAAGTGTTGGGATTACAGGCGTGAGCCACCACTCCCAGCCTCACCTTTTCTTTTCCTCAAGCTTCTAACTGCCTTTATCCTTCCCTAATGTTTATCTAGTCTCTCTTTCACCTGGTCTCCTCCTTTCCCCAGAGACTTCCTTTCAAGGACCTCTATTATCCTACTCCAGTGTGGTCTGCTAGTGTCCAAGCCTGCTGGACATCTGTCGTCTGACTTCCTTTCACGGCTTTCTGCATGAAGTCCAGTCTCTTTGAAACTCCTCTTTAATGGTGTATTTCCCTGTTTTTCTGGGGCACACTCTCCAGGTAACTACCTAAGGAACAGTGCAGATGATGAAGGTATTCTGACTCCTGTGTATCTCCATATGTCTTTATTATATCCTTAAAAGTGATAGTTCAGCCTGTATAGAATTCTAGATGGAAAGTTCAGTTCTCTCAGCAATTGAAGCATTTCTCCATTGTCCTCTAGCGTCTAGTATTGCTGCTGAGAATTCTGAAGTCATTCTGATTCTCATTCCTTTTAGACCTTTTTTTCTTTATTTTCATTTTTCTCCCATCTGAAAGCTTTAGATCTCTTTATCCCTGTGTTCAAAAATGTTAGGATGCTGTACCTGAGTGTAAATCATTTTTTCATTCATTTTCTGGGCACATAGCTCTTTTAATATGGAAATTTTTGAACTTTATGAGAAATGTTTTATTGTAACTTTAAATAATTCATCTTCTCCATTTTTATTTGTTTTTGCAGGAATTCCCATTTGTTGGATTTTTTATTTCTTGGATTGATTCTTTATGTCTTATGTTTTCTATCTCCTTATATTTTTATTTCACTCTGAGAAATTTCCTTAATTTTAAAACATTCTATTAAAATGTTTTGTTTGTTTTGAGATGAAGTCTTGCTCTGTCACCCAGGCTGGAGTACAGTGGCACAATCTCAGCTCACTGCAACCTCCGCCTCCCGGGTTCAAGCAATTCTCCTGCCTCAGCCTCCTGAGTAGCTGGGATTACAGGCGTGTGCCACCACACCTGGCTAATTTTTGTATTTTTAGTAGAGACAGGGTTTCACTATGTTGGCCAGACTGGTCTTGAACTCCTGACCTCAGACGATCTGCCCACTTTGGCCTCCCAGAGTGCTAGGATTACAGGCAAGAGCCACCGCGCCTGGCCAACATTCTATTAAATTTAAAAGCATATATATTTCTTGAATTTTCAAAAGCTCTCTCTGGGTCTCTGTTTCTTTTTTCCTCATACCATCCAGTTGTATTTGATGCATCCAATGCCCCCTTGAATCCCTGGGAAGGTATAAATAGAGTATAAAAAACTATTTTTTAGTTCTTTTTTGTTTCTTGCATTATTCCTATTTCCCCTGAGGCCATTTTATTTGTTTGTCTTTCTCTGAGTTTGGAGGCTTTCCTCAAATGTGTGGTCATCTTTGATTGTCCATTCATATTTAGGAATGAAGAACTAAAAAGCCCACTGAGTAGCTGGTATGCCTTAGATTGCTAGTGGCAACCAGTCAGTCAATCACTAGAGCAGAGGACTTCCTCTCTCCACTCCCACCCCAATGCCAGAGCATGTCTTCTGGGGACATTAGATTTCTCCAAAACCCCCTGATCTCCCACCTGGAGCATAGATGCCAGCTTTCCCAGTGCTCTGCACACAGGGGTGGGGAGAGACTGTCCAATGTACAGACTTCCAGTCAATCCCCTCTTTAAGCTCTGTGTCTTGCTGGTTCTGCCCAGGTGCTGCCTCCTTCCTGGCCTGTATCTTCCTCTCTGCACACACTCTACTGAGGCTTTCTCTGCCCTGCTGCATCAGTTACCACCCCTCCATTTGCTTTTTTTTTTGAGATAGGGTCTGGCTGGGGTTTAGTGGCACAATCTTGGCTCACTGCAGCCTCTGCCTTCCAGACTCAAGTGATCCTCCCACCTCAGCCTCCCAAGTACCTGGGACTACTGGTGTGCACCACCATGCCAGGCTAATTTTTGTATTTTGTATTTTTAATTTTTGGTAGAGATGAGGTCTCGCCATATTGCCCAGGCTGGTCTTGAACTCCTGGGCTCAAGTGATCCTCCCACCTCAGCCTCCCAAAGTGTGGGATTACAGATGTGAGCCACTGCACCTGGCCCATTTGCTTTTTATTGTCCTGAAATTTGTTGAAATATCTTGTCTACTGAGGTTACCTCACCCATTATCTTTATTGTTATGGGTTTATATTCTTTTTATTCCTTAACAGTCATTTTAGAAGGCCCTTAAGAGACAAGGGGATAAAACAAGTGATCAGTTTATCACCTCTGGTCATGACATGCCAACTCAAGCTCACTCTTGCCCCCAATCAGTACCACACCGACCCAACTGTGACGTCCTCAAAGTGTCTCAGGCCTCTCATTATGGCTCCCTCCTCCCTTAACCCCAGGGTTAGGGGGTTCCCAAGGTTCTCTCCTCCTCAGGAAAGCACTGTGGACTCCTTTACCCTGAGGATGCATGACAGGTGAAAGCTTCTAGGAACACAGTCCGAATTGGTTCAAACCTAACGAATGAAGTGTGAATGGTGCGGTTTCAGTACTAGGCTTGGTTTGGTGAAGACAGATCTCAGGCATGAATGCAGTTCTTATATGTTTTGAGCCCCGAAATTGGTACCATGTTACTCGCTGGTGATAACACAAGACTGACTCTCCCAAAGGGCTGAGACAGTTTCTGGAGAGAAGCTGTTCTACTCAGCACTACACTCTGTCCCCAGACCCTGACATGCAGTCTGTGATCACTGAGGGGCTTTTGCAGCCCCTGACCTATGAGATGTAAAGCCTGGTTGCCCTGGAGGTAGCTCCATGGGGCAGATCCGTGGGCCTATGTGATATCCCCAAGACTGGGACACCAGGCCTCCTAGAGGTCCCTACCTAGAGGATCTCCAGCTGACAGGATCTGACCAACCCTTGCGCAGGACTGAGGGGTTTCCCAGAACATAAGATCTTCAATGCTAAACCCAGAAAGTTGTAGGCATATGGGGATGAGTTGGTCAACCTACCTGCAGAGGGCTTCTCTGCTGGCCTTTCCCTCCCTTCAGCTTCAGGCTAGTTTCCATAGAGGAAGGTTTGGGGCCTTGCTGGTCGCTCTAAGCTAACTTGCCAGGGTCCCAGCTAGACCCCTCTGCCCCACCCCCAAAATTATAGGCTCACTCCCACCTCTTCCCCATCACTGAGCTGTAAAGGACAGTCCAGCTTCTCCCAGGGCAGAAGCCCTTCTACAGCCTCCCTCATCAGTCCCCCAGCTCTGCCTGTAGCCCCAGAAATGGGAGCTGGGGTTGCTGTGTCCCTCACAAAGTGCTTTCCTGACACCTCCCCTCAATATTCCAACAATGACCTTATTGGACGCCTCTTCCTCATCTCAATTAATAATGTGATAAAATAATGATAAATGACATTTGCAGATCACTTATATGTCAGACCTCATGCTAAGCTTTTACTATGTATCACCTCATTTAATCATCTGAATGACATCACAGGCAGGTACTATTATCCTTATTTTACAAATGAGGAAACTGAAGCTCAGAGAGGCTAACTTACTCAGAGCCACACAGATAGTCATAATTGCAGAAACAGAGCTCAGACCTAGGAGTATCTGATGCCCAAGTCTAAGAAAGTGAAATGGTCTTGAAATGTGCAGCCTCCTCCAGAAGGCCTTCTCCAATCATGTTTGGCTCCCGCACCAAACTTTCACAGAAAACCCAACTCCAGTGGCTTAAAATTTTTTTGGGGGGGGGGACAGAGTCTCGCTTTGTCGCCTGGGCTGGAGTGCAGTGGCGCAATCTTGGTTCACTGCAAGCTCCACCTCCCAGGTTCACGCCATTCTCCTGCCTCAGCCTCCCGAGTAGCTGGGACTACAGGCACCCGCCACCACGCCTGGCTAATTTTTTGTATTTTTAGTAGAGATGGGGTTCCATCATGTTAGCCAGGATGGTCTTGATCTCCTGACCTTGTGATCCACTCGCCTTGGCCTCCCAAAGTGCTGGGATTCCAGGCATGAGCCACCACCCCTGGCTGGCTTAAACCTTTAGGATATTATTTATTTACTTAACAAGAAGTCCTTCTAGGGATGGTGCAGTAACTTAGAGATAACAGGGACCACAACTCTTTCCATCTTTCTATGTCATTATCCCAAGGGTATAGGCATGGCAGATTGTACTTACCCAATGTAATACTTGGACACAACATCTCCCATGCCACTTGCTCTTCTGCAGTGTGACCTTGCCATTCCCTCATCAACAGGTACAGTCTAATTCTCTTTCCTTTGAATCTGGGCCAGCCTTAGTGACTAGCTTAACCAATAGAAGGTGGAGGAAATGACATTTTGAACTTTCAAGGTTAGGTCATAAGTCTTGTAGCATCTGTCTGGGCTTCTTAAAAGTCTCAGTCTTAAAACACTTGCTTTTGACAGCCAGCTGCCATGCTGTGAGACACCTGAGCCATAAGGAGGTGCCCTGGTCAAGAGTTCTGGATGAATTCCTAGGGGATATCCAGCATCAACTGCCAGCAATGTGGGTGAGCCATCTTGGACATCCAGCCCAGTAGTGTCTTTAAATTGAGTCTTGGTCAGGCTGCAAGAACATGACAGCCCTCATGTAGGACCCGTCCAGTTGAGCCCAGTCAACCCACAAAACAGTGAAAGATAATAACAAATTGTTTTAAGGTACCAAATTTTGGGAGTGATTTGCAAAGCAGTAATAGATAATTAAAACAATTGGCTTTCTTCTTCTAGCCTGTTGCCTCAAGTTACAAGATGGCTGCTTCAGCTCCAAGCATAATTTCTTTTTTTTTCTTTCTTTCTTTCTTTCTTTCTTTCTTTTTTTTTTTTTTTCTTTCGTGTTTTCCTTCGTTCTTCCGGCTGGTACTCCGTTGCAGCCTCTCAGCTCACTGCAACCTCTGTCTCCCAGGTTCAAGTGATTCTCCTATCTCAGCTTCCCGAGTAGCCGGGACTATAGGCACCTGCCACTACACCCGGCTAATTTTGTATTTTTAGTAGAGATGGGGTTTCACCATGTTGATCAGGCTGGTCTTGAATGCCTGACCTCAGGTGATCCACCTGTCTCGGCCTCCCAAAGTGCTGGGATTACAAGCATAAGCCACTGCACCTGGTCTCCAAGCATCACTTCAAACAACCATATCTAAAAGCAGAAGTGAGTACAGAGCAAAGGCTTTCTCCTTGAGTGACTTTAAGAGGGAGGAAAATCTTAACCCAGAAGTCCCCCAGTATTATCTCTGCATATGTCATTGGCAAGAATTGGGTTGTACCCTCTCCTAACCAAGAAAGAAATGGGCAAAGGAAAAGGAAGAGGGAAATGATTGTTGGGTGGACAACCAACAGTGTTTGCCATACTTGTTGATATGGTGGCTCTGGGAGAAAAAAGAGTTAGGTGGGAAAATGATCCAAGGCTAAAGAAGGAGGCTTCCCTACTTCCAGAAGCAAAGCTGCCTCAGCGGCAACAAGTCTACTGAAAGCTCCTTCTTTAGATAGACAGCATGGTGTGCTGACTAGAGTTCTGCTCTGGGAGACAGAACCTGGCTCTAGTGTGGTATAATATTGCTGATCAGTTTCCCATTCTGTGCCTCATTTTCCTCATCTGCACAATGAAAGGATTCCTTCTAATTCCTCTAGGTTAGGAGAAGCCAGGGCAGAAGGGAGGTGCTGGATGCTTAGCTTGTGTGTAGGCAGTGAACGGTCCAAGTCAAGCTCAGCAGAGCCTGCCTCTAGCCACAGATGCTAGGATTTGCCAAACAAACCCTAATCACTTAATGAGAAATGAAAATGGTGGCTGATTCCTCCACTTAATTACCCCTTTGAAAACAACACACAGGAGATTTACAGTAATCACCATAATCGCCTCATAAAAACCCGAGAGTTTGAAGATGGACACGCCTCATTTCTGGGAGGAATTAGAGGCAAAAATCAAGGCAAGGAATTTCTGGCCTGCCTTGGCCTTGGCTCCCTGGAATCCAGAACTCTGGCCACAGAGTGCCCGCTACCTTGGATAGCCTCCTGGCCCCAGCCAAATATTGTTCCTAATGCTCCACAGCCAAGATGTCCTTGCAGGCCTGCTTCCTGGGTCTCCTCTGTCATTATGTACCAAGAAGACTCACAGCTCTGAAGGTCAGATGGAGGTCCTTTAGGAGGAGACAGGAACATCTCTGAGTCCTATCACTTACAAAATCTGAGCTAAAAGACTGGAGGGGAGGTTGGGGGACACAGGCTATTCCTAGCTGTGGAAAGCCATAGCTCATAGGTTTTCCTGAGGCCATTCAGTCCTGACTTGTACATCTTCCATGACGAGGAGTTTAGATCTCCTGGGACATTTAATGAGATACAAGGACAGCCAGAAGATTCACACTCTGCTTAGCAGAAATCTGTCCTCTTTGAGCTCCTTATAACTAGACTCAGATCACTGGGCATCAAGGTTATAAGTGTCCTCTGGGTTTATCTTCCCTCCATAGCAATTTCTTTCTTTCTTTCCTCTCACTCTCCTTGGTGCAATTCATTCATTTATTCAAAACTATTAAATACCTAATGTGCATCAGAGACTATCAATTATATTTTTTTCCATTTTTAAAAAGAGGTGGGGTCTCACTCTGTCACCCAGGCTGAGTGCAGTGGCATGATCATAGTTCACTGCAGCCTTGAACCCCTAGGCTCAAGCGACCCTCCTGCCTCAGTCTCTCATGCCCAGCTAATTTTTAAATTCTTTGTAGAGATGGGGTTTCACTATGTTGCCCAGGCTGTTCCTAAGCTCAAGCACTCCTCCAGCGTCAGCCTCCCAAAGTGCTGGGATTACAGGTGTGAGCCACTGTACCCAGCTTGACTATCAATTCTTAACGCAGTAGGTAGAATGATCCTTTGAAAACCTAAACCAGATCATGTTACTCCCCTGTCACTCTCCAGCGCCTTCGCAAAGGCATAACCCTTACAGTGCCCCGCAGGACTCTCATGTCCTGCCCTTCGCTCACTCTGCTCAAGCCACATGGGTCTCCTTGCTGTTGCTGGAAAACACCAGATCCTCTCCCACCTCCACACCTTAATACTAGCCCACTGCATTCCCACTGCCTGGAATGCTCTTTGTGTATATCTACATGGCTCCCTCTCTTACCTCCTCCAAGGCCCTTCCTGACTTGCCTACATAAAATTGGACACTCTCCTTCTCTAGTATATTCTCCTACTTTATTTCTGCCATCCAAAACAATACATTGCACAATGTGCTTATTTATCTTACTTAATGTCTATTTCTCTCTTCTAGGGGTCAAACTCCAGAGGGCAGGGATTTTCTGTCTTCTCTCTCGCTCTCTGTCTCTATTGTATCCCAAACACCTAGCACAGAGTCTGTCACATAGTGGGCAATAAATATTTGTTCAGTGAATGAACTAGTGGGGATAGACTAATGAAAAATATAAAGCCCACGCCCTCAAGGAACTTATGGTCTGACGGTAGAAGCAGACATCAGACAGTCACCCACAGGACTGAGCAACTGAATGATGCATGTTGATAAATGCTAGGTAGGGAAGTAGCAGGTGTAATGACAGTGGTCTGACTGTAGCCAGGAACACTGTTGTGAGTTACTCTGAAGAGCTGTTTGTGAGAGGATTGGAGTTTAGGGTGATGAGGGTTTGGAGCCACAAAGCTCTGGGAGGAAAAGATGCTGGAGAAGCTCAGATTGTGACTTCTAGGCCCTTTAAAGGTGATGGGACTCCAGGCAGAGGGCAACCATCTGCAAATGGGGTTCAAGCACCCACTGTGCCACGTCCAAGACATGTGCTCTGGAGCAAACCACCTTGGCGCTGGAGTACTTGCTTCCTTATCTCTAAGATAAAGAAGCGATAACTAGCTCCTAGGCTGGTTGGGAGGTACGAGTGAAATGTTTGTCAGAGCTGGAACCTGCAGATATTCAATAAGTGTTAGCTCATTTTCTGCTCCCTTCTTCTTTGTCAAACCTTTTAACATCCAGCCTCCGTTTACCTGGCCACTCTGTTCTCTCTCCTGGCCCTGTGTAAGCATGAAGAGCTGTATGAGAAAGGGAAGCATCTAATCATCCTAAATGTACAACTGCAGGCTAACAAAGGTTAACAGATCTTTAAGGGGCATAATTTGACAGATTAGACTGATCTCTACTGTGCCCCAGGATGCTTGGCTTTGTTGCAATTAACTAAATCTCCCATCAGCCTCCAGGCCTGATGCCTGTTGGCCTATAAGACCATGCCACTAGAATGAAGAGTTGGAGCAGGGGGTGGCAGACACGGCTAGACCCTGTGGTTCTGCCCATGGCCTCCCTCTGGGGGAATCCCTCCTTGACTACAACCTAGAGAGAGCTCCTGCACATACCCATACATACACATACACACATGCAACACACACACAGAGCCACACACAGCTCCCAACTCCACCCCCCACCATGGGAGGATGGACTCCCGGCCCCTCAAATCTTTCTCTCTTTACTTATTGGTAGGTGGGGTAGGAGGTTGATAAGGAGGCAGCAAGTATATTACTTTTTCCCATGGTTAGCATGGACAGTGGACACACTCAGGCATTGAGCAAATTTTCAACTATGCAGGGGCCAGCCCTAGCATTAGGCAATAGAGAAGCAGATGAATCAGATCAGAGTTTTGGCCTCAGGGCTCACATTCTAGTGGGGGAAACAGGTATTTGCACAGGTAATTATACTATAAACTACACGACAGTGGGTCCAAGTGGGAACCTGCAAGAAGAGAGCTTGTTTTCTCTTTGGGCTAGGGCAAGGCTTTAGGGATTAGGCAGCCTTTGAACTGGGCTGAGGTAGGATGGAAGGGCTCCTAGGCAGATAGAACTGCATGAAGAAGGGCACAAAGGTGGGATAGTGTGGTACAAGTTCAGGAAATGGCAAAGCCTCTGATGTCAGGGTCAGGCTAGAGCATATGGTGGGGACATAACTGCTTTCACCGTAATGATTTGGCTTGTAACCACCCCGGAGACACCCCTCCACGAGTTAATGCCTCCCAGTCCCTCCCTATACCCACTTGACACCTTGGATGGCTTTGACCAGAACTCTTTCTTGTTTACTGCTTCACCTCCCTGCCTGGCCGCACATTCAGCTCCTTCAAGTCAGCCTCCCTTGCATCACTTCAAGGATACAGCAGTCCTGCTTGCTACAGAGAAGCCTTCCCAACCACTCTGGCCCACACGGGCCTCCTCATCTGATCATCTCAAATGGCTGAAGTACCGATATGATTTCACACAACAGCACCCTTTCTAGTAAAGGTACTTTGCTACATGCTATCTTAGGATGCTATTTTCATAAGAAATCCACTACAGTCAGTTCAGACAAAGACAGGGGAAGTGATTACAAGGGAACTGGAAGTCTAAAGGAACCAAACGCATAAAAGGACTTGGCCCAGACTCGGGAAAGCTCTCAGGAGCCCAGGAGGTGGGAGTTTCTCCCTGCCTCTGTGCTCTTTTCTCTTCCCAGACTGACCTTCTCCACCAATCAGATCACATGGAGGAAAACATGACTGCTGACAGCACCTGACAGGTCCAGCCATGTAAAAACAATCTCCAAATTCCCAAGAGAGGAGGCGACTGGTGTACCGGAACCACATGTCCAACCCTGGCCCAGTCAGCTTTGGGTAGTGGCATGGGGTCACATAAAACAAACATGGCTGCTAGGCTACACCTCTGGGGGTCATTTCTCATTGTCATGTGGATTGGTGAGTGGGCTGTTCTGAAACAAGGGAAACAGGAGCAGAGCAGATATCCCAAAGATGCCCATTACACACGTATAATATAGTGTGACAAAATGCTCATATGACTTCTAATTCCTAGACTATGCTACTGACCTACTCTGCGACTTCAGGCAAGTCTCTACCATCTTGGGGCTGCAGTTTCTTCATCTGTACACAGAGGAGGATGGGACTAAGTGTCCTGTTGGGTTCCATAACTCTCCAGGACTTTGGCCCAATTACTTACCCTCTCTGAACTTCAGTTTTCTCATCTGTAAGATGGAAGTAATGATATCTACCTCACAGAGTTATTGTAGGACAATGGGTATGAAAATATCTAACATGGGTTGAGTACAGAGTTATTCAAGAAATGCTGGTGACCCTAGTAGATTTAAATTGGGTGGCTGTCCCGCTCACAGTGGTTTCCCCCAAGGGTCGTAGCTGTGATTCCCCATGTGTTTGGGAGAATTGCTCCTCCTCTAGTTGGGAGCTGCCGTACTCCACAGCGATTTGTCAAGGGGTGAGCATGGGTCCACATTGGGCCACTCAGAATCCTTCTCTGGGGCCTTGTTTCAACCACAACTCTTGTATCTTCATTTGCAGAACTCTAAGGAGAGGGGCTTGTTACTGCCAACAGCCAGACCCCAACCTTGTAAAGAAAGTGGCCTCTGAGAGTGAGGGTGACATGAAGAGGACTTTCAAACACTCGGTTTCAGACATTTTGAAGTCCAGTTTCATCCTTGCCCTGATTTATGAGCCAATACATTTCCTCATTACATTTTTCTTTTCTTTCTTTTTATTTTCTTTTTTTTTTTGGAGACGTGTCTGTCACTCAGGCTGGAGTGCAATGGCACGATCTTGGCTCACCGCAACCTCCGCCTCCTGGGTTCAAGCGATTCTCCTGCCTCAGCCTCCTGAGTAGCTGGGATTACAGGTGCACGCCGCCACGCTCGGCTAATTTTGTATTTTTAGTAGAGACAGGGTTTCTCAATGTTGGTCAGGCTAGTCTCGAACTCCCGACCTCAGGTGATCCACCCGCCTTGGCCTCCCAAAGTGCTGGGATTACAGGTGTGAGCTACTGTGCCTGGCCAACATTTTTCTTAAGTTAGTTTGAGTTGGTATTCTGTCACTTCCTTCCCGATGATACCTTCTCCCTTTCTTTAAGCCTCGGTTTCCTTAGCTGTAAGATGATGGGGTCCCATCCTGTCCTCTTTCATCTCTGACACTTTATTACTATATTTGTTCATTTATTCATTCAGTCAATTAGTCAATCAGTTACTTGGCATTTACTGTGCATGTTATTCTGTCCCTGGCCCTATGCTGGACACTGGCAATCTTGCTAGAGAAACAATCACTTCTCCAGTTCTCAAGACTCATATAGTTAGGTTGGGGAGAAAGGTAAGAAAGGATTCAGTAACGTAGGTGATGATGGCTGTGACAGAGAGAAGCACAGGCACTGTGGGGAAATCAGAGGACTTATCCCTGCTTGGAAGGCTTCCTGGAGAAGACGGCTGAGTTTTTCAGACAGGGGTGAGCGCAGAAAGAAAAGGAAAGGTATTACAAACGAAAGAACCTACCTTTGTAAGGAGAATGACAGAAAGCAACAGCCTAGGTGGGAGGGGAAGGGACACAAGAGAGGGGGCTGCAGGTTCATCTCTACTCTTCTTGAACTTATTTGTATTTTTCCCCCATGAAACTTCCAGGGAACAATAACAACAAAATACCTCTCCATTTTTTAAGCTTGGAAAATCCCCTGGGTGGAGTCTTTGAGTGCAGATAGATGAAAAGAAGTGGCTCTTGACCACAGAGGAGCACTGGAGCAAATGATTCTTTCTCCATCAGGGTGCCCCACTGGTCCCAGGTCCTATCAGGGAAGCCAAACTGGCTGTGACATCTAGCGGCTGGTCTAGGGCTGTCTGACGCTTCTAAAAATAGGAAGGCAGGTGAGCCTAAGGCCAACCAGAAGGCAGAACAGCAGCCCAGGCAGGCCAGGGAGGAGTGTAAACATCCCTCTTCCCTTGATAGGAGACATACTCATTACATTTTGAGCAAAGGAGGCTCACAATGCACCCTACAGAAAATATGCAGTTATTGCCCCTAACATGCCAAAGCCCTACTAATGACTGCACGCCTGCTCCAAAGGCACAAACCGTTCCAGATGTTGCTCCCTGCCTCTGGGAGGGCCCTTCCTTCCTCCCGCCCAAGGTTCTGGACTCCTTCTTGAGTTATAGTCTTTTGAGAGATATACCCCGCTGAGGGGCTTGGGGTGAGTGCCTGTCCTCCCTGGGCCTCACAGGGACAGTCTAGGTGATCCTTGCCTTAACAGACTGTTGTAGAGACTATGCCTGCTGGCCTGGTGGGGCAGTGAGGGAAGAGGTGCTAGGCTGGGAGTGGGGAAAGTGGTGAGGGAGGTGGGTTTTAAATTTGGGTGTTTTCAGTTTTTGCATCTATGAAATGGTAATGAGCCTGTAGGGAGGCAGTAATTTGCAAACTCAATTCTTCAAACACACTCAGGAATTGCTATCTCTGGATACATACTGACATTGGAGCCATCTTCTAGCTGGGTAACTCTGCGCTCCTTCCACAGCTGTGACCTTCTGTCCTCTCATCTGTAAATTGGGGATGGTTTTTGAAATTAACATTTTTTCCTAGTTAAAGAATGTATGCATTCTTGTAGTTTTTTTTTTTTTTTTTTGAAAATGTAATTAAATAATTTTTGAGTAGGTTACGTAACTCACATGATTCCAAATTCAAAAGATGCAAACAGTGAAGAGTTAAAGTCTCCCTTTCCTTCCTGTTTCATAGCCACACAGTTCTCTCCTCATGAAGCAACCACTGTTTTTTGTTTTTTGTGGAACAAAGTCTTGCTCTGTCGCCCAAGCTGGAGTGCAGTGGCACGATCTCGGCTCCCTGCAACCTGTGCTTCCTGGGTTCAAGTGATTCTCCTGCCTCAGCCTCCCAAGTAGCTGGGACTGCGGGCGTGCACTACCATGCCCAGCTAGTTTTTGTATTTTTAGTAGGGACGAGGTTTCACTATGTTGGCCAGGCTGGTCTTGAAATCCTGACCTTGTGATCTATCTGCATCGGCCTCCCAAAGTGCTGAGATTACAGGCATGAGCCACCGTGCCTGGCCTGAAGCAAGCATTGTTATTGGCTTTTTGTATATTAACTATGGATATATTTTAAAAATCTGTTGAAGTATTAACATATATATAGCAAAGTGCATGTGTCACAAGAGCACAACATGGTGAATAATGTTCATAGTTTAAATTCCTAAGAAGGTAAAGAAACAATAAAAATCACGCCAAATCCATACCCAGAGATAAAACTGTTGATATTTTAGTGTATTTTCTTTTTTGATGTACATATGTGTGTATATGTGTGAGTATATATGTATATGAACATCAGAATCATGCTGTATAACTTATACCCTTTTTATAGTTAATATTATATCATGAACATTTTCTCGCTTCATTAAAAATTCCTCAAAAATAGCTCTTTTAATGTCCTCCTATTGTTCCAAGGAATAGATCCAAACTTCCCTAGGGATATTAGGTTCAATTTTTCCTCTATGATAAATAACACAGTGATGAGCATGTTTGAACATACATCACTCGGCACATCCCCTCAGGATGAATTCCTAGAAGGGGAATTACTGAATCAAATCATATGTCTCCTTTAGAAGTCAGGATATAATGGGAAGAGTCAGGCCTGATTCACAGAGCTGCTTAAAGGATTACATAAATTATGTAAGACTCTGGCCTAGTGCTTGGCACAGACACTGAGTTCCATGAGTGTGAGCCTAAGGGGTCCCAGGGAGAGGAGAGGTAAATGTGTATGCCCCTTCTCCCTGGTGGCTCCACCTGCTAGACCTTCCCTTCCTGGAGCTTGCTGACTGAGCCAGATGGGGTTCTCAGTCTTCTCTGATCTTTATTATTTTAATCATTGCAGTCTTGCCAAGCGGTGGGCTGGTGAATGTTTAACAGCCAGATTTCTGGCCGGTGGGGGGCACTCTGATTGGTAGCATTTGTCAGTTTCTGTGGTGTAAACACTCCCACTGTGGCCAATTTCAAACTACGACCATGATGTCACCAAAAGCAGTGTTGGGATGAGATGCATAGTCTCACAAGCCAGTTGGAACTGGCTCCAGATCACCAGCCCTTGTCTTTCTAGCTACCCATATCTCCCTTTCCTCCCTCTCTCTTCTTAACCCCTCCCCATTTAGCCCCCACGCTGGGGCTTTTCTGAGGTGATAGAGACTTAACATTTTGTGGGAGGTGAATGTTGCTAAAGAACAAGAACATCCTCTCCCAGTTCTCTAAAGGAGAAACTGATGCTCATGATGGTCAAGATGACTGCCCCAGGTCACCAGCCAGATGATTTTTCAAGGAGTCTTATTACCTGATTCCTGCTTGGGACATTTCTCAGATGGGAGGCAGTGCTTCCTGCAGTAGAAATAAACTTTCTTTTCTAGCCACTCCTTTTCTTCCTCTTTCTCTTCAGCGACTGCTCTCCTGGATCCACAAGAGGATGAGGCCCAGGCTTTGCCCTCAGGAGCTAAGAGCAAGTGGAGAGGCCAGACACACATGAGCAGCTTGCCAAGTTATTACCACTTTCTCACTCAAGTTCTTCAATCAGCAGGAGCTTTATACCACTTTCTCACTGAGGTTTTTCAATGGCTTCTCTTAACACTCAGGACAAATCTGTTTAATGTGTCCCTCCCTGCATAACCACCACCCTCCCCCACATGTCAGCTCCTGAGAGTAAGAATCCTTGGTCTTCATTTTTGGCTCCCTGGTGCCTAGCATAGAGTCTGCCACAAATCAGGTGCTGAACAAATACTGTTGAATAAATGCAGAGAAGAAAGAGCTGGGTGGAAGCTGGAGGAAGGGGTGAGTGCGGTGTGGTTACAGTCCTAGACTTTGCACTGACTTGCTTCAGGACTTTAGACAAGCCTCTCCCGTTTCTGGACCTCCATGTCCAAAACTGTAAAGAAGACATATTGGATTCTAGCAATAGTTTAAGAATGGGGATTAAAAAAACACCTCCCAGTTACCTCATGTGACAGTAGTTGTGCTTTTAGTATCCATTGATGGACCAAAAATCATGACAAAAATAAAAACAACTGCCAAACTTTTAAATGTGGTTGTATTTATCAATCACAGCAGCATCTACATCCATTTGAAAGACATTCAGACTGTATGTGAGAGACACACTGTGCATGTAGTTTACAGACAGCACTAGGTGCCACATGGTTTCCAGATGCCTTTAGCTAAGTGGCCCAGGTCATCTCAGAGTCCTTCAAGTATGAGGGGCTTATGTCCCTAACATGGGCCACAGGAGGTGTGTAACTTGCATTGGGTCACACAGCACATGAATGGTGGATTCAAACTCAGTCTTCTCCAGCTTGGGTTCCCTTGACTCTGGCAGTCTGCTGACAGCACCACTCCCCTTCGGCTTCCCTGGAAATGAGAAGCAGAAAGGCCTGAGAGCACTGAGACTGCCTAGGGTGCGGGGGCGAGGTGGATGTCAGAACGCTGACAGCTCGAAATGACACGGAACATACTTCAGATGCCTTGTGTGTGGTTTAGGAGCGGCTGGAATTACACCCTCAGGGCTGAGCCAGCATTGTTGGAGCCAGAGCTGAGCCTGGACCCTGCTGAAGCAACGCCCACATGGGGGGTCTTGGCCCAGGGCCACAGAGCTGAGCAGTGGCAGTGAAGGCAGGAGGCAGATTCCTAGCTGGAAGTCAGCACATGGACCTTTTACCTTTCCAGACAGGTGTGGTCATTCATTCATTCACTTATTCATTCAGCAAGGTAGTCAGTCAGGCACTCAACAAATGCTCACTGAGCCGTGCTCCTCTGCAGCCTATCATAGGGTCCAAGGAGGAATTGCTCCCATTCCGCTGGGGAGGCAGGCAGGGAGCAGGAGCATGTGATCCAGTCTCTGCGTACGGTCAGGCCAGAGGTGCCAGCAGGCCTTTTGCCTGGAGAAGGAGCAAGAAATTGGGAAATGTTTTCTAGCAGATGAAATGGTTATCCTCTGTGAGTGGTTCTCAAGGGACAAGCAGGAGTACACCAGGCAGGTTAGGGAAGAAAGGGCCCTGCTGGCAGAGGGGCCAGTGGGAGAAGTAATTAGTGCCCTCTCTACCTTTGGATGGGAAAACTCTCCGGGTTTTCATTTGCTTATTTGTTTGACAATGTGGAAACTGAGTTTTTCAGAGGGAAAGATGAGATTTATTGCTATAAAGGACTTGGAGATGGAAGGGCTAGTTAGACAAATACATGAGACAGTATTTGTATCTAAAGCTGGCCAGTCGGGTTGTTGTCATTTTGATTAGCAAAAATGCAGAGTGGGAGGAGACTTGGCACTTACTTGGCTCAGTGTAGAATGTGTGTGTTGCAGGGAATCAGGGAACAGGGAGGGCGGTGAGAAATGAGGAAGGAGGGGTTCACTGGCCAGTCGTGTGGTGCCTGCCAGCCATGCTGATGACGGGGCCTGAGCCCTGAGAGCGACAGGGAGCCACTAGAGGTGTTTAAGCAGGGCCCACAGATGAAGCGTTGCTCTAGCTGCTGAGTGAAGGAATCCAAGGAGGAGGCAGGGAGACCAGCCAGGAGGCTGCTGCAGTCTTCAGTGAAGAGAATGGATTCAACAGAACTTGCTGAGAACCAACAGGTCTTGGAGACTGGAGGTGGTTGGGGAGGGAGAGAAAGGAAAGGATGATGGCCAGTTTCTGGACGGTGTGACAGGTTGATGTTTAAGCCACCATCTGGGATGTGCAGCTGAAGGTTCTCTCTCCATCCCCGTCTTGAGTGAAGGGGAGTGAAGTGTCTAATGTGGCCCAGAGCCACAGCCTTAGTTCACATCTCATCACATGGTCAGCCTTCTATCTGGTCTCTTAGCCTCTAGCCTCTTCCCTCTCTAGCCCATCCCCTGATAGACTGAGTGACCTAAATGAGACATCTGATCATGTCACTCCCCGGCTGGAAAAATTTCAGACTCTCTGTCTCTAGAAAGGTCCTACTTGGTCCAGCACACAAAGTCATCTCCAATCTGAGCCTATTTACATTCCTGTCTCAGTCCCTTGGCAGTCTACACCAGCCACAGTGAATAATAGTAGCAACAACAACAGCTAACAGTTACACAGCACTGATATGTACCAGGCAGTGTTCTAAGAACTTTACACATATAACTTGCGTAACTCTAAGAAAAACACTTCCTAAAAAGTCTTGCACATCCCAGAATGGACAATACACACTTGCCTTCAGATCTTGCACCCAAGGTTGTCTCCACCTGGTATTCAGCCATCAACCTTCCACCCATCTGATACATATTTATTACTCATCAACTTCTCCCAGTCACTATACTAAGTACCAGGGATCCAAAGTTGAGTGAGACATGGTATGTGCCCTCAGTGCATACAAAGTCGAATGGGGCAGACAGACACATGAAGGAACAATTATAACATGATAAGGTAAGCGCAGTGATGGAGATGTTATGGAGCCACAGAGATTGAGCCCCTAATCCAGTCTGGGGCCTTCCTCACTTGGCCATCTGGAGCTTTACCCCTTCTGGGATGCATTTCCCACTTTGCCAGACAGGGTGAGGTCTCTTCTTCTTGCAGTCCCTACTCTACCCACACCATACACCAACGACCTTTTATGGGGGAAGTCCAGGGGCTGCTTCCTCCTGAGCACAGTGAAGGCAGAGAACAGTCTGACTCACCATAGGATCCCGCACCCAGGGCAGCCTGGACACAGATGACTGGAATTTGCTGAATGAAAGAGCATGAGGAATAAAGAATCACAAAGGGGCATCCTCCTCCTGGGTTATTCTCTGACATTCTCTCCAGAGTCAGGCCTGTACTTGCTACCTTTCCTGAGCCTGGCTCAGGCCCTCTGGAGTCAGATCCTGCTGGTAAGGATGGGGCTGCAGCCATCATCCCCAGTTCAGGAGCAGCCTGGTCAGAAAAGGCCTTGCCAGGCCCAGCCAGTGGGAAACTGCCTGCCTCGGGCTTCTGAGGAACAAGCAGTATCCTGGGCAGCTCTAGTTTTGGGCGGAAGAGGGAGGAAGCCCTGCAGCAGCCTTCAGGACCTCTGAGTGGCAAGAGATGGTGTTGGGGAATCTGAGATTTCCTTGGCGCAGAGCCCCTTCTGCAGACTCTGGGCTCTGAGATTGGTGGAAGCTGTGATGGAGGGCTTTAGAAATAAATGACTCTGGGATGGCCTCAAACTAGAGGTGTTTGAGGAACATTCCAGGAAGCCTTCAGGAGCCTCAGGCTGGTCCCTTGGGCACTCACTGAGTTAACATGGCTCTTTCTTCCCAGAGCTCTGAAGGGCAATCATGAAGATGGGTATCTTGGGCCAAGGACCTGAAAGGGCTTTCTGCCTCAGCCCTCTCTCCTAGGCAGAGTAGTTGGGAAGCCCTGGCCCCTACCCCATGTTCCTTGCCTCAAGGTCTGTCTTGGCTAGTGGTGCCTTTGCAGAGCTGGGGCTGGGGGCAGGGAGTCTTGAGGGCTAGTGCTAACAGCTTAGGACAAGGGTGGGAATTTCCACTCCTATCTAGAGAGTCATCGATGCTGTGTGCCCTGACCTGGGCCTTTGGCCTCCAAAGGGCAGTGGGAAGGCCGGCCCCAGGGCCAATCCCTGGCCATTAATCCCTCCTGCCAGCCCGAATATCCACCCAGTGTGGTCAGACAAAGGACTGCCCAGCCCAGCCACTGTGTTCCTCCCGCCCCAGGGGCTCCACTCAGACGCTGGGCCGCCTGGAATCCAGGCCCATGAGAAAGAGGCCGCCTTCACTGGCCATCTTATGCCCGGATGCTCAGCCGCATCACGTCCGGCCCAGGGCCTGTGAAAAGAGGGCCCAGCCACGCTGAAAACACGGATTAGCCCTTGGGCCGCCCCCTGACACTGGCCTGCTCGGCTCCAGCTCCGGGAAGCAGGCCCAATAGAGGGGGCCAGACAGGCATAAAGAACTGGCAAAGTCTGGGTTCTCACCCCTTTGGCCTAGTTCCCCACCCCCACCCTTCCCAGGATTAGCATAGCCAACCACACATTCAGTTTCATTTATTGAACATGTACTATGTCCTAGGCTGTACACATTGACCAGAAAACTGAAAGTACAAGGAAACTGCACATAGCCACAGGTGGTAATAAAAGCCACTTTTCCCTCAACCCCCTCACTGCCTGGAAGTGTGAGATGGAGGCTGTGGTGGGTGCTTTGGAGGGGCTCCATCACTAAGGGAAGGTGGGAAAGGCAGTGTATGAGACCTTGTCAGCTCTGGTCTGCACTTGAGTCTAGCTGCAGGATTATGTTGCACCTGGTTGAAAATATGCAGGTGCTGAAATAACTTCTCTGGCCCTGCCTCTCTCCTTCCCCTGGTTTAATACTGATTATGCCAATTGTGTAGTAGGAAAAGAAAGCACCTCTTGCTAAGTGCCATTGTGGGCCAGGCACTTTCATATATGATCTCATTTGGCTCTCAAAATGCTGAGAGGGGGCTTCCATTATTCTGTTTGAGGAAATCGAGGCTCATGAGGCTCAAATGAGAACTGGCCCCAGGTCACTCTGCTCTTGAAGCTAGATTTCCTGATGCTGCAGTGGCTTGTCTTGCCTTCTTCTTTGGTGAGCTGGGCATTGTGACTGCACCGTCTTGTGTTCCATATGGCCTACCTTCAGGCGGCAGAATGCAGGGTGGGGCCGAATGCAGTGGCTCATGCCTGTAATCCCAGCACTTTGGGAGGCGGAGGCAGGTGGATCACCTGAGGTCACGAGTTCAGGAGCAGCCTGGCCAACATGATGCAACTCCGTCTCTACTAAAAATACAAAAATTAGCTGGGCGTGGTGGCAGGTGCCTGTAGTCCTAGCTACTTGGAGGCTGAGGCAAGAGAATTGCTTGAACCTGGGAGTTGGAGGTTGCAGTGAGCCAAGATAGCCCCACTGCACTCCAGCCTGGGTGACACAGCAAGACTATGTCTCAAAAAAAAAAAAAAAAAAGAATGCAGGGTGGGTAGGTTGAAGAGGGTTCTGAGGCAGGCCCTGCTAGAATATAAACTGAGCTGACTCTTCATTGTTGTGGGTTAGGGATTGTCTCTAGATCTCCAAGTGTCATCTCCTTCCTCTCTGCTTCTGTAGCCCCTCTGGCTACCTCTATCGTAACTGGCAGTTGTCTGTCTCTCCACCAGATTTCGAGTCTTCATCTCTGTCTTGCCTGGAGCACTTGCTAAGGGACTGGTCCAGAAGTACTTGGTGAGCGATAAGGCTGAACTGAGGCCAGGAGAACTGAAGGAGGGATGGATCTGGGATCCATGTGGAATTGACGGGACTTGGCGTTTGCCTGAATGTGGAGAGTGAGTGGGGAGGAAGGAGCCCAAGATGATGATAACCACACTTTCATCTGGTGGTGGTGGGAAGGAAAGGGGAGAGGTCCATTTGCTGAGATATGGAATGCTGGAAGGAGAGCCGGCCAGGGCTGGAGGATGTACTGGGTAGAGGAAGAGATGCATTTCATTTAGGACATCTGGGTTTGAGATACCTTGAAATATCCATGTGGTTATGCCCAACGGGCACCTAGATATGCTGACCAGGAGGTGAGGAGAGAAGCTAAGAATCTACTTTGGCAGCTGAAGTTGTGGGAGCTGGAAATACTCTAATTATTTCTAATGTCTCAGCTCAGCCTTAAAGGATGGCATTCTTAGAAGAGTGGGGTGCTAGAGCTTTGAACTTCACATTTAATTCCAGCTCTACCACTTACTACTAGCTGTGTGAAGTCAGGGAAACCACTTAACCTCTCAGAACCTTAGTTTCCTCATTTGCAAAACAGGAATAATAACAGTACTCACTTCACGGGGTGCCCAAACTTAAGTGCAATAATGTACATAAAGTGTTTACCAAATACAAAATGCTCAGTAATGGTGGCTGTGATGTCATCAGCTGAGACTGGAGCTGAGAGAGGGGCCCTTGAGCTCCATGCTTTGAGTTTGGATTTTGAACTGGATTTTGAGTTTGGAGTTTACAGGCCTGCTGTAACTAGCTTTGGTCACCTATACCTAGGGACACTCTATAGCATGGCTGGGGGACTAGGATGGGGCAAGTGAGATGCCCCAAATGTAAGGAGGCCCTGGCTCTCAAGTGCTGACTGCACTTGCAAGGCCCTGAGACTGAGCTCTCCTTAAACTCAGCATCTCAGGCACCTCAGTGGGCTCACTGTCCTTCCAGCCTTGCTCCATGTCCAAGTCCCTTGATCTGCCTGTCCCCAGGACAACCCACTTTAAGACAAGGCTCCTTCACCCTGTGGTTCCCTTGGAGCTGGGGATGGGTCTCTCCTGTCTCTTTGGAGAAGAAGTTTCCCAAAATAGGCTGGGTGCTGCATCCCCCTGGATGCCAGTTGTGAGTGGAATTTCTCAGACTGAGTTTTTAACAAACACTGCCAAAGACCCCCCATCCCCAGTGAGATGTGAGTGTGGTGTTTCTGGGTCAGAAGGCGGCTCTTTCAGACCCCCAGTCTGTGGAAGCCTACATTTTGTACTCTGTGTGTGTGTGTGTGTGTGTGTGTGTGTGTGTGTGTCTGAAGAAAAGCTGTTTTCTTATCAGGGGGGTGTGGAGAGGAGGCAGCCAGAAAGGCAGCTCCAAGTTGTGGATTTCCTGGGGGCTCTTCATTTAAAGCGGCCGCACCACTTTCCACGATTCTGTTTTTTCAGAGAACGCTCTCAAGGCCTGGAGGGAGGGCAGGACAGGGGTATGGGGGAAGGGGGTGGCAGAGAGGCGAGATGGTGACCCTGATCTGGAGCAGTCAAACATCCTCCCAGAGACAAAACCGGCCTGGCTCTGCCCTGCCCCGCTGCTTCATTACCTTGGGCCAGGTTCCCTAATGTCTGTGAGTGGGCCTGACGCCTCCCCATCAGGATACTGAGGGCTGGCAAGGCGGCCTTCATCTCTGTCCCAGCTGGGGATGGAAGGTCAGGAGAAGGATGAGGGGACCGACTACTGGGACGAGCAAAATGGGGAGGGGGCTGGGAGACTGAATGGGTGGATTTGTGATTGGGAATGATCCAAAGGAGAGGGGGTAGAAGGAGGGGTGGAAAGGGAAGGGGACTGACCAAATACAGTGGGATGGGGCCAGGGGCTGATCTAACCGAGATGGGGAAGGGGTGAGTCTGGGTCTGGGAAAAACTGATCCAAAGGCAGAAAGGGAGGGGCGAAATGGAGGAGGGTACCGTGAACAGAGTAAGGGGGCTGGGAGAGGAAATTAGAGGGGAGGCGCTGGCCAGCAGGGAAGGCCTGAGCCCTCTCCCCCGGCGGTGGTTGGGGGGGGCCGTGTCCATATAAAGCGGGTTGGCGGCCCCTGCGGTCCCGGAGCCGCGCGGGCAGGGGCTGCCGCAGCCGATGGCGGGACGCAGCGACATGGATCCGCCCGCCGCGTTCTCTGGCTTCCCTGCCCTGCCAGCGGTCGCGCCGTCGGGGCCGCCGCCGTCGCCGCTCGCAGGAGCCGAGCCAGGGCGGGAGCCAGAGGAGGCGGCGGCTGGCCGCGGGGAGGCGGCCCCCACGCCCGCGCCCGGCCCGGGGCGGCGGCGGCGGCGGCCCCTGCAGCGGGGGAAGCCGCCCTACTCGTACATCGCGCTCATCGCCATGGCTCTGGCGCACGCCCCGGGCCGCCGCCTCACGCTGGCCGCCATCTACCGCTTCATCACCGAGCGCTTTGCCTTCTACCGCGACAGCCCGCGCAAGTGGCAGAACAGCATCCGCCACAACCTCACGCTCAACGACTGCTTCGTCAAGGTGCCCCGCGAGCCGGGCAACCCGGGCAAGGGCAACTACTGGACGCTGGACCCCGCGGCCGCCGACATGTTCGACAACGGCAGCTTCCTGCGGCGCCGCAAGCGCTTCAAGCGCGCCGAGCTGCCAGCGCACGCGACCGCGGCGCCTGGGCCGCCGCTCCACTTCCCCTACGCTCCCTACACGCCCGCGCCCGGCCCCGCGCTGCTGGCGCCGCCGCCCCCTGCCGGCCCGGGCCCCGCGCCGCCCGCGCGCCTGTTCAGCGTCGACAGCCTGGTGAGCCTGCAGCCGGAGCTGGCGGGGCTGGGCGCTCCCGAGCCGCCCTGCTGCTCCGCGCCCGACGCCGCCGCCGCCGCCGCCGCCGCCGCCGCCTTCCCGCCCTGCGCTGCCGCCGCCTCCCCGCCACTCTACTCGCAGGTCCCCGACCGCCTAGTACTGCCCGCGACGCGCCCCGGCCCCGGCCCGCTGCCCGCTGAGCCCCTCCTGGCCTTGGCCGGGCCGGCAGCCACTCTCGGCCCGCTCAGCCCGGGGGAGGCCTACCTGAGACAGCCGGGCTTCGCGTCGGGGCTGGAGCGCTACCTGTGAGCCTGCGCCGCGCGGGCAGGCACCTGTGCGAGCTGTGCCCCGGGCCTGCGGCGCCGCCCTCGAGCGCTCCACCTCTGCCCCCCACCCTGGCTTGGAGCACACCCTGCGCCTCTCGTCGTGGCCTCCCGGACTCAGACTCCTGCTACATCCTTCTCCGTCCCCCATCCCTGGGAAGGCTCCCACCATCTCGCCACCGGACAGAAGCGTCCCCTTTGACCTGCCAGCCTCTCATTTCTTCTCCCTCCACTTGTGAGCGCCCCCAGCTTTGCGGCGCCCCCCCCCACCCCAGCGCTGTCTATGGGTCCCTTGCCCCGGAGCTGACTCGCCTCCAGTGAGTCCATACCCCAGGTTTCCTGGTGAGTTCCAAGCCTTTGGAAGCCAGATCTGTGATCCCAAGCCGCCTCCTCCACCGACTGTACTTCATCAACCTTCTCTCATGTGTTTCCGACACTTTAGAGGTCAGACTCCTGGGTTCATGACTTACTTGCTAGCGTCCCTTCATTTCCCCACAAGTTTGCCCCCCAACTCCACTTACCTGTCTGCCCTCAGCTTCTTCCTGGGAGAGAGCCCCCCTTTCACGTAGACACACCTGGCTGCCTTCTTCACGCCCTGAGGACACTTCTTGGAGATTTCAGAGACAGGCAGCACCAGGGCTTCTGACTGAAAGGGGAGTTGGTGGGCCTTTACGTCTGCCCCACCCCCTGGAAAACTTAGGACTTATTGGGTTATTATTATTTTTAATTAAAGCTGGTTTAATTAAAAAGAAAGAAACTTTTTTCTGGGCTTGGTGTGCTGGCTGGTGACTTGGGGGAGTGGTCTGGGGAGACGGGTGAGCTTTATTCTAGATCTTGGGTTGCCACATGGGGTGAACCTCCTTGTGAGACATCAATCAGAAGTTCATGAAATGGGATTAGGAAGTGATTCTCCTAAGTGGCTAACATAATTTTGTTTTAAAAAGGAAGTGATTCAGCCATAGCTGTACACATAGGCCTAGTCAAATGCCATCTCCTGCATCTCAGCCCGGTAGAGACGAGATGGGCTGGGCATGTGTGTGTACACACTTGTGTGAATGTATCTGAGCAGCAGGTTGTCTGCTCTCTGGGATTATTCCCAGCTGCCATGGATAAAGGAGCGCTGGCCGTTGATTCACTCCTCCAGTTAGTTAATGTGCCGAGCCTGTGCTAGGCACTGGGGAAATATTACTGAATGAATGGGCAAAATCCCTGCCTCATGGAGGTTGTGGGCCAGTGGGAAGAGTCATTAATCCAACCATCAATGCTCAGAGAAATAAGGTAAGTGCTCTACAGCCTTCCACTCAAAGTGTGGTCCACAGACCTACAACATCACCTGGGAGCTTGTTGGAAATGCAGAATCTGGCAGGATGTGCTGGCTCATGCCTGTAGTCCCAGCATTTTGGGAGGCCAAGGCAGGAGGATCCGTTGAGGCCAGGAGTTTTGGATCAGCCTGGCCTAACGTAGTGAGACCTCATTTAAATAAATAAATAGAAATGCAGGATCTTGGCCCCACTCAGACTCACTGAATCATCAGATTCTGCATTTTAGCAAAATTCCCAGGTGGCTAGTATGCATAGTATTCTGGAGGAAAGGCGCTGGCCTCAGGCAAGGGGCTCAGCCTAAAGGATTACAGCTCTCTACTATAAAGAGTGAGGCCAGGCCACAGAACCACACCCCACCCACTCTGAGAACTTCCAGGCACTGCACCATTGGCTATATTCCCTGTCTTACCTCCCCTGCTGGATTGTAAGGTAGGGCAGAAGGGACCTGAGCTGATTCCTGACTGTCCCCAGCACCAAGGACAGGGTAGCACTGAGCAGAGACTCTGAGGTGTGAGGGAGGGAGTTGGCCTTTGACCCTGTCCTGCTGTCTGGTGCTGACCCAAATGCGAAGCATCAGGCTTTTTCAAGCTCCCCCACCCCAGGGCTCCCAGTCTAGTTGAGCCTGAATTAGGGGTAGGAGAAGACAGGGGAGGGAGTCAGTGTGTCTTGAACCCAGGGTGAGTGTGATTTGCGTGCAGGATGTGCCTCTCTTGGATACCAGAGTTTGAAGCTCTGGGGTGGTGATGGAAGATGAGGGTGGACAATGGGCCGCCCATAGAGCAGAAAGTATGAAAATCTGAGAAGGCCAGGAAGGCCCTCTTTGAGGGTAGGGCAGTAGGTTTACACACTATGGTAGGAAGTGACCTGGATAGACCCCCTCCACCAGCTATTAGCCCCTTTGAGCGAGGGTCAGATCTGATTTGCCTGACGCACAGCAGTCCTTCACTTAACATATTTTGACTGCTCGAGGGCATGAATCCCTGCTGTCTGATACTGTGCCTGACTTACAGAATAATGACTGAGTGGACAGTACTTTGAGTTTGGCACCTTCTTATCCACTGGCAATCCTCATAGTGACCTATAGAAAGGGTGAAAGGGGTGAAGGTGGAGGCTATTTCCCAACTTCTAAGTTTAGTAAACTGCCCCTCCCTAGGCCCAGCAGGTAGCGAAAGATCTGGCCCTCGGTTCTCTAGGAAGTAGAGCTCCGTAAAGATCAAAATGCAAACTTGCTTTTGCTCCAAATGGTATTATAGCCCCTCCTGCTGCCTCAGAGCATCTGTTGATAAATTCCTTCCTAGTCTAAGAAATCCCAGGGAAGGAAAGGACTCTTCTCGCTCTCCTGAAGCCAGAAACTACTTCCTGAGCTCTGAATTCAATTCTTGCTACTACCCTGCGGGTCTCGGTCCCAGGATCTTGGAACACTTTGAGGACAGGTAGAAAATATCTGTAGGGAAATACTAGGAGGGTCACACTTGAACTGGAAAATCAGATTTTTATTTTTTAAATGCTTCCTTAATTTTCCTTTATTCAGGCCGGGCATGGTGGCTCATGCCTGTGATCCCAGCACTTTGGTAGGCTGAGGCGGGTGGATCACCTGAAGTCAGGAGTTTGAGACCAGCCTGGTCAACACGGTAAAACCCCGTCTCAACTAAAAATACAAAAAGTAGCCGGGTGTGGTGACACATGCCTGTAATCCCAGCTACTTGGGAGGCTGAGGCAGGAGAATCGCTTGAACCTGGGAGGCGGCGGTTGCAGTGAGCCAAGATCATGCCACTGCACTCCAGCCTGGGCGACACAACGAGACTCTGTCTCAAAAAAAAAAATCGAAAGAAGCACATAATTTGACAAGTCAGGTAGCAATCATAGGCTTATAGTGGTATCTTGCACCACTCTCAGGATCTCTGCTTTGTTCCATACAAAAATCCGCTTTCAATTCATATTTCTTTCTCTTGAAATATACTTCCATATTTCCATGCTTATACTCAACTCTCTTGAAACAGTAACGATTCACTTCCTATTATGATAGATGACCATTTACCTCTAAAATCTCTTATCTCCTTCCATTTCCCCTCAAATTACCAACTTTCAGTTAAATAAAGTTTTAGCATTTACATTGTTACTATGTAAGTATTGTTCTGTGATAAGCTACTAGTGTACTACGATTATAGTTCCTTTTGTGTGTGTGCAACCTTTTATTTTACCTGGACTTAATGCCTTATTTTTTCATTTGTTCAACTTCCTTTGCACCTACAAAGGTACAAAGCTAAATCTATGGGAAGCTAAATCTTCCCATACCTTCCAGTAACACTGTGGTACAGCTTTTCATGAGGTGAGGTCAAACTTACCAGGAAACCTATAATTGCTTCTGGTGGTTGTGCTTTTCCCTTCCTGGAGTATCTCTCCCAGAACCCTCCAAACTTCGGCTCATCCGGACTGATGGTGCTCCAGGTCGGCTGAACAGAGCTGGATCTGGAAATTCCCTTCACCATTACCTTGGGAATTCTGTGTCCTGTTTTGGATCTTCTACTTCCTGATGTCCCTATTTTCCCTTTTTTCTTAGTTTATTCCCTTGTTTCATCGAGGTAAAATTTTTTGGAAACTTTGCACATCTGAAATTGTTTTAGCATGAGAAGCTAAGCAGGCATTCGACAATTAAATATTTGCGTCAATGCTGTGCTTCTCTGTAGACCTTCTTCTTCGGAGGGAATCAGAGAATGGGAGATATTTTCTCAGCTTAGTATGCTTTACCTGTAGGGAAGCAGGGAAGGTGGTGGAGTATTATGGAAATGAGGGGTTAGAGTTTTGGCAGGAGGACAGGGCAGGAGAACTCTGGAGATTTCCTTATAGGAGAAGGAAACCTGAGAGGAGAAGCCCTGAGAGGGGTGACTTCCTGACTTAGGGGAATTGGAACACAGGGAGGGTTGCTTTGGGCCCGGGATGGTGCTGAGCTGGTTTGAGGGCCTCCTGGATCCATTTAAGAAGGAAGCCAACATTACCCTGGCACATGGAAAATTGAGTACATAGGAAAGTGACAGCCTTGGCAGGGACACTGGCAAACATGGTAACAGAGAGGCTCCTTCAAGAGAGCCCTCCACTGTAGTGACTGGATTGGTTTTGAGCCCAAGTGTATTACCTCTCTGGGAGATCCTAGAAGTATGGGGGTGAGGGGATTTTGCACGATACAGGTTTTGTGGTTTACTTTTTTTTTTTTTTGAGACGGAATCTCACTCTTTTGCCCAGGCTGGAGTGCAGTGGCGCTATCTCGGCTCACTGCAAGCTCCGCCTCCCGGGTTAACGCCATTTTCCTGCCTCAGCCTCCCGAGTAGCTGGGACTACAGGCACCCGCCACCACGCCTGGCTAATTTTTTTTGTATTTTTAGTAGAGACGGGGTTTCTCCGTGTTAGCCGGGATGGTCTTGATCTCCTGACCTCGTGGTCCGCCCGCCTCGGCCTCCCAAAGTGCTGGGATTACAGGCGTGAGCCACTGCGCCTGGCCTGTGGTTTACCTTGAAAGGGAAAGAATTCTGTGGACTTCCAGTACTGACTTTAATTTTTTTTATTATAATGTCAGTATTTGCAGGTATAAATTCCTTAGACTTGTATTTCTTATGTGATTGTTAAAATTGTTTATAAATTAAATTCAAACAATGAAATAAAAATTCAAGTTCATAAGATTAGTCAAATGTAAAAGAATATATTGTGGCTGGGCGCGGTAGCTGACGCCTGTAATCCCCAGCACTTTGGGAGGCTGAGGTGGGCGGATCACGAGGTCAGGAGATTGAGACCATCCTGGCTAACACGGTGAAACCCCATCTCTACTAAAAATACAAAAAATTAGGCTGGGCGCGGTGGCTCACGCCTGTAATCCCAGCTCTCAGGGAGGCAAGAGGCGGGAGGATAGCTTGAGCCCAGGAGTTCGAGACCTGCCTGGGCAATATAGCGAGACCCCGTTCTCCCGAAAAAGAAAAAAAAAAAAAATTAGTCAGGTGTGGTGGCACGCACCTGTAGTCCTAGCTACTCGGGAGGCTGAGGCGGGGGAATCACTTGAACCCAGGAGGCAAAGGTTGCAGTAAGCGTAAATCATGCCACTGCCCTCCAGCCTGGGCGACAGAGTGAGACTCCAACTACAAAACAAAACAAAAACTATATATATATATATAAGTGAGACTCCAACTACAAAACAAAACAAAAACTATATATATATATATATATATATAGTTTTGCTGAGACTACATTACTTGCTCCGTGAATGTGGCTCTGACTTCTCCATAGCAGGTTTTCTGGGTTTGTCATTCCTTGGGCCATGTGATGACTAAAGTCACCATTTTTAATTTTATTGATTGATTAATACAGGCTCTCACTCTGTCACCCAGGGTGGAGTGCGGTGGTGCAATCATACCACACTGCAGCCTTGACCTCCTGGGTTTAATCGATCCTCCCGCCTCAGCCTCTTGAGTAGCTGAGACTACAGGCTTGCACCACCATGCCTGGCTAACACCATTTTTTTCTTTTGAATGAACTACGGGCATTCCTTCATGTAGCAGGCCATGATACCAACAGGTCCAAATACAGCATATATTTATAAAATCTACATTTTTTTTTGGCCTCATCTCAAGATTAAAGTAGCACTACCTGATAATAAATGGAAATAAAGACTTCAAGTATTAGGTATCTCTTACAAGGAAGTCATCTAAGTGATCCAGAATATGCTTATATGAATGTGCTTACTATGGCAGAAAAAACCAACATTCAAAAAGTTTTATAAATTCCCACATGAATAAGAATATATTCTTGAGCCAGGCGCGGTGGCTCACACCTGTAATCCCAGCACTTTGGCCGAGGTGGGCGGATCACCTGAGGTCGGGAGTTTGAGACCAGCCTAACCAACATGGAGAAACCCCGTCTCTACTAAAAATACGAATTAGCCGGGTGTAGTGGTGCATGCCTGTGATCCCAGCTACTCGGGAGCCTGAGGCAGGAGAATCGCTTGAACCCAGGAGGTGGCGGTTGCCGTGAGCCGAGATTGCGCCATTGCACTCCAGTCTGGGCAGCAAGAGTAAAATTCTGTCTCAAAAAAAAAAAAAAAAAGTATATATTCTTGGACCATACTTCAAACTAAGCAATTAAACATTTTAAAACATTTATCTAAATGAATAACTCTTTGGTTAGAAGAAAGTTGCCATTACAGACTATTTATAAATTAATAAAGGTAAGAACTGTACATATTAAAATCTAAAGGATGTAGTCAAACTTGTGTTCAGAGGAAATTTCATAGCCCCAAATATGTCATGGAGACAGAGTTAGAGGGGCCCTGGGGTGGCGTAGGGAGACCAGTTACAAGGCTACTGCAGCATCCAGGCAGGAAAGGGTGGTGGTTTGGTAGAGGTGGAGGTGCAAGTGGAAAAAAGTAGATATGCAAAACTATAGAAAGAATCAGCCATTGGCTAACATCATCTTAATCTACGAAGGCCAAACGCTTTCCCATTTAATCATAGCCTCAGGCCAACCCTGAAAGCTTGGAGTGGTCATTTTGCTGGTAGTCACCGCTGGTCTGGCTTGCCTAATTTAAAGAGTAACTAATTGCAATAGACCTATTAGCTCAGAAGGAACAGACAACATTGTCAGAGATGGTTCCTCCACTGCTCCCACCAGAGGGCACCTAGGTTAGCTGTTTTTTTCCTGTGAATTCTGTCAAACCATTGAGGAACCTATTTCTCTAGTTACAGAAATTGCTCCAGAACACAGAAAAAATGGAAGTCATCCCAATTCTACGGACTATGTTATCTAATTATGTTATCAAAACCTGATAAAGGAATACACAAAATATAGCCTAATCTCACATATGAAAGATGATGCAAAACTTGTCAGGAATATATCAGCAACTTAAACATAGTAACATATTACAAAAAAATACGCAATCGTGCAGTTTATTCCTGGAATGCAAAGATGGCATTCTTAGAATTATTTGCTCCCCATTGTAGGAACTGTGCATCATCACCTTTATAGATGATGAAAATCAGGCTCATAAAGGTTAAGTGACTTACCCCAGGTCAAGCTGCAAAGTGACTGATCCAGGACTTGCTTCCAGGTCTGCCTGACTTCAAAGTCATTCTCCTTTCTCTCAGGAAGAAACAAGTGGAGGTGGAAACTTGGATGAAAAGCCCCAGGCACCAATAAAATTCTTCAGTTCACCCTAATATCTCCCTCCCCTACACCCACACCCACTGTCCCGATCTTGAAAAGAGCCTTTCCAGCTGTGATGACAGGTCTTTGGTTTCCTCTTTTTTTGTCTGTCTTCCACTCCCCACACCCGAATACTCCCCTCTCTCCCTTTTCCCTCTTTCTAATCTCCTTTCTCCCATCAATTTTTGGAGATAAAAGCGCCACCTATTGGCCACCTCGTGTGCACCTGATTTGAGCAGGAAATCATTGGAATGAAGTCAGGATCCATTTGGATGCTATTTTGGGCTGGCAGGAGCCCCTGGTGGCTGAAAGGCACTCGCTCCAGCAGGGAAACCAATTGTTTGGGGTAGAAGAGGAAAACTAGCTGCAGTTCCCACCTCCTCTAGAAAACTGTCCCAGATCTTTCACCCTCCCCGCTTCCTCTTGACAGACTTTGGTAGTTGCTCCACTGCAAATGGAATTGGAATGGGTGTGAGGTTGGTGGCCCTAGGTGCAACAATCTACCCTGTAAGAGGGAGACAGAGGAAAGGGGGCTGGGCTGGAGGCAGAAAACCTGGGGTCTAGTCTCAGGTCAAACACTTAGGCAAGTCCTTTCCTTTCTCTGCACTTCATAGCAATTACTGCCTCTCCCCAAGTCCCTTGATTATGCCAGGCCCTGTGCTCTTTCCCAGCTGAGGACTCAGAGATGGATCAGACACTGTCCCCGCTCAGAGAGCTCAAATATTGGCAGATGACAATATAGTATGTAGAATGCTTTATGAGATGAGGGGTTGCTAGGTCTCCTTGGTCACTCACCATTTCCAGCCTCTATCCTGACTCAGCCTCAGTCTACCTCTGGAAATAGAGAATGTGCCCTATCCTCTCTGCCTGGGTAGGGATGGCCTTTGTGACTGCTAAAGCATTGTGATGATGGGTGAGGATTTTCTACCCTGCCTGACTGGGGGCTTCCCAGACAGGGCCTGTGTCTTCTCTGCTCCACTATGTCCCTCACTGGGCAGCCTGGCCAGAGCTGGGCATACTGCAGCTTTGGTTTGAACTGCCCTTATCTGGAGGCTGGACTTGGGGTTTAGGGAGTTGATGAGACTTAGAGACAAGAGGCCTGGACCCTGCTTGAGGGAGACACGGGCCCCACCCTGGGCATCAGTCTGTCTCCCTTGAGTTATGAAGGGGCTGGGCTTTTGTTGGCTTCAAAAAGGAAGGCTTCCTGAAGGTGGTGGGTTGGAGTTCTGAAAGGAGGGAGGGGAGGGCCTGCTGCTCCTGTTCCTATGAAATCCCCTCTTCCTCTATCCATCCTAACCCCTGTCCAGCTGGCAGGCTAAAAAAAACCGGACTACTTTCAAAGTAATTTAGATGGGACAAACAGAGGGAGGGAGCCAAAGACAGAGGGATGGGAACAGAACAGGAAGGAGGAAAGGCGGAAAACCTGGGGTCCTAGCTAGCAGACTCAACTGCTTCCTTGTCTGATGGGCAGGCAGGTAATACTCATAGGCACCTCACATGTCTGGCTTCACGTCCCTTGCTTTCAACATTTGTAGCCACCAACCTCATTTTCAAGTTGGAGCTCATAAAAAGTGTTCAGCCCATAGTAATGGTTTTTATTCTTATGTTCTGCACACTCCGTCTTGTTTATTGAAATAATCCAACTGTTTCTTTTGAAGTTTTTATTTAATTGTTGAATAAGTAATACATTCACTTCACTTTACAAATATAAACAAGTCATCCATGAAGTCTCCCATTTGTTTCCAATTTGCCCTAGTGGATAATCAGTTACTAGATTTTTATTCATCCTTCTAGATATTTTTGTTGCATATGTAAACCAATACAAGTATACATTATTTTCTCCTTAAAAAACACAATTGGATACACGTTTACACTGTTCTATACATCTTGAAATTTTTTTTTCACTCAACAATGTATCTTGGCTGGGTGCAGTGGCTCATGCATGTAATCCCAGCACTTTGGGAGGCCAAGGTGGGTGGATCACTTGAGGTCAGGAGTTCGAAACCAGACTGGCCAACATGGTGAAACCCTGTCTCTGCAAAAAATACAAAATTAGCCAGGTGTGGTGGCACTTGCCTGTAATCCCAGTTACTCGGGAGGCTGAGGCAGAAGAATCGCTTGAACCCGGGAGGTGGAGGTTGTAGTGAGCCAAGATCACATCACTGCACTCCATACTGGGAGACACAGAGAGACTCCGCGCAATGTGACTTTGTATATATGTCATACCATATGTGTGCAGGTACACCAGCAGGAGAAATCTGTGGAAGTGATTTCTATGCAGCCTTTGTCAAGGCACTATGTCCTTTCAACAGCAGTCCCCTTTTATTTCTCAAAGGGACCCTTGGTGACCACAGTCAGATTTTCACCTTCTCAAACCCGACTGCCTTCTTCTCCAGGGCCTTTCCATCAGTCTGCCACCAGTCCCTTCACAAGGTATCCTGGCCTCTGGATTTGGGAAGCATGGGTACTTGCCACACCCACCCTGGGGTATGCTGTGCCCTGGCTGTCAATCCATTCAGTGTGGTGGCTCCTTTTCCTTTTTAGCCCCCAAATCCTGGGCATCCATGGCAGGTGTAAGGAACCAGCTTTTTGGACCTCCACCATTCAGGCCTCCAGGCTTCCTGCCAAATGGTGCTATCTCCCCATCTGGGTCCCCAGTTGTGACTCCTTTCTTCTGACCATAGGATAATGCTGTAAGATCTGCTCCTCTACTGTTTCAGATTTCCCATTTCATCGCCTCTAGTCTCCCAGATATGAGTGGCCCCAACTTTGAAGGAAGGCGTGGATGAGGGAAGATCACACAGAGCCCCTGTGAGAGGTGTTCATGTAACTAATCGGGAGTCAAACTTCAAGGCTGGAAATGAGGCCCTTGGCAGACTGGGAACCTCTGGGTTGCCCAGGCCTGTGATGTCAGCTGATGTAGCAGTTGTCACCATTTTGGGCTGACCTAGGCGGAGGATGAGGAGTAGCCTGTTCCAGCAGACCTTGAGGGGGCTGGGCAGGGCAAGGCCAGGCAGTAACATGATTATTATTGTTGTGATAAGTATGGCACAGTAGTTAAGAGCCCTGATTCTAGACCCAGATTGTCTGTGATGAAGACATACTCCTCATATGTAGGATGAGGAAACTGAGGCCTTTGAAGAGGCAGGGGCATGCCTGAGGTCACACAGGAAGTCAGGGAGAAGACAGACAGTAGCGCCCAGGCCTCTTGGCTCAGGCCCCACTGTTCCTCTGCAGTTGCAGGAACGAACAGTGGGTAATGCATTTTTGTGGCAGGATGGAGGTGTCCCTGAACATGTCAAGGTTGGAGAGGTGGGCAAGGAACCTCACTGAGACATCCTGATCCGTGACGGGCTCCAGCTTGAGCACTAGGTCTCAGGAGCCCCCATGAGGTGGCAGGATAAGAAATTTCCCTAGTCCGTTTCCAACCCAGCTATCTGGATACTTTACAAATGAGGAAATGAGATTATTTGTCTGAGACTAATAAGTGATAAGAGTGTAATCTGTTTCATCCATGTCCCTACAAAGGACACGAACTCATCATTTTTTATGGCTGCATAGTATTCCATGGTGTATATGTGCCACATTTTCTTAATCCAGTCTATTGTTGTTGGAAATTTGGGTTGGTTCCAAGTCTTTGCTATTGTGAATAGTGCTGCAATAAACATACGTGTGCATGTGTCTTTATAGCAGCATGATTTATACTCCTTTGGGTATATACCCAGTAATGGGATGGCTGGGTCAAATGGTATTTCTAGTTCTAGATCCCTGAGGAATCGCCACACTGACTTCCACAATGGTTGAACTAGTTTACAGTCCCACCAACAGTGTAAAAGTGTTCCTATTTCTCCACATCCTCTCCAGCACCTGTTGTTTCCTGATTTTTTTAATGATGGCCATTCTAACTGGTGTGAGATGGTATCTCACTGTGGTTTTGATTTGCATTTCTCTGATGGCCAGTGATGATGAGCATTTCTTCATGTGTTTTCTGGCTGCATAAATGTCTTCTTTTGAGAAGTGTCTGTTCATGTCCTTTGCCCACATTCTCAGTAAACTATCGCAAGGACAAAAAGCCAAACACCGCATGTTCTCACTCATAGGTGGGAATTGAACAATGAGAACTCATGGACACAGGAAGGGGAACATCACATTCCGGGTACTGTTGTGGGGTGGGGGGTGGGGGGGGGCGGGGACAGCATTAGGAGATATACCTAATGCTAAATGACGAGCTAATGGGTGCAGGAAATCAACATGGCACATGGATACATATGTAACAAACCTGCACATTGTGCACATGTACCCTAAAACCTAAAGTATAATAAAAAAAATATATATATATATTCTGGCTGAGAATTAAAAAAAAAAAAAAAAAAAAGAGTGTAATCTGAACCCAGCTCTAAGACCTGAACTCTTCTTGCTCCACCTGGGTGCCTCTATGATTCATACTCAGTGAATTACCCAGCCTCCACTCTAGCACTTCCAGTGACAAGGAGCCCAGAGCCACCGAGGTAATCCACTACATCTCAGAGACAGCCCCGTTAGAATGTTCTCCTTGCGTGGAGACACAGAAAGCGAGGCTTTTTACCCCTTTCTGGCTCTTTTTGCCTTGGTCTCTCTGCCCCAGATCAGCCCTGTGGAGACTGGCAGATGCTGGCTGTGTTAAGCCTTTATTCTCCAGGCTAATTACCTCAGACCTTTCTTTTGTGTTTAGAGGACATTTTCTCAAACCTTCGTGTGTTAAGCAGGGTTAGGTTCAGTTGTGAATGACAGACTGGCCCCCACAATCCCACATCAGTGGTCTAAACAAGACCAAAGTTTATTTCTCTTTTACATAACAGTCACTGCAGGCAGCTCAGGGTGGTATGGCAGTTCGGTGGTCTCAGAGACCCAGGATTCTTCTCTTTTGTGGCTCTGCTATTTGTGAAATTCAACTCAACCGGCAGAAATCCACCTCAACCTAGCTTAGCAAAAGGGGAGATTTCTTTCTTTTTGAATGTCTGGAAAGTCTAGCCGTTCTAGTTTCAGGCAGAGCTGGATCCAGGGACTCAAACACTATTTTTAAGTCTCTCTCTCTAGGCTGTTTTCCTCTGTGTGTGGGCTTTGACGTCAAACAGCACTCTCCATGTGGCAGGGAGATGGCTTCTGACAGCTAAGCCTGTGTGCTTGTCTTCTGATCCAAAAGGAGAGGCACTCCTCCCAGAGTCCCAGAGTGCCAGTCCCATGGTCTACATAGTCCCAAATCTCAGAGTCCGTATGTCAAACCATGTAGACAGGGTGACTGGCTACTTAGGTCACTTACCACTGCCTGGACCAATGCCTTGAACTTGCAATGGTAGGTATGACCCAGCTGGTTGCCTGTCTGCTCCTGGGGAGTAATTGTGAGGTGGACAAATTGGACAGCCCTATCATGACCACATGGAACACAGGAGGGAAGGTTTCCTTCAACAGAGGGCCGAGACATGCAAAAACCGTAAGCATGTTCAGCTCATCATGCCAGGGAGACTGCATTTTGTCTTACAAGCAATGTGGAGCCCCTGGAAGACTTTGGCAGGGTTCAGTCTGGAAGCTGGTTTGATTTGTCACAACCATTTTAAAAGGAGGAAACTGAGGCAGAGAGAACAACCGACAAACCCAATGACTGCTAGAGCCAGAGACCATGGATAAACTCTGAGAGGCAGACATGTTCTCCTCCCCTCAAAGATGGGGACTGATGGGAGAGAAGCAACCTCTGTTCTTAGCGAACACACAGTTCTATTTGATGATCTGAGCTACCACCTCTGTTCTCAGTGAATACAGAATTCCACTGATGATTTACTGATGAACTCCCTAGAGTTCTATAGGGAGTCCCAGGCAGAGAGAGAGATATGCCATACCTTCCTTTCTTCCTTCCTCTTTTCTTTCATTAATATATCCACATATCTAACATTAATTGAGCACCTACTGTGTGTCAGGCTTTGTGCCTGGCAGGAGATAGAGTGATTAATAATGATGATGCAAGACATTTACTGAGCTTTTTTTTTTTTTTTTTTTTGAGAAAGAGTCTCACTCTCTTGCCCAGGCTGGAGTGCAGTGGCATGATCTCAGCTCACTGCAACCTCCACCTCCCGGGTTCAAGCAATTCTCCTGCCTCAGCCTCCCAAGTAGCTGGGATTATAGGCGCCCACCACTGCAGCACCTGGCTAATTTTTGTATTTTGTTTTGTTTTTGAGACGGAGTCTCACTCTGTCGCCAGGCTGGAGTGCGGTGGCACGATCTTGGATCACTGCAACCTCCGACTCCCTGGTTCAAGCTATTCTCCTGTCTCAGCCTCCCGAGTAGCTGGGATTACAGGCATGCACCACCACGCCCAGCTAATTTTTGTATTTTTAGTAGAGACGGGGTTTCACCATGTTGGCCAGGATAGTCTTGATCTCCTGAACTCATGATCCGCCCGCCTCGGCCTCCCAAAGTGCTGGGATTACAGGCGTGAGTCACCACGCCCGGCCTAATTTTAGTATTTTTAATAGAGATGGGGTTTCGTCATGTTAGCCAGGCTGGTTTCCAACTCCTGACCTCCGGTGATCTGCCTGCCTCAGCTTCCCAAAGTGCTGGGATTACAGGCGTGAGCCACCACGCCCGGCTGTTATTGAGCTCTTTCATAGTTTTAGGCAGTAGGCTAAGTGCTTTACACGTGCATCATCTCTTTTAATCCTTACAGCAATCCAATGAGGTAGGTACAATTATTATCCCCAATTTGCAGAGGAGGAAAGATAAAGATGAACACAAAATGAGCCCTGCTCTCAAGGAGCTCACAATCTAAAGCAGGGATCCCCAACCCCCGGGCCACTAACTGGTACCTAATCAGCGACCTGTTAAGAACCAGGCCACACAGCAGGAGGTCAGCTGCGAGTGAGCAAGTATTACCACCTGAGCTCTGCCTCCTGTCAGATCAGTGGCTACATTAGATTCTCACAGGAGCACAAACCCTATTGTGAACTGTGCATGTGAGGGATCTAGGTTGCGTGCTCCTTATTTTTATTTATTTTTTTTGAGACTAGAGTCTCACTCTGTTGCCCAGGCTGCAGTGCAGTGGTGTGATCTCGGCTCACTGCAACCTCTGCCTCCTGGGTTCAAGGAATTCTCCTGCTTCAGCCTCCCAGGTAGCTGGGACTAAAGGCACCAGCTACCACGCCCGGCTAATTTTTATATTTTTACTAGAGGCGGGGTTTCACCATGTTGGCCAGGTTGGTCTCAAACTCCTGACCTCAAATGATCCACCCACCTCAGCCTCCCAGAGTGCTGGGATTACAAGGCGTGAGCCACTGTGCCCCGCCTGTTGCGTGGTCCTTATGATAATCTAACTAATGCCTGATGATATGAGGTGGAACAGTTTCATCCCAAAACCATCTGCCCACCACCACCTTGGTCTGTGGAAAAAATTGTCTTCCATGAAACCGGTCCCTGGTGCCAAAAAGGTTGAGGACTCCTGGTCTATAATAAAATCTACAGACTGAAAAACAAGTAACTAAAACAGATGGAGCTAAGAGCTTCAGGAACACAGAGGTGGGAGTCAGGTGAGCGCAGGAGTGTTGTCAGGGAAAGCATCTCACAAACTTCATGTGTGAAATTAACTACGAAGGATGAGAAGTGAGCCAGGCAAGAGTGAGCCACCTGCAAAGGTGAAGAGGGAAGAAAGAGGAAATCAGGTGTGAGTAGAGTACAGGAGTTGGAGGTAAGGCTGGACAAGCAGGTAGGGGCCAGGCTGCCAGGTATCCTGTGCAGACAAGGACCCTATACACAGAAAGTGATGCAGCTCTGGGAAGGCCTCAGGCTGCTAAGCAGGTATCACTGGAGCCTCATGCCAATCACACTTCCACCTTTTCCACTAACTGAATTGCAAGCACCAGAAGGCCTCCTGTTGATTGGGGTCTCAGCAGTGCCCTCTGAGTGTATGAGCAGGAGAGGTTTCTCAGCTCCTCCTTCCCTTGGGTGGTGGTGCTGGATGGGGGAGGGTGGTATTTTCCAGAGTTGAGTCTGTTCCCAGACCTTAGCCCTGCCCACTTGCTGATGTAAGAAACGCAGCCAACCCCTGAAATGTGGAGTCCTTCCAAGTAGCTTGATCTGGGCTGAGGATGGGAGAAAGGAGGGTCTGGCCTCCCAGCACAGCATTGCCCTCCCTGCCTCATCCTGGAACAATGACCACTCTCTCAGTTTCCTCCTGCATTCCCCGCTCCAATGTGAAACCTCAATTCAGGTCTCACCCATCAAAGTGAGTTCTCCCCCAAATTACCTGCTCCCCATCCAGGCGATATGAAGAGCACTCTGGCCTGGGAAATGGGTACAAGGCTCTAGTTCCACCTCTGCTGCCAGCTTGCTGTGTGAATTTGGGCAAGTCATCCCTCTCTCTGGGTCTCAATTTCCCCATCGGTGAAATTAACTTTAAAAAATCTACAGTCCCATTTTGGAATGAATAACTTCAGTCTTTATTCACTGGGGGGTGGGGTGGGGCAGGGAGCGGCATGCCCACCCAGCATGCAACACAAGGCGTGGGTGGAGTGGATTCACGGTCTTTTTGGAGAAGAGCAGGCAGGAAGCAGGCTGGCTGTGCAGTGTGGCCTGAGAATGAGCTCAGAGCAGGAAGAGGGGAAGAGGAACTGGGCTGGCCAGAAGGCTTCTTTCTGGAAGAGGCAGGACTGGAGCAGGGATTTTGAAGCGTGGGTACAGGTTGGAAAAAAAAGCAAACATAAGTGAAGAGTGGAATCCGGAGGTTGTAAGTCTCTGGATAACTTTTCCAAGCGGGTGGAATGGGAGTAGGGTGAGGAAAGGGTGCTTTGTCTCAGAACTAGTCCTCTAGTTCCTGACTGCGTGGATGAGAAGCTCCTCCAGAGGTCGCTGTTCCCCAGGAATCCATCACTAGCGTCCGCACCGCGAGGCCAGAGCTCCCACTGTTCCCCTGGCTCTGCTTCTCTGAGGCTTACGCGGCTCTGCATCTGCCCAGAGGACACAAGGACCCGGCAATATTTCCGCCCCCGCGAGGGTACTTACGGCCTCACCAGTTACCCTATTTGGGACTCAGAAGGGTTACACGTGAAGGCGAGCGCATGTGCATGTCTATGGTACACATAGGTCGCTATGGCTCTGCACCCTCCCCCTGCGCTGCCCCAATTCAGGGCCCGGGAAGGGCGTCCGGTTCCCGAGGTTCCACTGTGCCAGCAGGCGGCGTGTAATTGGTAGGAGGGAGGCTGCCGCTGGAGTGTTCTTGGCTGTCCCTCAGTGCGATCCCTGCATGAACTCCTCCTTTTCCATGCTACAGTCACAGACCCTCAACCCAGGCACACCCTCGCCCATTCTCATTCCCCACTAGGGTCTGGCTGCTGACCCCGAGCAGGTTTGTCGTCCCCGACCAGGTCGCAAGGCTTCAGACTCTGGGGGGAAGTCGTGGGCCTGGATGATGAGCCTTCCAGGCATTCCTGGGTCCACTCTGTGGACACCAAGCGTGAGGTCTGGAGGGGAGGACACAGGACACAGGATGCAAGACAGGCGTCCGTCACGCAGGGTCGCAATCCGCCATACACAGCCACTGTTGTCCAGAGGACAGGCACATGAGGACAGAGAAAGAGAGACTCGGCCCAGGGGGCCGAGAAACCCACAAGAGCGCACTTAGACATGAAGTTCTCCTTCCCACATACCTGGAAGCGTCCCCCACTGCCCCAGCCGCCTCTGCTCTCAAGAGCGTGGAGCCTTCCCTACCACTCCGTGAACTCTGTGATCTTCAGGACCGACGGGTTTGAAGTGGTGCTGTTTTCGCTCTCTCCTGAGGTCGCAACCCTCTTCCCACGAACAACAGCCCAGAGGCTCCGCAGCTCGCCTTGGTCTCAACCGCGCAGTACTTGGGTGCTTAAGTGAGTCCCCTACCACACAGTCCAGGGTTGGGGGCTGGGGAGATGGGGCTGGGAGGGGACAGTGGCCAGGAGTAGTGGAAAAAGATGTAAATTCATACTCTCGAACTTTGCCCGGCAGACGCGTGGTGTTTATCTCCGCGCCAGCGCCTGGAAGTGGGCAGGTGGGCTTCAGAGTTGAAGGTGCACACACTGGAGCCCCAGTCATTTCTGTGCACGGAGAACATGTCTGAGGTCTGCCTCCGCGGGTCACAGGATCTGGAGTCTCCCGCCTCCCATCTAGGCTAACGGGGCTGATCGCTTCTGAGCAGCCGAAAATCCGGGTGGAGAAAGGGGCCGGGAGATGTGCCGGCTGAGGCTAGACAGCTGTCTCGCTTTGGAGCTGCAGCTAGGTCCAGAGTGGGAAGGAGGCTCGCGCTGGCTTTGCCGCTTTCCCTGAGGGTGTCCAGTTTTGTGAATAAAATTAGAGAAATCTGCGGGCATAGTTCCCCAAGCCCAGCTCAGGCTTCCGTTTGCAGCCCGGCGCTGGCCGAGCTCGAACCGCTGAAAAGGGCCGCGTGCAATCGTTCCGCTGTGCCTCGGGACAAACTCCGCTTCAAGCCAGTGCCGCTCCCCGGCAGTTTCCTGACTGACTTAATTAGATCCGCATAATCGCTGGAGGGCTTTTCTTTCCCAGAGCCAAGAACAGCTCATTTATGGAGACCAAAAGGAAGAGAGGGAGAGGCGACCCGGACGCCACTGATAGCAACGTACTCTTCGCAAAAAACACTCAGTAACTAGTGGAAAAGCCCAACAGGCATCCCCCTCCGCCCGCCAACGCTTCCTCCCAATTGTTCTGGGCTGCACGAGGGAGATGGCCTGGCCGTGGAACAGATGCAGAAGGAGGCCCGGCACGACCAGAGACGCAGTAAGCAAGACCCGCAGAGCCTGTGGCTTCCCGCTCTTTGGCGGCTGCAGCAGGCATGGTGCTGGAGCCCAAGGCTTCTGGGAAAGGGTCCAGGTTTTCGCGGAGGGAGCGACGGACTCACGCGGGATCGCAGGCACTGCTGCAAGACGCCGAACAGGCTGAGCCGGCAGGCGAAAGAAGCAAGGGTCACGGGAGAAGCAAAAAAAAAAAAAAAAACGAAATAAATTCCGAATCCCGCGGTTGCCCTTCTCCCAGCCCCCAGTGCGCTTATTCCTGACACTGTTAAAAACAAACTGGCCCAGAACCTTGGAAGGTATGAGAGGCTACTAGAAATCCCTCTATACAGACCGGAGCTCGGTTAGAGAAACCGCTATTTGGATAAACAGAGGGGTTCTGGGCTGGGAACCCGGACACGTAGGTCCACCCCAGCTTAGCGCCCCTCAAAAGCCTGACAAGTAACATGATCTCCTAGACCTCAGTTTCCGCTCCTGTAAAAAGTATGTATGCGAAGGGTCTGGATTCTCCCTCCCCAACGCTGCAGAGCAGAAGCTGGGGATTCTGTACTCCCCTTCCGCAGTGTAGGTCTCAGTAGCAGTGAATGTGCAGCAAGGCCAGGCAGAGGCAAGCGCTGGCTGCTGTAGCTGCTTGGTAGAACTTCTTGTCTGAAGCAGGAAATGTGGGCAGCAAATGCCCTGGCTAGTCTTACCCTGACCGGAGCCTGGGGAGCCAGGGGAGTGCTGGCAAGGAAGGAAGCTACTGGCTCCCATTTGCTGTTTTAGAAATGAGGACATTCAGGCCGGGCGGGGTGGCTCATGCCTGTAGTCCCAGCACTTTGGGAGGCCGAGGCGGGTGGATCACCTGAGGTAGGGAGTTTGAATGGAGAAACCTCCTCTCTACTAAAAACACAAAATTAGCCGGGCATGGTGGTGCATGCCTGTAATCCCAGCTATTTGGGAGGCTGAGGCAGGAGAATCATTTGAACCTGGGAGGCTGAGGTTGCAGTAAGCTGCTGAGATCACGCCATTTTACTCCAGCAGGGGCAAGAAGAGCGAAACTGTTATAAAAAAAAAAAAAAAAAGAAAGAAAGAAAGAAAAGAAGAAGAAGAAAAAAAAGAAATGAGGACATTCAGAAGGTGAAATGGAGTAGGATGACGCCAACACTGTTTTTCTCTCCACTTATTTAGATATTAGCAGAGCTGAGCTGGGTTGGAGTTGGTGTGTGGTCCATGGTGTGGGGTATCTGTGAGGGGGATTCTGGGAGTGTGAGACAGATATCCATGTAGTCAAGAGCAAGCTTGAGGTATCTGTGGGGTTGCCAGATAAAATAAATCTGCTAAATCTAGCAACCCTAGGTATGTGAGTTTACTTGGACTCGTGCAAGAAGCTTCTCTCCAAGACCTTTTTCCTCGGACAGTCTGTCACCCAGGAAATTCCAATTCCAGGGCTACTAGTCCCTGTCCAATTTGCTGTCCATGGTTTGAGGACGAGATTTCTCTTTCTTCCAATGACAGTTTATGCTGGAACAGAACATTAAATGGATCCCCTTGGTCAGAGGTCCCAGAGGGGACCCAGGGGACTTCCTCTCAAAGGACATGAGTAGTCAGACTTGCCTTCCATTTTTTTCTGCCCTTACCTTGGGGGGATGAAGAACTCTATTTTGAGGATTCTGTGAAAAGGATTGTAACCCAACTCTGTTCTATCTCTTTGCAGGAGCCTGGGTGAGTTCTTTCTCCCTATCCTGGGCCTCTGTAGCTCCATCTGTGGAATGGGAGAGTTGGATTAACACCAGGCTATCCCGTAGATTGGAGGCTGCTGTTAGATGAAACTGCAAAGTGTTCTCAGTACCCTTTCCTAAATGGCCTAGAATATGGCTACACTTATACGTCAGTTTCGAGGTAGGTGTTACTAGCCTCATTTTTACAAAGGCAGAAACAAAGCGCAAAGAACGTTGCCCAAGGTGACAGACAGGGTAAGTAGTGAAGGCAGGATTGGAACCCCAGGAGCCTGACCTAAGGTCGCTGCTCTTAACTACTATGCAGGCCAGGAAACTGAGGCTCCGAAGCGGGGAAGTCACCTAATGAGGGTCATACAGCCTTGCGACAGCGGAGGCAGCTGGGATTCCGGCCTCGCACGCCGAGCTTTGGCCACTGTACGGCGCTGTCGGGGCAGCAGCCCAGGCATCCGCTCAGTTCTTGCTCACGTCCAGCGCCCATCTCCCCTTCCGTGCCCGAGGCTGAAATGGGCCCACTCTGTGTTGAAGCTGCTTGTTTCTGGGTCCTGGAGGGAGGCCGGGGGAGAAAGGGGTCTAATAGGATGGGCAGGAACCCGGCTAGCGAGAAACAAGGCACAGGGCCAACCTTAGTTGCACAAGACTTTTGAGAGACGAAGGCAACACTTGGTCGAGGTCAGGGTTCACTGAGGGGGTGTCGGGCAGGGGGCGGAGGAGGTCCTGCCGCCTGTCGGTGGGGCCCAGAACCCTGGGAGCCAGGAAGGTGGGGGGCGTCGAGTCCTCAGGGCAACTGGGGCCAGGGAGAGGGGAGGCAGAAATTAAGCGGATTCCCAGACCCATGAACAGACACCCAGACAAATGCCGTTTCCAGAGACTCACGGAGAGTGAGATAGTCACAGAGACTGAGACAAACGGATGCCGAGACCGAAAGGGTCGGAGAACAGGCAAACTCGGAGCAGTAGACCGGCCGGCGCCCCGGGAACGGGGCCACAGCGGCCGGCGCTCTGCCTGGCCTCCCCGCGCGGAGAGGGATGGCGGGCCCGGGCGCGGAGGGAGGAGAGGGCGCCGCAGCAATCTCACCTCTCCCAGGCCCAAGGCTGCGGGCGCCAAGTTCGCTCCTGGTGATCACTCGAATGCGTCTCCCCTCGGGCTGGAAGCCGTGCGGGCTCGGGTGGGCGCCGGCGGGCCGCGCTGGGGCGGCGTGGGTCCCGGCGTCTCAGGCTCGCGCTCCCACTGAGCTTCGGCCCAGGTGGCCCGGGCGCCGCCTTGGGGAGAGGACGGGTGGGGACCGCCGCCACTTCCCTGGCTGCGGCTGGCGCCCGAGTGAGCCTTAACATCCAGGGGCTGAGCGTTCTGAAGACGGCGGCTTCAGGAAGCACAGGGTGCAGGAGCGGCGGCGAAGACAAGGGCCCGCCTCCGGCCACTGGAGCCCAGCTCCCGCCGCGGCGGCGGTTTGTTCCCGCCGGGTCCCTCAGCGGAGGCGCTACGCCCGCCCCTGCCGCCTCGCCCCACCCCGCCCAGGGAGCTCCGCCCTAGCCCGCGGCTCTTCCGCCTTAGGCAGCCGCTAGGCGGGAGGGACAATTCCCCCACCACCAACCACTGCCACCCCGAGGGGACTAGGGGCTGAGGCCCGCCCAGGTAAGGGAAAGCCTCAGCTCCATCCGCCGCGCCCCAGCGGCGGGTCCCAGCTCGGATTCCCGGGGTAGTGGCGGGGGCCGCCGGCGGGGCGCGCCCTGGAAGGTGAGCGTGGCCGAGCTGGGCCGCCAGGGGGCGCTGCGGAGCCGGGGGACACCCCTCCCTGCCTGCCTCAGTCCCCCGCCCCCTCCCCGCCCGCGCGCAAAACGCACTCGCCCCAGAGGCAGCGCGGCCGAGCCCGAGCCGCTGCCGGAGCGGAGCCGGAGAGTGGCGGCGGCAGCGGCACCATGACCCTGGGCAGCTGCTGCTGCGAGATCATGTCCTCCGAGAGCTCCCCGGCCGCGCTGTCCGAGGCCGACGCAGACATAGACGTGGTGGGCGGCGGCAGCGGCGGGGGGGAGCTCCCAGCTCGCTCCGGGCCCCGCGCCCCCCGGGACGTGCTCCTCCACGGCCACGAGCCTCCCCCGGAGGAAGCCGAGGCAGACATAGCCGAGGACGAGGAGGAGTCGGGTGGCTGCTCGGACGGCGAGCCCCGCGCTCTGGCGCCCCGGGGGGCGGCGGCCGCAGCGGGGAGCCCGGGGCCAGGCGCGGCGGCGGCCCGCGGCGCAGCGGGGCCCGGCCCGGGACCGCCGTCGGGGGGCGCGGCGACGCGGAGCCCGCTGGTGAAGCCGCCGTACTCGTACATCGCGCTCATCACCATGGCCATTGCTGACGTTGAGCGAGATCTGCGAGTTCATCAGCGGCCGCTTCCCCTACTACCGGGAGAAGTTCCCCGCCTGGCAGAACAGCATCCGCCACAACCTCTCGCTCAACGACTGCTTCGTCAAGATCCCCCGCGAGCCGGGCAACCCGGGCAAGGGCAACTACTGGACGCTGGACCCGGAGTCGGCCGACATGTTCGACAACGGCAGCTTCCTGCGGCGCCGCAAGCGCTTCAAGCGGCAGCCCCTGCCGCCGCCGCACCCACACTCGCACCCTCACCCGGAGCTGCTGCTGCGTGGCGGCGCCGCGGCGGCGGGGGACCCCGGCGCTTTCCTGCCCGGCTTCGCTGCCTACGGCGCCTACGGCTACGGCTACGGGCTGGCTCTCCCGGCCTACGGCGCGCCCCCGCCGGGGCCGGCCCCGCACCCGCACCCGCACCCGCACCCGCACGCCTTCGCTTTCGCCGCGGCAGCCGCCGCCGCTCCTTGCCAGCTGTCGGTACCCCCAGGCCGCGCCGCCGCGCCTCCACCCGGACCTCCGACGGCCTCGGTGTTCGCAGGGGCGGCATCCGCCCCAGCTCCTGCGCCTGCCTCAGTCTCGGGCCCGGGCCCCGCAGGCCTGCCCACCTTCCTGGGCGCGGAGCTAGGCTGCGCCAAAGCCTTCTACCCGGCGGCGTCCCTGAGCCCTCCCGCAGCCGGCACCGCGGCGGGTCTGCCCACCGCACTTCTGCGCCAGGGCCTCAAGACGGACGCGGGCGGTGGTGCAGGCGGCGGGGGCGCCGGGGCAGGGCAGAGGCCTTCCTTCTCTATAGACCACATCATGGGCCACGGTGGCGGCGGGGCAGCACCCCCGGGCGCCGGCGAGGGCTCTCCGGGACCGCCATTCGCGGCAGCCGCGGGTCCTGGGGGCCAAGCCCAGGTCTTGGCCATGCTGACTGCTCCAGCCCTGGCTCCCGTTGCTGGCCACATTCGCCTCTCGCATCCCGGGGACGCGCTGCTGTCCTCAGGGTCCCCGTTTGCCAGCAAAGTCGCCGGCCTTAGTGGCTGCCACTTCTGACCGCAGCAGGCCCAGGGCCCGGTTAGGTCCGCACTCCTCAGCCTCTCCCGGGAGCTCCTGCGGTCCCAGCGGAACTCAGGGAGTCTATTTATGAAGTCTCCAGACCTTGGGCCGGCACGCGTGACACGGCACTTCAGGCTCCACGCACAGAATCTCACAGATAGTTGGGACTAAGCGGGCTCTATCGCTCAGGGCGACAGGCCCGGGGCTACGCGAAGAAGTCGCAGGCCAAGATCCTTTACAGTTTGAGAAATAAAAGCAGGGGGGTGGGGGCTTCATTTTTTCCCTGCCTCTGCGCCTCTTGGCGAACACATTCCGGGAGAGATGAGAGATGCCTGGCCAGGCTCCACGGATCCCGCCAGAAACACCAACAGAGGGTCTCCCTTTCTGCCTTTCCCCTCTCACTTCTTCCCCAACGTTGAGACCCTGCTTGTCCAATATTATAATTTAAAGACATCTATTATCTGCTTTGTGCTTAAAAGAAAAATTCAACCTTTTTTTTTTTTTTGCTGTTCTCTAAGGAAGTTCGTTTCCTCTGAAGCCTAAACCAGTGTCTACGCAGGCGGAGCTGAACGGAGAGGTGAAGCAGGGGGTCTTTATATTCCCTGCAGAAACCCTGGATCCCACTCCACTGAGGAAAATCCTTTCTCTTTTGTGTTTGGGTGCTTTTAAAGGAATTTCTTTCCTTTCCCTTGGCTGGCTGGGTCCAGCCATGTCCGGCCAGCAACCCTGTCAGTGTTCCACCCTGTCCCAGGCCCTGGGATATTTATTGTGGCTAAAGGCAATGAGATTGGGTGGAAGAGAAGGGTCTGGGCCAGGGACTGGAGAGGTAGGGGTGGAGTGGGCAAAGGCACACCCTGTGGCAGGGGGTCCTATAATTTTGTGTAAATATCTGTACAGCGGGCTGCTCTCGGCGTTCTCTGTCCACTGGGTGTGCATTGATTTAAACTTCTCCACTGTGGGGAAACTCTGTGAAATCGTCTGATGGTCTGTGTGGAAAAAAGAAAAATCTGTCTACCCCTTATTCCCCATTGGTGTCAATTGAATAAATGTATGTGAACTTCAGCAGTCACCAGCTCTGTCTGCTTGCCTGCACTCCCTTGCCCCGATGGGGCTCTCCCAGAAAAGCTTAGCTCCCCAGCAGAGGGGGAGTGAGGAAAGGCCCCTGGGCAGCCCAAGCAGGCAGAGAAGGGTTTGAGCTGAGAGGATGCAAGGGGCACTTTGGTCTTGGCCTTCAGCTGTTAATGAGGCCGAATCTCTGGGAAGCCTGTGGCCTCTCCAGCACTTTCATTTTCGTTCTAGTCCTAAGAAGGTTTTTGCCTGGAGTTTTGCCTGGGGTTGTGTTTCCAATGCACCTGAGGATTCTCATGTCCTTCTAGTTTGGATGTTGGCACGGCCTGGGCAGATCTGGGTGCCAAGGGTTCATGAACACTCTACCCACTAAGTACAATTTAAGGTGAATATATCTGGTGATGTGTACTCTGTATGCCTCTGTTTCTGAGTGAAGGGCTTTTATGGAACTTATGATTCGTTTTTGTATTTGTCTGGGTCGGCACAGCTCTTTGCTTTTTGTCTTTGTGTGTGTGTATGTGAATTGTATTTCAGAATATCTGCATTTTTATTTCTATGTATGTTGGTGAACATGTCTTTGTGTGTGTTTGTGATTCTCAGTCGCTGTCTTTCTGTCTCTGAGAGGAGAGAGGTTTCTCCCTGGCTGCTTTAGGGCCTTGTCTGGAATCCCCTCTACCCCCGCCACCCCCCAACACATGTAACAGAGTAAAAGGCTTGGACTGGGGACTGTGAAACCTTTCTTTCCTCCAGCCCAAGAGGGTTAGAGGGGCACTATGAGCTGAATGAAAGAGTCAGTGGGGTAACACTCCAGGTAAAACTTCCCATCCCTTGAGCCAGACTCATAGCTGGAAGCTACTGCCTGAGTGCAAATCCATTGGTCTGGTTGGAGTCTTCCATAAACTCATTGAGTCTCCCAGCTCTCTGCTTACGCCCGGGACTCCCAGTGGCCAGACTTGCCAGTGTGTTGAGTGAGAGGTGATCTTTGGGTGAAGCAGAGATGATTGCTTAGCTCTTTTCTCTGTATATTCCAGTGAGATTATAGGAGAGGAGAAACAGAGGTGCAAGAAGAGGCAGTGTAGCCTTCACAGAAAACAGACACATGTTGAGGGCAAGGGTTGGGAGATGAAGTGACAGAGAAGGAAGAAGACAGGGTCAGAGACCCAGATGCAGGGAACCTGAGAGAGGTGAGCCACACAGGCGTCTTCAGCTAGGATCCCTGCAGCTGGCAATAGTAGAAAAGAAGGAGGAGGTGGAGGACTGAGACCACTGTAGAAAGGGTGTCAAAATCAGGATTAGGGTGGGAAGAACACACCAGAGCTGGGGAACGGTTGTTTGGGGTTCCCAAGTCTCTCATTGCCTTCACCATTGGAGAACAGATGAGGCTCAAGGTGCAAAGAGTACATACAGTCCCTCTGCCAGAGGCAAGGCAACCCTCTCCTTGTTGAGAGACTGTGGAAGTGGAGGGAGGTCAAACGGAGTGGGCCACCTTCCCACCATTTTATCAAATGGTCCAGGCAAAGTAAGGTTAGGTTGGATGGTCTAAAGGGAGAAACGTCTGCTGATACTGGGATGAAGGTCTCTGGCTGATTGCTACATCGACTTACATTTCTCTGAGTTTAATTTAGTTTATTTTCACTTGAGAAAGGGTGACTGTGACTGAAGGAACATGCACCCACACAAGTGAGTGTGTGTGTGTGTGTGTATGTATGTGCTGTCAGTAAAGCACTTTGTAGCTGTGTGATCTCATTTACCATGAGTATGTCACTCCCAGATATTAGATTGGAGGTTTAAGTAAAAGATTTATTAATCGGTTTTTCCTCTTTAGAGGAGAAAATTAAGTCAGCCAGAATTATGTCTGATGGTGGATAGTTGGATGAGATATTTCCACAACTGCTATTTATAGGAGAAGCAGCAGACCCTTGTGCGTGTGTGTGTGCGTGTGTGTGTGTGTGTGAATTTATCTGAGCATATTGCTTGGTGTCTGTGTGTTGGAGGATCCATATCAGGAAAAGGTAGAAAAAAGAGGACTGGGGAACAAGAGCGAGATGTACCCTTAGAGGGGCTTCTAGGGATCTTGGAGCCCCAGACCCATGACTCATACCCCAGTTTCTCAGTGGGCCAAGAAGGGTAGACCTGAGCCTGAGAAGATTGTGGTCTGAGGACCGGGAGTCAGAGAGAAGCCACTGATGCCCAACTGGCCTTGAAAAATACCCAGAAAGGGAATTGCTGCGGGAGCTCCCAAGGCTCCAGATGCTGAAGGCAGAGAAGAAGGGAGGGCATTTAGAGTTTGGGGCTCCTTTAGGTTGTCTTTGTGTGGAACCTGTTAGGATCTGGGAAGGGCCCATTTGGGATCTGGACTTCAAGGCAAAGGATGAGGGAGTTTCAGGATTTGTTTGGTAGAATCCTCCTGGATGTTTTTTAATTCCTCCTGACTGGAAGGGCCTAATGGGTGACTCCTCCCAACCTATGGGTGCATAGGGTGGGTGTTCAGTTTAAGGAGGCTCACTAGGCATCCTGGGAGGAGAAACAGGCTATCCCATCTGGAGGGGCTCCTGTAGGTTCCGTCTGTGCTTGGGTGGAGGCAACTGAGGTTCTGCTGCCCTGCAGGCCCCAACAATCAGTGACAATAATAAGAAAATATTCAGGGCATACCTTCATCTCTCTAAGGTGAGAAAAAAAAGAAGGTAGGAAATCGGCCTGGGGTTCAGAGAGTGCTGCTGAGAGCGGGCAGTTTAAAGGGAAAGAAAATTGGCGAATTTCACTGGTCAATTTCACTTCATTTCGTTCAATTTCGTTCAATTTCATTCCTTTTCATCCAGCGCCGGGAGGCCCGAGGCCACAAGGAAGGGGAGGGGGTCTTTCCGGGCGAATTTCCCTCATCTTGTAGATTTACTTTCTAGGGCTGTGAAGAACAGCCTTGATTCTGAAACTTTGACGTACGTTTTTCAGCCGCCGCTAAGAGCAGACATTTTATTTTATTGAAGGGTATTTGGTTTGGGTGATCGAAGCACATCGGTGAGGCTCTCGGCACTTCTCTCTTGCAGCCCAATTAAAGCGGTTAATTCTTTTCACCGCTTATTCCTCCCCATCTTTCTTTCTTTCTCCTGGGGCTCCTCGGACCACCCAGGAGCCGGAGTTGAGGTGGGGGCGGACACTTCCCCTCCATATCCAATTTGTTCTCGCCACAGCGGGCGCGTCTTCGTGGTTACAAAGCGCTTTTTCCCTGATGACTTTTTTCCCCTTTTCAAAAACACTTCTTTCTACCCCCTTCAACTAGCAACCCTCCCCAGGCCTACCCCTCCTCCCTCTCCGCTCCGGTTTATTTAAACTTCGCCTCCTCCAGCGCCGCCGCAGCGCGCACTTAATGAAGTTGAAGGCTCGGTGAGCCCGGGTGAAGAGGGTTTGGAATCTGTTGAAAGGGGCGTTTTGTGACACTGATTGGGGCGGGGGCGGGGGCAGTCGCGGACCAGACAATGACCGACCAGGCGGGTTTTCCTGCGCACAGGGTCAGGCGAATAAAGGCGCCGACGCTGTTTAAACGAAGGACCCTGTAAGAGAAAGGGAGAAAAGATTTTGTGTGTGGAGCGTGCCTCGTAAGGTTTCGTGCTTAGGAGAAGTTGGGAGGAGGCAGCTCGCCTAGAGTCTTTACGGACCGAATTCGGAGTTTATTTCGAACCCTATGCATCAAGCCAAAGAAAAGCGGGGCGAGTTTGGGTTTGCGCCTAACTTAATTCCGATACGTGCTTCAAAAGGTTGTCTAGGCTGGGGCCTGGGGAGGCGTTCAGGAGGGCCAACCAGGACGATGACATCCAGCCCACATTTGTCTCTGGGGCTGACGCTCTGAGGTTCGGCGCTCTGGAGAAACGTTGAAAAGAAAACTAAAGATGGGCAGTGGTCGGGCACGATAACTCATCCTCCTAAAGCTTTTGTGAGCAAAACAAATGTTGATTGGATTTTTTGGAGCAGAATTACTCTATTCTTTAAGGTCGGCGCAGACACGTACCAGAGGAGAACCCGTAGACAGGACAGGGGTTTCCAGCTCTAGTTTCGGGAACGGATTTTTCCGCGGGCTAGTGGGCGCGGCGCGGCGCTGGGCGGAGCGGGCACCGCCTCCTTCCGTAGCGGAGCGAGAGCTGCCGCTCGAGGCTGCGGCCGCTCCGGAGGCCTGGAGGCTACGGACAGCTGGACTGCTGGGGAAGGAAGGCGGTTTCCTCCGCAGCGCCCCGGTGCTGCACTCCGCACCGTCACCTTCTGGGTTGTTTCTGGCCCTCGCTCTGCTCTCAGCCTCGAGTCCTGGGTCCCTGCGGAGCGCTGTCTTTTCGCTCCACGCGGACTCCTAGCGGAAGTCGCTCGCTGTCCGAGACTTTGCATTTCTCCCGCAGCAGGGGACTCTACCCGGTGCCTTCCTCCCGGCACGACAGCCTCCTCGCCGAAATTTCGTCGTCCTGGAGTAACCGAGTCCCAGGTTTTACTGCCACTCCACTCCCCGCTCGGTTATTTAAGAGATAACGCGGCTTCCGAGGGGTTTTCATCAGACCCCGCAAGTGCGCTTGGCTGGGAAGGATGCGCTCCGATGACGCTACAGGGGTTCCTCGCGTTTCACCACGGGAAGCCCGGGCATTGGAGATCTGTGCCCAGTTCTCCAGGTGTTGGAAAGTTGCCTCAGGCTGCTTTCACCTCTGGGGCATTTCTGTCTACGCAGGCAGAAGGATCTTTGGAATTGCAGTTGCATGGATCTTAGTTCTGGAAAGGGCGAATCATTGGGGGAACAAAAAATTCAAATCTGTCCTTTCGATTCCTAAAAACCACTGCAGACCTGAAAAGTGCATTTTGAGTTATCTGTGTAGACACTGCTGGTGTGTGTGTGGTGGCGGAGGGTGGCGTAAGCGTCGAGGGTACAGGAGTGGACTTTATTGTTCACATTAACTCACCGGTGCTTACAGAGGACCCTCGATTCGCGCCCACCTCCCCCAGCAGGTGTCTGTGCAGTTCGGACTCCTGGGCTTAGATGCCCCATCCCATTCAGATGCAAATGTGCTGGGTTCGGGTTGAGTGTGAGGAGTCCACCTCCCCACCCCCACCCCGGCCCACGCCTTCCTTCCCCGACGCCCCTCCTGGGCCTTTTGGGTTCCTGTCTCAACTTTGAGTTGCCTGTACATCTTTTTGAGATAGGTCTCGCCTCCTCAACAGTACATAGTCAAAGAGGGCAACTAGTGAGGCTATTGCGTGAATTAGCCTTCGGCCCAGACTGCAGGAGCTTGGGGGTTCTGAGGACAGCACGGCTCTACTTTCCGCTTTGGAGTGGAACCTACCTGGCGGGGATCACACAGCAGATAGTTTGTGCAGCTGGGAAGATGAGCCCTGGACCCGAACAGTATGAGGATATGTATCCTAAGGCCAGCTTTGGCCCCAGTTCACTGGGTCCCGGCTGCCCCAGCCAGCTATGGTTTGCAGAGCCCGAAGGCAGGCAGGAGGATCGCAGAGCGAAGATCTGCAAGGACTGAGGATCGTTCCTAGTGTCTGTTTGGAAGCCCATGGGTCTTGCAATGCGAGGGCAGACAAACTACGAAGCTGGTTCCGGATTCCGATGAGCCACGCGACCTCTCCGGCCCCTGATCTGAGCACCCCTCACCTTGGTCCATCTGCTGACCATCTAAAATGTGTAAGGCCAGCGTCAGGGCTCAGTGTGTGACCAAGAACAGTTTTGCTGCTTGAGGAGTTACCTGGTAATGCTCAAACACAGGCGAGTTAATTTGCCCCCAACTCTGGAGATCTTTTTCCTGTCTGGCTCCTTCTTTCCTTCCTTAAATATTTAGTGAGCACCTACTGTGTGCTGGGCATTGTCCTGGAGGTACAAGCAGTGAAATTCTGCCTGGCATCATTACAAGCAATCTAACTTGGTAGTTGAGAAACCAAAGAAAGATATAATGATCAACTATCACCATATCTGAAGTAAAAAAAAAAAAAAAAAAAAAGGACTTTGGTGTTTTAAGGGTTAAGTTTGTAGCTTTTCACTTTATCACGATGGCTCCAGGTATCACAGCTCATAGATGTGTGCCTTCTGGGTGTTTGGGGTCTGTGACTGTGTTTGTGCTTGTGTGTGAGAGGGTATGGATATGCATCAGTGTGTGCAGGAGAACATGCTTAGGGGTGAATATTGATGAATGACTGTGTGTGCTAAGGTATACTTGTGATGTATCAGTGTGAGTCTGTGAGTGTGGTAAGTCTCCCTGGCTGTCTTGGGCAGAGGCTGGAGAAATGTGAGTGAAGAGGATCGGAGTAGAAGGGTTAGGAATGAGTTCCTGCCTGAGTTCCCAGCCTATTCCTCTGTTCCTTAACAAAAATTAGGACCTATCCTTCTTCCAGCTTGCTTCCCTACTGCAGACAAGGATGGGAACATGGAGCACAAAGTGAAGGTGCTAATGGAGTGCAGTGAGGGCAGCGGTGGAGCAGTCAGCCCTCCTGGCAAGATTCTAACCTCTTACCTTTCCCGCTATGTCCAGCGCCTGCAGCCTGCCTGGGGGTCAGGATCCAGGTTGTTCCAGAGCAGCTGAGAGGCTCCATTGTGTGGCCTTGGACCTGTTCTCTGGCCTGGTGCTGCTAGCCCCCTCCCCTCTAGACCACACAGAGGGTCTTGGCTACTGGTCCTAGGTGACTGTGGGGTCTTCCCTTCCATTGCCAGAAAACTGGCCTTCATCAAGGAGGCAGGTGCAGGCTGTAGAGCCTGAAATGCCAGAGCTTGCAGAGTCTCCAAGGCTAACATTGTATGGGAAACTGGTCTAAAGGGGGTGAGTGGTGGCATTTGCCCAGAGTTGCTCAGCAGGATCCTAGATATAAAGTTGGACCCTGCAGCATCTATGCACTAACATACAAAATTAACACAGACAATTAACATAGACAAATAACATAGACAATAGACACTGGTCCAGATCTTTTCCTTTTATTTTTAGTTGATGCATAATAATTGTAGTAAATAATTTACTACAATTATTACAACCTCACAAATTTGGGATTTAATTGTATAAATCCCATATTTGTGGGATGCAGAATGATATTTGATACATGCATACAATATGTAACAAATAAGGGTAATTAGCATAACTCTCACTTCAAACATTTATCATTTTGTTGTGAACATTAGAAATCCTCTTCTAGGTTTTTGAAGATATATAATAAATTATTGTTAACTATATCTACCCTACAGTGCTATGGAACACTAGAACTTGTTTCTCCTATCTTGCTGCAATTTTGTTTTCATTAAGGTATATTTTGAGGAAACTAAAAACCTAGCATCTCCTCTTGTCTCTAGGGAAATCTCAAACATCACCTGGGCTGTCAGTGCTTCCGAATGCCCCTTTCTTCCTGAAGGCAGGATGGGAGTAAGTTCAAGATCAAGGTGAAGGATAGCAGACAATTATCCAGATAAGTCAGGCATGGAATAGATCACCTTTAGGTGAGATAGGTGCTCGTGGCTTTAGGGAGAAGTGTAGGCTAGCAAGAGTGTCTGGCACTCCACTTTCCCCAGGGTTCCTGGGCTGGGAGAGGTGGCCGAATTCTCCTCCTAGCCCCAGGCAGAGCAGAAGGTACAGCACCAGTGACCCCCCTTGGAGGAGAGGAAGGGGTAGGGGAATGGTCAGAGTTTGCCAGTGAATGTCTCTATTTTTCAGATCTTCCAGTGTGGTGGCTTCCCTGCCTCTTTGCTTCCATGAGTCTGTTGGAGAATCTGTCAGTTGGCCCACTGGAGTGCTCCAAGCCTTGCTTCCCTCACCCCACCTGACTCTAGGCCTTTTATAAAATGAAGAATAAACAAAGAAAATCTGGGCCACTCAGGTCCCAGGCAGCTTTGGTTAGAGCCATTCCTTCCTGGGTCAGATATACTGACCAAGCTTCAGGGCTTTGGTGTGTGTGTGTGTGTGTGTGTGTGTGTGTGTGTGTGTGTATGAGTGTGTGTGTAGGCTCAAGTGTAGCATTAGGAATTCTGACTTACACTTACCTCTGGAAACTACCAGGGCTTTTTGGTGCCTCTTTCCACTGCTCCTGGATCTTTATCTTAGCACCTACCCTGAAGATACTTATCTAATATTGGGAGTAGAGAAGGGGAGGAGGTGAGAAGATTCATGATTCTTGCCTGGGTGCTCACTCTCTGTGGCCTTGGGCAAGTACTCCCCCTATCCCCACTGGGCCTCCATTTCTCTGTCTCAGAAATGGAGCTGGGAAAAGTTAGCCTGGACTCACCTCCTGGGTCTGTGGTCAGTGGCTGCTTCCCAGCTCCTCCCTCTAGTCTACTGAACAGCTCATGCCCCTCCCTCAGCTGTCCCTCTGCAGCAAGGGTGCTGGATGGGACAGTGCTGGACTTTGGAGACATCTCAGGAGCAGCCTCAGGACTTTTACCATAGCTGCCTATTTACTGGGAGCTTGGCTCACTTCCTTTCTGGATCTAAGAGGCTTCCACGTGGGACCCAGGGCTTTTTCCTTCCCTGGCAGGGCCATGGAGGGGTGGCCAAATCTCTGTGTATGTTTTGGTTGCCGGTTTTGCATAAATGTACCTCCTTTGGGGAGAAGGGGGAATGTGGATGAGATTGAAGGTGAGTCGCTGCCTGAAGCTGGCAGAGCTCAGCCCATCCCATTGTGTCTCCCGTGGCACTGAGATAGGGTGGCACATAATGGAAAAGGGAGCCTCTAACCCAGCTCCCCTTTAATCCTCTCTGTTCACCCTGAGCCACCCAGCCTTCTTTCCCGGAAGCCTTGCCCGGATGAGTGTGGGGAATGGGGAGAGGCGGGGCATCCCACAGGAGCTGGAGGGCTGGAACCTGTCTATGTGGGGGAGGGGGTCAGAACGTTCCCAAAGCCTGAGTGGGGAGGGGGCTGTGGCTTGGCTCCCTCCCTAAAAGTCCTCGCCCAGGCCAAACTTAAGAACTTGCTTTTGTGGGGTTGTAGCTGGAAGTACTCGAAGCCTGGGGGCCGGGACCGGAGCTCTCAGAGACAAGTCCGCCGAGTGAGTGTCTGAGGATGGAGACGCGAGGGGAATGGGGAGGGGCGGGCTCTGTTGCCGCTTACCCTGGAGCTGGGGCTCCAGTTTTCCAGTCGAAGTTCTCCTTTCTGCCTACATCTCGGATTCTGGGTCTCAGATGCAATCGCGCACCCAAATTGCATCCTGTGAACAGAAAAAGTCTCAAACATGCGTACAAAGAATATTCAGAAGCAGAAGCAATTTCTGAAGAGCGAGGCCCGGGACTGAGTCGGCGAGGCTCCCAGTTCGAGTGAGCAAAGCCAGAGTGGAGGGCTCCGGACCGAGTCCTGAAAGCCTCCCTGACACCGGATCCTGAGCGCAGGCCGGGCCCAGCCACTTGGGGGCGCCGCTGGCCCCAAAGTTCCAGGAGCTTACCCTCCGCTGACCAGGATTCACCCTGGCTGGCAGAGACTACCCTACGCTCCGCTCACCCGGCCATCCCGCCCCGCTCCGCGCAGACCCTCCGTTAGAGGCTCACTCTGCGAACTAGGACGATCTTGCTCCTATGCGGGACGACCCAGCGCTAAAAAGGGATGACCCTATACCACCGGGGGTGACCCTGCTTTGAGTGGGTCTGACCCTGTGCTAACAGAGATGACCTTAAACTGACAGAGGCAGATCCTGTGCTAACCGCGATGTGCTTGCGCTACCAAGATTGGCTTTGTGCGCTCCCTCTTAAGGCTTACCCTGCACAGATAGGTGCTGAGGCTTGCAGTCCTTGTTATGGTCCCTGTAGCTCTTGCGCCGCAGCAGGGATGCCCTATTCCACCCCCAAACTGGTAGCTGCTTTATTCCTCTCCCCCTAGCCCTTTGGGGGCAGTTCGGGGACACCTGATTGGAGAGAAGGCTGCCGTGGCTGGGCACACCCTGCACTTCTGGGAGGAGGAGTTCACAACCTCAAGGAGGAGGTGGCTGAGTTGTGGGGAGGGAACTGATTTTATGGAGGCTGGGGCATCTTGGGGGCCAGGACTGTGAGTGCTTTTCTGTTGTCTGTGCTCCTGACCCCAGAGCCCGGCCTTGCCACACCCACACCCTCTCCACATACGTAGGCGGCTTTATTTTTGCACCACTCCATCTTCCTGGGCCTACTCTCCCTCTCTGTAAAATGAAATGAGCTTATCACCAGACTGCCCTCATCTGCTGGAATGTCCTTGTCAGTCTCAATTCATTTCACCATTCTTTTATTACTCTGTGCCTGGTCCTCTCCTCTATACTGGGGATACAGTGGTGAACAAAACCGATATGGTTCCTGTCCTCAGGATGGTGACAATCTAGTGGAAAAGAGAAAGAAACACAAATGCATGTGGAATTAAAGCTGTAATACGGGCGCAGAGGGAAGAATGCCGACGGCCTTCAGAGAGAATAGCTGAAGGATATCATGGGGTGGGGATTCCTCCCCAGCTCTGGAGCCTGCTGTGGGGAGAACTCATCACCCCATACTTGATCCTGTTTGACTCTGATTTCAGTCAACAGACCTCTGACCACTGGACTTGCTGGTCATGGCAGCTATAGGGAGCCAGGAGCCCCTCCCAGTGTGTCATCATCCATCCCAGATTCCCATTTGAGCAGCCCTCCTCCAATATCACCAGAAGGGATTCACCCTTCATTCCAGCACCCAGAGCAGCTTCCTCTCCCCAGGTCCTTGGATTTGGAAGAGGCAGTCTGCCCCTCAAGACCAGGGTGTGGAAGCCAGGCTGGCTTTGGGATATGAGATCGCTTCAGTTCTGAGATCTGTCTCTTTCTCTCCCTCTCTTTCTTTTTCACTGAAGGCCACAGTCACACTGAGATCTCTATCCAGCATGCTGTCTGGCACAATAAATAGTTGTTGATTAAAAGAATAATTGTAGGAGCCTACTCTTTAATGAGCCCGACAGCCAGAGTGATTCTGTGGTTCATGGGTCTGATTATCTGATTGTTCCTTCTTCCACTTTCTACCTGGTTCACTCCCTACTCAGGGTCACCTCCCGCCACAAGCCTTCACTAGCATCTCCCCACTCCCGCAGACTTTTTTTCTCTTTTGTTGGAGACTGGGTCTTGCTGTGTCACCCAGGCTAGAGTGCAGTGGCATGATTATGGCCCACTACAGCCTTGATTTCTCGGGCTCAAGCCATCCTCCCATCTCAGACTCCTGAGTAGCCAGGACTACAGGCTAGCCACTATGCATGGCTAATTTTTTATTTGTAGAAATGGGGGTCTCCTTATGTTGCCCAAGCTGGTTTCGAACACCTGGGCTCAAGCAATTCTCATACATCAGCCTCCCAATCCTAAGACTCTTCATACTTTTAAAGAACTTACTGTGATGTATTATTTTCTGCTTGCTGTTTCCCCTCCCTCATCTTTTCCAGTACACAGCACAAGGCCTGCAACATGAAAGAATGAATCAACTGCATGTGTAGAAGGGCCCCAAAAATGTGTTGCATTGCCCAAAGACAAGTGGAGTTAATGTGATTTAGAAATATGTCCCTTCATAGAGCAATGATGATCTCTGGTGCCTGGTGTGGTGGGGAAGGAGGGGTGGGGGAACAGTGTTCAGGACAGCGGTGGCTGGGGGCCCCTGAGCCCCAGTGTTGCAAGATAACCCAAAGGGAGAGAGGCAGCCTGTACTCAAGCTCGGGGCACCTCCATTCTCAAGACAAAAGGAGCTTGGACTGGAGGAGTCACACCTTGAGGGAGGGGGCTAGAGAGCTGTCTCCCCACATCCCTACACTCCCATAGTGCAGCAGCTGTCCAGGGAGCAGGCCCCAGCTCTCTAGAGCTGCACAGGGAAGATAAGTGCTCCCAGCCCAAGGACAGAGGCTCCAAGTGCTTGTTGGGGATAGGGCGGAGGCTGGGGGGGGGGGGGGGGGGGGGAGGGAGGGGTTGAGCAGAGGGAGTGTCTTTCAAGGGTGTGGGACAAAGAGGCTGACTCTGCCTGGGACCCCTGAGGAGGTATCATTCTCCAGGGTTGGAGAGGACCCATCTTTCTTTTAACCCCTTCGTGACTTCTAGCCTTGTCTGGCTACCAAAACTACAAAGACTTGGAGGATGATATACATTGGTTGAAAATTCAGCCTGGGCAGAGGTAGTTTTAGAGAAGGGAGATGGAGGCCCTAACGTGGGAAAACACTAGTACTTCCCCAGCCCTGCTTGTATCATACGTTCTCCTTAAACGCACATAATCTGTGGGGACCTGGGCCAGGCTGTTGGGGAATAGAGCTGAATCAAACCATTTTCTGACTACCCTCTTGCCTCCCATGCAACATTTACTGATCTTACTGTGGCTGGGTATCCCTGGAAGAGGCCCACTGTGGGTGTGGGGTGTAGGTTTGGGGACAGGAAGGGAATTTATGCAACTTTCTTCCCTGGGAAAGCTCGTAGTCTGAAGTTAATAGCTCTTGGTGCTTCAATTCGGGGCGATACATCTTGTGAGTGGAGAGCAGGCATAGGAGACTTCCTGGAGGAAATGGCATTTGAATTGGGCCTTGAAAGTTGGGGAGAATTTGGACCGTAGAAGGTTGGGGTGTGAGGGGAAGACATCTAGGGCATTTCATCCTGTATGATCGAGGACATTTGGGAGAGCTGAGTGAGTTCAAAGTTAATTTAAGCTGAGAGGTCTTCCCCATACTCTTCCTGTAGTCACATAATAGAATCCCTCTACATTATAAATGGTCCTCAAGGTCTCAGTTGTTGAACAAATAAAGGTTATTTTTCACTCATCTCATAGTCCAAATATTGGATCACTGGTGGTGGTAGTGAGATGGGGGGAAGCTTTGTTCTACATAGTCATTCAGAGACCAAGTGGCCTTCCATCTAGGGGTTCCATCATTCTCTAGGGGAAGCGCTCTTATTATTATTTTTTGTACCATGGACCTGCTTAGGTAGATTAATGATCAGCTTATGGATACCTAAAAATAAAGATTTTTTAATGTATGAAATCAAATTTACAGGACTATGAAATAAGCCAATTATATTGAAATTAAATTATCAAAATCATTTAAAAATTTTGTGATGGCCAGGCATGGTGGCTCATGCCTGTAATCCGAGTACTTTGGGAGGCCGAGGTGGGCAGATCGCCTGAGGTCAGGAGTTCAAGGCCAGCCTGACCAATATGATGAAACCCCGTCCCTACTAAAAATACAAAAATTAGCCAGGTATGGTGGCATGCACCTGTAATTCCAGCTATTCAGGAGGCTGAGACAGGAGAATTGCTTGAACCTGGGAGGTGGAGGTTTCAGTGAGCTGAGATTGCACCATTGCACTCCAGCCTGGACAGCAAGAGTGAAACTCTGTCCCAAAAAAAAACTTTGTGCAGGTGGCAGGTGTCACTTCTGACCACATTCCTTGGCCAGAACCCAGTCATTTGGCTCCACCTAACTGTAAGGGAGAGTGGGAAATGAAGTCTTGCTGTATGTGCAGGAGGAAAGGGAAATGGGGTTTGATGACTGTGCAACATTGACTGCCATGTAGAGTCTCCTTGAGTCTTCTGTTCCATTCTGTGTTTCTTTTGTTTGTTGTTGTTGTTGTTGTTGTTTTTGTTTTGTTTTGTTTTTCTGAGATGGAGTCTTGCTCTGTCGCGCAAGTGGGAGTGCAGTGGCGCGATCTTAGCTCACTGCAATCTTCATCTTCCGGGTTCAAGCAATCCTCATGCCTCAGCCTCCTGAGTAGCTGAGGTCACAGGTGCGTGTCACCACACCTGGCTAATTTTTATATTTTTAGTAGAGATGGGGTTTTGCCATGTTGGCCAGGCTGGTCTCGAACTCCTGACCTCAGGTAATCCACCTGCCTTGGCCTCCCAAAATGCTGAGATTACCAGTGTGAGCCACTGCGCCCAGCCCCATTCAGTGTTTTAAAGATCCAGATAGGCAGGGCATGGTGGCCCATGCCTGTAATCCCAGCACTTTGGGAGGCTGAGGTGGGTGGATCACAATGTCAGGAGTTTGAGGCCAGCCTGGCCAATATAGTGAAACCCCGTCTCTACCAAAAATACAAAAATTAGCCGGGTGTGGTAGCACACTCCTGTAGTCCCAGCTACTTAGGAGGCCGAGGCCGGAGAATTGCTTGAACCCGGGAGGCGGAGATTACAGTGAGCCAACACCACACCACTGCACTCCAGCCTGGGTGACAGAGTGAGACTTCGTCTCAAGAAAAAAAAAAAAAGATAAAAAAAAAAGATCCAGGTGAGAGACTGACTAGCTTTGTTGACAAACACAGAGGACATCATGATGTCTTGAAAAGGAGAGAGGAAGACAGAGATATTTCAAGTCTAGTAAGTCCAGTTCAAGTGGCACACAGATGTCTGGGCTCTGATTTGTGCTGAGTAGCTCCTAGAGCCAAGAGCCAAGTACACCTATCCCCTCTCTGGCTCCTACACACCACATGTACAACCCTATGCAGAGAGGTTACCCAGAACAGCCTTCCCAGCAGGCTGTGGGATCCCCAGATGGAGACCTGCTCCATAGACAACACTTTTCCATCTCCACCTCATTCTCTTCACCAGATTCCATTGGAAATGATCCTCTTTGAGAATGGTAGCACATGGGTGCATGAAAGAGGCTCACACGAGTGTGTGTGGAAGGAAGAGGAATCAAGTCACATTTGCCATAGCTTTAATCTGGGTAAAGTCACCTGAATTCCCTGATCATAACCAGGACTTAAACAGTACCTGACACATAATAGGTGCTCATTAAATAAATGTTGCATTGAACATCTGAATGAATTTCAGTTCATTCTGGATATCTCTTTCCCTCTTATTGCCTCTGTCCTCATTCCTCTGTCTATCCATCCGTCCTTCAGACAGTCTGTCAGTAATCTTTTTTTTTTTTTTTGAGACTGAGTCTGGCTCTGTCCCCCAGGCTGGAGTGCAGTGGCGCAATCTCGGCTCACTGCAAGCTCCGCCTCCTGGGTTCATGCTATTCTCCTGCCTCAGGCTCCCAAGTAGCTGGGACAACAGGCGCCCACCACCATGCCTAGCTAATTTTTTGTATTTTTTTTAGTAGAGACTGGGTTTCACCATGTTAGCCAGGATGGTCTCGATTTTCTGACCTCATCATTCACCTGCCTTGGCCTCCCAAAGTGCTGGGATTACAGGTGTGATCCATCGCACCTGGCCAGTCTGTCAATAATCTTTCCCTCTCAGCCAACTCAAATCCTTTGTGGAGTACAACATTACGGAAAGCAGTATGGAGGTTCCTCAAAAAGTTAAAAATCCAGCTACCATATGATACAGCAATCCTACTACTGGGTATACATCCAAAGGAAATGAAATCAATATGCTGAAGAGATATCTGTATCCCCATGTTTATTGCAGCATTATTCACAATAGTCAAGGTATGGAATCAATCTAAGTGTCCAACAGTGAATGAATGGATAAAGAAAATATGGTATTGGCTGGGCAAGGTGGCTCACGCCTGCAATCCCAGCACTTTGGGAGGCCGAGGCAGGCGGATCACCTGAGGTCAGGGATTCGAGATCAGCCTGGCCAACATGGTGAAACCCTTCTCTACTAAAAATACAAAAGTAGCCAGGCATGGTGGCGTGCACCTGTAGTACAAACTACTTGGGAGACTGAGGCACGAGAATCATTTGAACCTGGGAGGTGGAGGTTGCAGTGAGCCAAGATCGCACCACTGCACTCCAGCCTGGGCAACAGAGTAAGACTGTCTCAAAACACACACACACACACACACACACACACACACACATGAAAATATGGTATTAATACAGAATGGAATACTATTCAGTCATGAAACAGAATGAAATCCTGTCATTTGTGACAATATGGATGAATCTGGAGAATACTATGTTAAGGCAAATAAGCCAGACACAGAAAGACAAATACTCAAATACTGCCTGATCACATTTGTATCTGGAAAGAACTTCTTTGTGGAATTAGGCAGGACACATAAGCATACATAAGTATTAATAATAATAGAATCTCCATGTTGATGGAGAGCTACTCACTGTCATTTCCACCCTGTGACTTGTGACTTCTCCCCTCCTGGGTGGCAACCTTTTTTTTCTTGAGACAGGGTCTGTCTTACTCTGTCACCCAGGCTAGAGTGCGCGCCACTGAATTCATAGCTCACTGCAGCCTCAACCTCCTCAGGTTCAGGTGATCCTCCCACCTCAGCCTCCCAGGTAGCTGAGATCACAGGTGTGTACCACCACACCCAGCTAATTTTTATATTTTTTTGTAGAGATGGAGATTCACCATGTTGCCCAGGCTGGTCTTGAACTCCTGGGCTCATGCAATTGACCCACATTGGCCTCCCAAAGTGCTGGGATTACAGGCATGAGCCACTGCACACGACCCCTCCTGGCAATCTTGATTAACAAGGAGATTCACAGAAATTGCTAGAAAGCATTTCTACCCTTATTGCCTTATTGAGTCCTCACAGTGCCTTGAGATGGGCACTTGTAGCCACTATTTTCCAGATGAGACTTGGTGAAGTTCTGTGGCTGCTGTGGGTTTGCACCATAAATAGCATCAGAACTTGAAGTTCTGAATCCATGAGTCCAGGTGCTCCCCAATCCCCACTCGGAGGTTTGCTTTTTATTCTCTCCCGTTGGCTTCCTGCTTGTCCTGGGGACCCCAGTCAGATCCTTTTGCAGGTCTTCTGGGAGGTATACTCACTCCTCTCCTGCTCTGCTGCCGTAGGCCCTTGGGATGGTTCCTGTCCCAAACTGCTGAGAGGGTCACAGGGCAGGACCTGCCTTTTATCAGTGGCCTGCTAAAGCTGCGGCAGAGATCCCTCTGTCCTGAGTCCTTCCATCGATGGCTCTTGCAGTGAGAAACAGTTACTGTCATTTATCTCTGAGCATAGCTCTGAATCTGCCTTGGGCTTGAGTCTTCCCATCCATCCTATTCAGACATTCTTTTCCCCTCCTTTGCTATTCCTGCTCTTTCTTTCCCCATTTATCTTTCTAGCCTATCTCTGTGCCTAGTCTGAATATCCTTGTCTTGCATAGGCCCAAACCTCCATAGGAAAGCGGATGTGCAGGGTTTCTTCAGCTGGGGCTCAGTCTGTTGCCTGCACTTTGGAAAGGGAGCCTCCTAGGCACCCTTTCCAAAGCACCTCACAGAGCAGGGGATCCAGGAGGGTCCCAAAGGGGCTGGAAATCTGCATCCTCCTCAGACCCTCGGCTGGTCAACTCTGGGCCATTTTTTTTTTTATAAGACTGACATGGAGTCTCGCTCTGTTGCCTGGGCTGGAGTGCAGTGGCGCGATCTCGGCTCACTGCAACCTCCGCCTCCTGGGTTCAAGCGATTCTCCTGCCTCAGTCTCCCGAGTAGCTGGGATTACAGGCATCCGCCACCACGCCTAGCTAATATTTGTATTTTTAGTAGAGGTGAGGTTTCACCATGTTGGCCAGGCCTGACTTGAACTCCTGATCTCAGGTGATCCGCCCACCTTGGCCTCCCAAAGTGCTGGGGATTACAGGCGTGAGCTGCTGCACCCAGCCTCTGGGCCATCTTCACAGTGACTGCACATGTTCCTGAACCTGTTCTCTCCTGGGTGGATGGACCCCAGTTTCTTCCCCTGCCCACATGGCCCTTACCCCCTCTCATTCTCCTTCTTTATTCTCTGCTTTCTCTCTCCTTTCTGACTCCCCATTGCTATATATGGGGTGGGTGGTGGGTGGCTGGAATCTGGTTTAGGGATGTGTTTGCTCTTGGATAGTTATGCAGAGGGCAGTTTTACTCTGCAGAGACTCCCTGGGGAGATGACCATCAACAAATTGCTGGATCTGCTCTGTGCAAACAAGACACACAGAGGCATGTATTGGTGTGTGAGCACATGTACACCCAATCCCCAACCCCCATCCCACAACACGTACAGGCCCTGGCAAATAGATATGGAGTCAGGGGTTTAGGTAGGTATACCAGGATGGAAGCCACATACAAATGCAATGCATCCAAGTGAAAGCTACATTTAGCACAAGGAAATGAAAAAATATATGTAGTGTTTATCTGGTTACCCTAATGCAGAGTTGAGCGTGTGGGTAATTTTCTGATAGATAATTATGCGGGAAGAGTATACTTCCTGGGACTCTGTTTGGGATGGGCATTACTAGCAATCACTGACTCGTGAATACTGCTCTACACAGAGTATCTACGGCCGTTATCTCTGTAGTGTCTCATGTGCTGATGACAAGAGGGGTGTGAACTAGGTGAGCCTGGGGGTCTGTGATACATATCATATGTGTTGGTGGCTGTGTCCTTAATAGCAAATTGGGATTGTTGTGTGATGGTGATGGTGTGTATGAAGATGTCTGTGTGTGATGGTGTATTTGGCATGTGTGCACATGTGTGCACGCCTGGGGCCAGCAGGAGAAGTGTGCAAGCCTTCAGGAGCAGTAGAGAGGCAGCTAGCCTGGCTCTTGGGAGAGACACTCGTGTATGAAGAGCTCAGCGCTCGAAAGCGGCTGTTTAACAACTTGAGCATCAAATTATAGCCCACGTGGGCAGAGGTGTCAGCGGTTGCTGGTTGCTGTAAATACTTCAGTGCAATTGACAACAGCTTGTGGAGGGCTAAGTGAGATGGGGAGGGTGTAGAGGGAGGGGCAGCGCCTCCGGCAGGGACCCTCTGCCCTATAGTCCGTCTCTGCTGGATCTAGTGCTGCTGGGGAGGGGGTATGGGATGGGGAGCAGCGAGTCTGTAATGGGGTGGGCTTCAGAGCCAGACGGGTTCTAAATAACCCATCATTTACAGTGGGTAACCTTTGGCAAATGACTTTTCTACTCTGTGCCTCAGTTTCTTGATGTGAAACAACAACATTAATCACAATACCCTGCGAGACTTGTGTGAGGAATAACCAGAACGTCTTTCATCTGAAAGCACTTGTGGTTATGCAGACATTAGCTTTTATTGCCTTGTGCAGGATAATGCGTGGGAATTAACACAGCACCTCTCACATAGGAAGCCCTCAATAAATGTTAGGTAATGTTGTTAGCCTATTGCTATTGCTGTTGTCCTCATAAGCCTGGACCCGTAGCTGGAGATACCACAGCCCTTCCAAATATGCATGGAAAAAAGGCTTCCCAGAGGGCAGCCAGTGGGTTTTTGTGGATTTTCAGAGAAAACGTTTTTAGTCTCCAGTCTTTCAGAGAATCCTGCTGGACAGGATCTGAGACTGAGGGAGTGTGCCCGGGGAGCTCTTGCTGTAGATCCGCCTGCCTTCATTAGTACCTTGGCTGCGTTCTGAAAAAGTCATGAGAAAATGGATGTTTGCAAACTCAATCCCATTTAAAATGCACTGGCAGGGCTGAGGGCTTAAAGGCACCCTGTGGTGAATTCTTTTGTAAAGCAAAGAATCTCCTGAATGTATCTATTTTTTAAAGTACTGATATTTATAAAGTAGTAATAGTCAGGATTTCTTGAGTGCTTATTGTGTGCCGAATATTCAACATCTATTACTTAATTATAGCCTCATAACAAGCCTGTGGGGGGCAGTATTTTAACTTTCCAGGAGAAATAGATGCACAGAGAGTAGCACACACCTCCGCAGCATCACACAGCTAGAGTGTGATGGAGCTGGGATGGGAACCTGTCCAGCTCATATGAAAGCTCATCTCTTTCTGCTGTGCCCCCTCACTTTGTCATGCCCTCTTCCCCTCCCACCTCACCCCCACCTTCTCTTTTCTGCAACAACAGCAACCACACAAGAATCTTTATTTTGCATATACCACAAAGAGTGTAGTTTCAAGTCTGGTATAATCAAGAGTCACCTAAATCACAAACAAAAGCTTCAACAGTTTTTAAAAAGTAGGAGCAGTATCTCTGAATTTTTGAGGCCACTTTTCAGAAATTTATTTCTTGGCCAGGTGCCCTGGCTCAAGCCTGTACTCCTAGAACTTTGGGAGGCTGAGATGGGAGGATCATTTGAGCCCAGGAGTGGGAGGCCAGCCTGGGCAACATAGTGAGACCTCTTCTCTACAAAAATAAAATAAATTATCTGGGCATGGTGGTGCACACCTATAGTCTCAGCTACTTGGAACCTGAAGTGGGAGGATTGCTTGAGCTCAGGAGTTCAAAGATGGAGTGAGCTGTGATCATACTACGCAGTCCAGCCTGGGTGACGTTTCTTTCCTACGAACGTTTTCAAACCTATTTCGAAGTAGAAAGAGCAGTACAATGAGCCCCGTGTATACCCACCACTTAGATGCAACAATTATCAAGATTTTGCTTCATCTATCTTCTACCTTTTTAGAGATCCCATTTTAATTTTGTAAGATAGGGATAGATGCATCATTTGCACTGGTATTCTGATCATCCAGTGAACTATACCCATGGAGGTGTTTGTTTTTCTGCAGAAGAACTTGATATTATATATTGTAAGCAGATGTCTTTTCTTTTTCTACCTTTCTCCGGTAAGTTAATTGCAAGACCCTTCTAGGTCTGGCTAGGTTATGCTAACTCCCTCATGCACCACATTCAGTGTTCCTAATCAGACCCATCTGAGGAAGGAGTTTCCTATCAAGCGGAGGGGACCAAGTTCTCCAGTGGCCCCAATCCGTATGGTTTGAGTCATTTAATTGTCACTAGAGTAGTTACTTTCTTTTGTAAAGATGCGGTGAATCTTTCCGCTCCTCCTCAAGTTAATAATGTTGATAATAGTTACTACTAATAATTGTGATCCTCTGCAGCTTTCCATTCTCCACAAGGATCTCTTTCTTAATGCACTAGTGAGTGGTCCTGCTTCTAGTCCAATGATTAGCTTTTGGATGTTGAATTCACTCATGTAAAGTCCTGCCTGTAGTGATGGTTCCTTGGACAGGTGTGTGCCTGGAAGCAGCAGGAGGGAGTTCTTCCATCTTAGAGTAAGCTGTGGCTTTCAGGCACTTTCTGCTCCTTCATGACATCTGAGACAATGGTTTCAGGTCTGTTGGATAAGCTTTGAACATTCTGCATGTAGCTCCAAGCACACCCCAGAGAGGTGTGAGGACCCTCTACAGACAGGTAAGTCCTCACACCATGATGCCTGTCTTTCTGATGTGGGACCAAGTGCTGGGCCACCTGGGACAGTGGCTTCTAAAGCAATTGGCTGAGTGGAGATCATCCTCAGCATGGCAGATGGCTGCCCCTGGAGCTGCCTGTCATGGGATCATCATATGAGAGTGTGGTGAGCTGGAGCAAGATCACATTACATCTTCTAAACTATACCTCTACTCTGCTCAATAGCAAAGCCTTTCCTACTCCCGATCAGCACTGAGACCTGCCCATCCTATTAGGGCAAGCAGTAACCTCACCGAAGGAGCTAACACCTCAGGAAATTCAAATCATTTGTCCAAGAGTTTTGAGACACGATTGCATCTTTGACCGGCTTCTCATTATCTTTGTGATAATATGCTGTTGAAATTACAGAGTTTGATTTAGCTCTCACTTCCTTTTAAATGTACTCTACAAAGAACACCGCCTTACACTGATTTGGCCCCCTTCCACACTGAGTTTCTGTAACTTACCAGATTATTTTTGACCAATAGTCATTAATGAAGACTTTTCATTGTTCCAATTCCTGAACAATTTTTGGGGCAGTAGATGGAGAGATGAATTTTGCTGGTTGAAGCTGTACCTGTTTGCCATGCCATGTTTTGTCTGTCAAGCAACCCATTCAACAACTACTAAAACAATATCAAAGGACCATCCATTATAGTAATTTTGAGCAAAATAAAGTTAAAAATGATCTGGCTTTAACCATAAGAATGACACTGCTCAACACAAACATCTAGATCTGTGCAGTTAACACTGAGACTTTCCAGACCCGCAGCCTTTTACAACAGCAGAAGTACCCTGTACACATCATGGCGGTCCACTGAAGTGCCCCCAGATTTGCTGTGGCATGGCACACGTCAGACATGATGGTCCTTGTATGGCACACTGGGACAAGTGGAAGGAAAGTTGCAGGTCAGAGGCCCTGAGGCTGTGAGTTTGGTGATGACACCCACTGTGGAAAGTGAAATAATGAGATTCAGCACAAGGCTGCCCACAGAGAAGCCCACCTAGCCCAATGAGGGGTAGTTTAGAGGACAAGGGGATTATGGAAGGTTCTCTGAAGGAGATGGGCATTGGTTGAAGGACTTAAAGATTTAAGAGAATTTCCCAAGTGGAGATGGTAGTGGAAGGGAGAGATAGATGGATGGTTATTGAGCGCCGCTCTGTGCAGGCATTGTAGGAAGTGATGGAGCAGGCACTCAGGCAGAGGGAAGGTGAGCAAAGGGGTAACAGGAAAGGCTTTGAACTCCTTGCAATTGGGTAATTACTTTTTAATTACTATTTTGAGAGCAGGGACCCTATCCCCTCACCCCTGTATCTCCAGAATCTACAACCACATAGTAAATTCTCAGTCAGGTGCTTGTCTCTAGCAGAGCCTTGAAGGATGGTAGGATTTGGAGAAAGGAAGAGGAGAAGGGAGGGCATTCCTGGAGAAGAAGTCATGTGGGCAAAAGCACAGAGGTAGGAAAGCATGAAACATGTGTTGAGATCAATGAGGAGCCTGGTTTGTCTGGAAAAAAGGGTTTGTGCCAGGGAGTTGTGGGCGATGAGGTTGGAAGGTGGGCAGGAATGCAACATTTTCCAGGTTGGAGTTGAGGCCACAACAGTAATTCCCTGCAGAAAGGAAAGGGAAAGGATTGGGCCACAGAGGATTTGCTGTGTGGCCCATGGTGGGATGGGGGTGGGTGGGCAGGAGTCTGTGGCCACCTCCTGGAGTTTCTGTCCAGCTCCTTGTCTCTTCCGGTGTTATGAAACTGGGAGTTGGGGGAGGGGCCTCAAATGTCATTTTTTTTCTATGAATAGGGACACACACACACACACACCAATCCTAAGAATGATTTTTTTTTCCACTTGTCAAGAGCCAGAAAAAAGCTGAAGGTATAAAGTTCAGAACTGGCAGGGCTGGAGGGCAGACAGGGAAGGGCTGAGGATCTTTGAGTTTTCTAAGCTGCGGCAACCATTAGGAGCTGGGGAAAAAAAGAAAGAAGAATTTCCACGAAGCATCTGCTATGGCCTGTGGAAGGCTCTATGGAGTTTCTGGAGGAGGGTGTGTGCTTTCTTTCTGAACAGCCTTGGCTAGTCTGGGGGTAGGGATCTGTGCCCACTAGACTCCTCTTCAGGGTTGGAAGATGAGGCCCTGGATGCCAGAGCTAGAAGCACCTGGTCCCACTGCCAGAGCTGCACAGCCTGGGTTCAAGTCCTGGCTCCACAGCCTGCCAGCTCTGTGATCTTGAGCAAGCCATTTAACCTCTCAGTGCCTCCCTTGCTTTGTCTACAAAGCCAGAGTAACAACATCTACCTGCCAGGGGTTAGGACAGTTACATGAGCTAATGCTTGCTTTGAACAATGCACGTGGTAACTGTTAGGTAACAGGGGTACCTTAATGGCGCCGGTTCCGGGTTCTTCTCCCCTCCTTGACCGGGCACTGTCTGAACCCGCCAAAGGAGGGCCAATCAGGAAGAAGCATCTCCCACCTTCCCTTGGGCCCGCCCCACATAGGCCCAAGGGATATAAAACCCAGCACACCAGCAGCTCTCTCTCTCTCTCTCTTCTCTCTTGTCTTCTCTCTTCTCTTCTCCTCTCTCTCTTCTCTTCTCTCTCTCCCCCATGCGACCTGACCTCTACCTCTCCAATAAAGATCTCTTGGCTGCCACCGGTGTCATCGCTGACTAGCCTGTCGCCCTTCATTTTGGTGCCGTGACTCGGATCGGGATTCCCCACCTTTAGGTGGGACCCCGATCCCCTTCCCAGGCTCAATCTAGACCTCCGGCCAGCCTTCACCCATTTTCCTGTTCGCCGAGCTCTTCGCCCACCACCGGCCTCATCTCGGTAAGTTTTCCCCTCCCGGGCCTACCTCTCGGGCAAATCGCCAGATCCTAGCCGCTCCCGTGATGGACACATTTTGCCTGACGCCCTTACGGCAGTGGTAGGCCCCTATCGTTCACTTCCGCCTCGGCCTGCAGGGAACGGAGTTTTCTCCCTCTCCTCCTCGCGTCTCTGGCCTGGGCCCCTCTCCTTTGCTCGTTAAAATCCTGGTACCAGGTGACCCACGGCCTCCCGCCTCTCAGAGGCTCCTCAGTCCTTCCGTTTCGGTGACGATCGATCCGGGGGCTCTGACTCGCTCCGCGGCAAGCAGCTAGCAGGGGACGCCCTGCCTAGCTCGTCGCCGTCTATTCCTTCCTCTCGTTATGGGAGGCTCTGCATCCCTGCCGGCCGACTCTCCCCTACAATGTCTTTTAAATAATTTGTCGGCCCTTGGCCTCGCCTCAGACATCAAACCAAAACACCTAATTAAATTTTGCACTCAAAACTGGCCCACCTATCCCCTAGACAACCAAAACAAATGGCCTCCTTATGGCTTTCTCGATCCTGAACTTCTTCGGGATCTCTACAACTATTGCGTGTGAACAGGAAAATGGGTAGAGATCCCATATAGTCACGGCTTCTTCCTCCTACGCGACACACCTAACCTCTGCCTCCCTCGTGAACCCCAACAGCTCCTTGCCCTCTTAAACTGCCAACCCCTCCCTCTGCCCCCGACTTCGACCCAGCCAACGAGCGCCCCCCATACCACCACCCTCCGCCCCGCCTTCCGGCCGCCGGCCCAGATAAACCAGACGCCCCTCCCAGCGGTGCCTGCCCGCCCCCCACCAACTGCACCTATACCACCGCTCCTCCAAACTTCCCAGCCCCCGAAGGCTGGTGCAATGGCTCCCTACACAAGTCTATCAATTCTTCCACTTGTGGCCCCTGTGTTCCCGTCACCCTCTTTCCCCAACTCACCCTATTACCCTTCTCTGAAGGCTCATCAGCATACCACTTTGACCACCCTGACCTAGACCCCTCACAGATTCACCAACACAAGAGAGCAGTTTTCCTACCATTCATTCTCGGGCTATCCCTCACCACCTCCCTACTAGGCT
>NW_026652283.1:48061172-48287809 GCF_009828535.3 Hylobates moloch
TGATCTCGGCTCACTGCCAGCTCCACCTCCCGGGTTCACGCCATTCTCCTGCCTCAGCCTCCTGAGTAGCTGGGACTACAGGCGCCCACCACCACGCCTGGCTAATTTTTTGTATTTTTTAGTAGAGACGGGGTTTCACCGTGTTAGCCAGGATGGTCTCGATGTCCTGACCTCGTGATCCGCCTGCCTCGGCCTCCCAAAGTGCTGGGATTACAGGCGTGAGCCACTGTGCCTGGCCAAGAATGATTAAAATTGATACTTAAGTCTGTAGTCATCCAAAAGCTTAGGTATTTGGAATAATACATTAATCAAACGTTCTAGATAGCTGAAGTTTTACTGTATATATATTTATATCGGTGACAATTGGACACATATGATAATTAAAAAATTAAATGGAAGCACAGTCAACATTGGGAAGATTTCACACAAAAGCATGTTTGTCCTATAATGTAAAGGCCACTAGAGTTGGAGACAGAGACAAAAGATTTAAGTGCTGACAGCATCAGTTACTGGCTACACCTGTTTGGGCAAGTTACTTAGTATTCCTGAGCCTCAGTTTCCTCATCTGTAAGATGAGAATAATAATCCATAATTAGTGATGATAACAATACCATAGTTGAGAATCCTCACAAGAAATAACAATACAGGAAATGTCCCTTATAATTTTAAAATGCTAACTTTTCTCAATCCCTAAGTATCATTTATATTTTCAAATTTTTGCTTTCCCACCTTATTAAATAAGTAATTCTTATTCATTGTAAAAACATTAAAAGTGACTATGAGCAAAAAGAAGGGCATAAAAAATCAGCTTAATGTCATCGTGTTGGTTTACCTTTAATGAATGTACAACAGGTGACAGTTTGCATTTTATTTCATTCTCATTAAAACCTCTGGGATTATTAAATTTGTTTTATAGGCAAAGGAATTGAATACCAGAGAAGTTTCTGACTTGACTAAGGTCACACAGCTAACCTTGTTTCTTCTGGATAGAGGAGGCAGAAATCCTTTCCAGTTATGACAGCTGGGGAACGCGGGAAGAGGGGAGGGGGAACGTGGCTGAGCTGGCCCAGGACAGGCAGAAAGATATTTGAGCTCTAGCAGGAGACATATGGGTGGAGCTGTGGGCTTGTTTTTCCAGAGTTGCCCCTTAAAACTCCAAGGATGGGGAGGTTTTTAGACAGATGGAGTAATAGATGGAAAGAAGGGGGCTAATTGAATCCACAGTCTCCCAACTCTGTGTGCCTTTGGCCTCTTCTGCTTCTCCCATCCACCAAACCGCTCCTCCCCTGGTATCCCTGTCTTAGCAAAGACACTGTCCTTCACCTAAGCCTAGTTCTCACCTCCTCCAGGAAGCTTCCCTGATTCCCTCTGCCAAGCTCTAGTCATGTCAAGCTTTCCTGGATTGGCACCTCTGTGTGGCCTTGGTGTAGGGTACATGTGTGCCCACACTTTTCCTTTCATATACCCTTACCACTCACCACACTCCTGCCTCTCCCTGCCTACCTCCTGACCCAGTGGGTGCCTGTGGGTTAGACCTCTGCCATCATTGTTGGTGGTGACTGGAGTCATGCTGACAGCCACCACAGCTCCCAGGTTCTTCAGGACAATACCTCTGTCATATTCCCCACTCTGTTGTCACTCTATTCCCCAGAGTGGGAGTTGGCAGGTGTGCTGAATGTCAGGTAGGAAAATCTTGTCACTACATATGTACAATTTCCAACTCAGGTGGGTATAGGGTGTCATACCTGAGTTTCACATCTTTAAAATTTTTCACTGAAATGGCTGGGTGCGGTGGCTCACGCCTGTCATCCCAGCACTTTGGGAGGCCGAGGCAGGCAGATCACCTGAGGTCAGGAGTTAGAGACCAGCCTGGCCAACATGGTGAAACCCCATCTCTACTAAAAATACAAAAATTAGCCAGGTGTGGTGGTGGGCGCCTGTAATCTCAGCTACTTGGAAGGCCGCGTCAGGAGAATTGCTTCAACCTGGGAGGTGGAGGTTGCAGTGAGCCGAGACAGTGCCATTACACTCCAGCCTGGGCAACAGGAGTGAAACTCCGTCTCAAAAAAACCCACAAAACAATAACAATAACAATTTTCACTGAAATAAAACAAGTATGTAGTCTTTTTTTTGTACATTTAAGAGTTATCTTCAAAAGTAAATGTTCATCATTACTATTACTATAATTAATAGCATCTCCAGATCTCCCTCAAGATAAGAACTTGTCTTCTTTATCAATCTGGAGGTCTTTTCCTGGATCTCTTTATAGATGAGAAGGTTCCTCTCCCACACCAAGGTCATCATTCATGTACATTCAGCTTCTCAGTCAGCCTACCTGCCTTCCTGCCTGCTTCCCTCCTTTCCTCCCTCCCTTTCTTCCTTTCTTCCATTGCATATGCTAATCCACCCACCAGCAATCACCTACTCACCAATTCAATTCACCCGATATTTATAACAATGATAAACCAGATGATGAACCTAATTTTTCATCCATCCATCCATCCTTCATGATTTCCTTTTCATAGCATTTCTTTTTTTTTTTCTTTTTCCCCAGTATCAGACAAGGAATCACTCATGGCATTTCTTTATCTCAGCTACCCAATTTCTCTGAGTGGCCTTCCCAATCTCCTTACCTTCCAATTTATAACCATCCGTTTGACACTGTAGATACCTTCTACAAAGCATCTATAACCACTTAAATTTTTTTTTTTTTTTTTTTTAAGCTCAGAGGGTTTTCCAGACTCTGCAGTTGTTCTTCTACTAGGGTCTCCCTTGGCTTGGTTTGCTTTAGTCTTATTGTCTCGGACTTGAGTTCTCCCTTTCTGCCTGGCCCTTTTATATTTCACCCATACCTCAATGTCTCGTCTCAGACCATTTCCTCTACCTGGAGCACTCTTCCTTGTACCTACTCCTGTTCACCAACCTTCTTTTTATTCTTCAGGACACTCAGTTTACATGCCACTCTTGTGACACTGTCTCTTTTACATCTTTCTGTGTCTCCTTTCGCAGACTCTGGGCTCCCACAACAATATGTACCTCTCTCTTGCATAGCACTTGCACGCTGAATTTTAATTAATTGCTGCTTATCCATCTTATTGGCTGAAGGGAGCCCACTTAACCCATCACTGCATCGCTAGCATTAGCGTCCATCTCTCTCTCTCTCAATTATTTATCATCTGTCATCTATCTATGTAATCTATGTATCTATTATCTGTCAATCATTTATCATCTGTCAGTGTAACCTATGTATCTATTATCTATCAATCACTTATTATCTATCTTTTAAATTTTTTATTTATTTTATTTTTTTTTTTGTAGAAATGGGGTCTCGCTGTGTTGCCTAGGTTGGTCTTGAACTCCTGACCTGAATTGATCCTCCCACCTCAGGCTCCCAAAGTGTTGGGATTACAGGTGTGAGCCACGACACCTGGCATCTATCTATCTCTCTATCTATCTCTCTATCTATCTCTCTATCTATCTCTCTATCTATCTATCTATCTATCTATCTATCATCTATCTACCTACCTATCTAATTTTTGAATAAATAGTTAAATCACGCTGTGGATGAATGACCTCTTTCTCAACACTGTGGTCCCCATTTACCTATTCACATCCCATTCCTTCTTGAAAACTTTGCTCGAGTACTTGCTTCATAAAGTCTTCCTTGCTTTCTCCACCTCAGTCAGTTTCCTGCTTCCTGTTCTAACTGTTCCTGTGCTTTGTTGAAGGGCAGATGGTGAGGGAGAGTGGGAACAGGTAGCACGTAGAGACTGACAGGTACCTCTCTTCTGCTCCAATCTCTTCCTGGGCTGTCTCCATAGTTGTGTGTCCTGCAGGACCTGCCCAGCCTGGCATGCTTGCTCTTTGGGAATCCAGCCCCCACCCCATGCCCTCGATGACCTAGGCAGGCTAAGAGAGGAGCCTTGAGAAGTGCTGAGACAAGGCTGATGCTTTCTGGGACAGGAGGTACATGTTTACCTAGAGAACTGCCCAAGAAGATCGGCCTTGGCTGGGGACATATGTAAATCAGAAGCAAATTGAATGCAAATGTTATGCAAATATGCATGTGGTTCTCCTGATTGCTTCTTTCAGTGGGAAGGGGCCCTTGGCAAGCCTCTTGCCTGGGTCATTTGGAACACAATGAGCAGGGGCCCTCCCCCACCCATCTCACCTCCCTCCTCCTGCAAGGCCCATCATCTCTATTTGTGACTGCAGCTACAGCCCTTGCTTCTGCAGTGAGTAGGAGGGACTGGGGTTTCCTACCACCCCCTTCTTAGGGGTGGGGCTGGCTTGTGTCTCTCCTGTCAGAATGGGGGCTCCCTGTGGGAAAGTGGGGCCAGGAAAGCTGAGGTAGGCTCATTGCTACCCTGAGTCCCATGAGGATATCTACAGGAAGAGATGGCAGCCAATCCTTCTTCATGGCCCTCCCAGCAAGTACAGGAATCCAGCTGTGTGGAGCAGGGAGGTGAGGGAGCAGGCAGCTGGACAGGGAGGAATGTCCCATCCCCGGAAAGAACAAGATGAATTGAGCATCCAAGAGGGCAGGAGGGATTCTGGTTACACAGAAAGGCTATCTTTCATGTCAAGAGAATAAATTATAGTCAAGAAGAATGGTGGGTGCTGGAGTTTCCAATCATGACTTTTTAATAAAGAAATTAAAAATTGGCCACTCTTAGATGGTTAGTGGTTCATCAGGGTAAAGGCAGCTGGAGTTTACCTCTAGTACTCCACTTATTAATTCATTCAGGTTGTTTTTGAATACTTAGTCTGTTTCTGGCACTTTCCCAGGTACTGGGTCATTTCATCACTCTTGCTTCTACTCCATAATTCTATAGAAGTGACTGATTTCTATATTCATGGTGCAGAGCCTGGCACACAGAGCTCACTGGGCATTTCTTGACTCAACATATAAACCTACTAACTCCTTCAGCTTTTCCTTATTTTTCCCTGAAAATGTTCAGCTTAGTTAAACCCACCTTTTCTGAGTACCCACTATGTGCCAGGCTCTTACTAAGCTCTGGGGAGACCCTGAGGGATCAGACATACGGCAAGATACGTAGTGAGATGAGGGCAAGATGAGGGCCCCGACAGAGTCACCCTGGGCTGCGCTGGAACACGTTGGGGAAGGTCTGCCCCAACCTGGGCATCAGGATGCTCTCCTGAAGGAGGCAATGCCCCGAGTTGAATCTTGAAAGGCAGGTGGGGGCAAGGCATTCCTGGCTGAGGGAACAGCATATGGAGAGGCACAAAGCCAGGGAGCGGCAGAGAATGGGGTAGATACAGAGCAGAAGGCGTTATCAGCGGACACATGGTGTGTGTTGGAGATGTGGACTGCCCCCAGCGGAAGGTCCAGCCATGGAGTCAACTTCCTCTCCTTTCTGTGGGCTGTGGGGAGGAGGCATGGGTGACTGAAGAAGGGAGAGATGGTCAGACTTGGGCTTAGATCCTGGCTGTCCTGTGAAGGGCGGATTGTAGTGACCAGGCAAGGCAGTGCTACAGAGGTGAGGGCATGGATGGACTTGGCAGCTCATTGGAATTTGCATTGACAGGATTGGTGGACCAATTGGTGGGGGGCGTAAGAAAGAGGAAGGAGTTGGGTTTCTGGCTGGGGTGACTGACAGGGCAGTAAGGAAGCCTGAGGAGGTCCATGATTGTGGAACAATGGGTGGCTGTGGAGGGGGGGACAGGGGTGCATCCTGGGAGGCTGGAGTTTGAAGCTGTCTCTGAGCCTGTCTAGACTAGAGATGGAGATTTGGCAGGGAGCAGGACACCATGTAGCTGAAGCAGTGGGGGATGTCTGAGTCAGGTGGACCTTAAGAAGGGGTGGCTCTGGGCCAGGCATGGTGGCTCATGCCTGTAATCCCAGCACTTTGGGAGGCCGAGGTGGGCAGATCACGAGGTCAGGAGTTCGAGACCAGCCTGGCCAACATAGTGAAACCCTGTCTCTACTAAAAATAGAAAAAAATTAGCCAGGCATGTTGGCGGGCAACTGTAATCCCAGCTACTCTGGAGGCTGAGGCAGGAGAACTGCTTGAACCTTGGAGGCAGAGGTTGCAGTGAGCCAAGATTGCGCCATCACACTCCAGCCTGGGTGATAGTATGAGACTCGCTCTCAAAAAACAAACAAACAAACAAACAAACAAACAAACAAAAAACAAGAAGGGGTGGTCCCAATCCATCTGGACCCACCATTTTCTGGAACATCTCATGGACTTTCGGTTATGGGAGCTACAGCCTTACCTGAGCAATTCTGTCCCTTTATGTCCCGTTGTCCCGTAGCCAATACCCCCACAGAGGAGGGAAACCCCCAGGGAAGGTTCCTGCAATGAGACTTGGACTTCTTGGTTTGGAGTTTATGGCAGAACCTCTATCTTGGCTGAGATGTTTTATTTACTCCAAGAAAAAAAAAAGATTGTTTTTCCTGAAAGAGGAAAATCTCAAGTCATTTCCATAAAAAGGTCCATCTCCTCCTCTGAGCCAGAGAGCAGACTCCTTAGCACAGCCTGGCTCATGGTCCAAGTGTAAATGAGTCAGTCCGCACTGGCTCTCTCCATAGTCCGGGTATGTCTTTAATTAAGGGGACAATTGCTTGGCTCAAGGGCTGGGGCTTCCAGCCAAGAGGTCCGCCCTCTGGCAGATCCAAGATGTCCTGCGAATCTTCTCTAAGCCTATCCCAGCGTCAGGCCTCTTTGTTTTCTCTTACCAAAAGGGACAAGGTGTGGGCAAACTGGAATAAGGCAAGGGGGGTGAGTGGAAACACCTTCTGTGATAATATCTGGTCATTAGTGAGTGTTTTACCAAGAATCTGGAGTTGATAAGAGCAGAATCGTGCTGGACCAGAGCCCTTGAAATCAATAACATTCAGTTCTAGGAGGGTGCAGAGGTCAAAGCCTCATTGTACAGGGGCTCAGGGAAAGAAGTCTTCCCTTAAGGTCATGTAGAAAGCCAGTGACAGAATGCACACACCAAGATTCTGGTCTCGTGTTGAGTTTAGTTCATTGGCTTCTTTGTCCAGTAGGCATTGACCAAGGGAACAAATTAGATGATGGAGGCCTGGGCCAATGTGCTCGGCACTCAGTAGGTTGTTTTCCTGGTAGGTGGTTGTGTTCACACCAGCAGACTCGTTCCCTTTCCTCCAAAATTGAGCTTCTTGTGTAGATATAGCCTTTGTCTATAGGTCAGTCGGTTGTTTGTTTCTGTCAGTCAAGCCACTGGAAGTAGAGTCTTTGAAAGGCTTTGTTATCTGCAAAGGCCTCTGTTGTTGGTGGTCCCCAGGTGATCCCCAGAGTTGGGGACGAGCTGGATCCTGGAATGCTGAGGATGGGAGTGAATGGCTCTGAGGTTTGGAAGCTTGATGTTTAAAGTGCTAGGCATTTCCTGGGCCTGCTGGGTCACCAGGAGGGTTGGCAGCATCTCCCCCAGGTTATCTCTAGAAGAGAAGCAGGGCCTAGACATCCAGGAACCATGGGGGAAACGAGAATGTGGAGAGGGCTGGGGTGCTTCTCTCTCCTCAAAGCCCACTGAGAAGCTGGGGATGCAAGCTTGCTGGGTGGCAGAGAGGGTTATGCTCATATACACAGAGCCACTTCCCCAGCCCCTCAGCCAGGACCACTGAGCCCCTGCTAAAGGTAACCTGTGGACCATGGCGAGGGCCCAGGGAAACAGTCGCAAGTCCTTATATTGTGAGCACAATCGGAGGCCTGTGACATTAAAATGACAGCAAGCTCTGGTAGGGAAGTGGGGCCTGAGGCTGCTGACCTCCTATGCAACGTGGGATGGCTCACTCCAAAGTGGGTGCCTTGCAACCTGGTGCATGGGAACCTGGGCATGTAGGGCATGTACCTTTCCCCCAGGTATTCTATCCAGGGACATCATGGATACACTATAGTAAAAGGTGGGGCTGGGCCAGAACAGGTACAGTGGGGACATTGAGGTTGTGGTGTGTGTGTGTATTTGTGTGAGAGAGAGAGAGTATGTTAGGGGCATGTCTCTCCTCTCAGCCTCTCCAGTATTGTGTGTAGAAGTTAAGATTAAGGGCATAAGGTCAAGAGCCAGACTACTCAGGTTCAAGTCCTGCCTCTGCCATTTACTAGTTGTAGGACCTTAAGCAAGTCACTCTACTTCTCTGTGCCTCTGTTTTCTCATCCATAAAATGGGGATAACCTACCTTATAGGGTTGTTGTGAGGATTAAATTCATGAGAATGCTGACATCTAGTAACAGTCGAAGAAATGCTGGCTCTTTTTTGTGTTATTTTGCACAAGAATACTTCCTGCCAGTCTGTCTTATGAGTCTTATGACTGGGGTCAGTGGCAGCTCCACAAGGGCTCACAGCTTTTGCCTCATTTCAGAGGTGGCCTGGTGGGTAGGGGGAGCATGGTCCAGCAGAGTGAGCCCAGGCTTGTGCAGCCAAGTCGACCTGGGTTCAAAGCCACTTACAAGGTAGATGACCTTGGTCAGCTGACCTCACATCACACTTCAGTTTTCTCATCTGTAAAATGGGGACAATTCTTACCTCATAGAGAAGTTGAGAGAATTAGATGACAGAGCATCATGAAATGTCATGAAAGCTCCTCCCTCACTGCCTGCCAGCAGTTACTGATTCTTGATGTGAGTTTGTTCCTTTTTGCTGTTCAGAATGTCTGTGACAGACCCAGCAATCTAACTTTTGGGTCTAAGGTTGCAGAGACCTTTGCACATCCATGTTCACGGCAGCATTATTCACAAAAGCCAAGATGTGGAAATAATCCAAATGTCTGTGAACAGATTAATGGATCAAGAAGATGTGTATACACACACGTGTACACACAAACATGCGCACATACAACAAAATACTATTCAGCCTTTAAAAAGAAGGAAATCTTGCCGTTGTGACAATGAGGATGAAGCTGGAGGACATTATGCTAAATGAAATAAACCAGGCACAGAAAGGCAGACCTGTATGATCTCACTCATACATAGAATCTAAAAAAGTTGAACTCATAGAAGCAGAGAGTAGAATGGTGGTTACCAGCGCCTAGGGTGGGCGGGAGGGGATGTTGGGGAGATGTTGATCAAAGGGCACAAGATTTCAGTTTGATAGGAAGAATAAGCTCAAGAGATTGATTGTACAACATGATAACTATAGTTAATAATGCTGTATTGTCTACTTGAAGTTTGCTAAGAGAGTAGATCTTAAAGTGCTCAGCACACACAACAAAAACATGGTAACTACGTGAGGGATAGATATGTTAGTTAGCTTGATTGTGATAATCATTTTACAATGTACAACGTACATCAAAACACCACGTCATAAACCCTAAATATATGTACTTCTATTTGTCAAAAAATTATTAATTTCTTTAAAAAAGAGAATGGTTATGACAGAATTGGATGTTCAGTTTACCTGTCTTTCTTTAACTGTGATGATTGGATGGCAGTAATAACTTCAATAATAGTTATAGCCCCCCTATGTATAGTACTACATTGAATACACATTGCTTATGCTTATCATACAGGTATTCATCGCAACAGCCTGTGAAGTATGTGATATCATTTTCCTTGCTTTACAGATAAAGAAACTGAGGCACCTAGAGAAGACAAGTGGCTGCTGAGAAGGTATTTGGGCAGGTTTTGCCAGGGGAACTCCTTTCCAGCCAAGGAGAGGCCATGGCTCGCTTGGGTCTAGGGGGGGCCTCTGTGCTTATGTAAATGGATGAGTGCTAATTGCTTTGCTAATGGGAAACACACAGGGAGATAGGATCTGCAGCAAAGCGGAAGGCCTTTCAGAAAATTAGAGCTGGGAAAAACACCAAAGAAATCTGGGAAGATGATAAGGCAATGCCCAATAACTCACAGCAGCGCTGTGGGAGGGTGGGCTCTGGGGCAGAGGGGAGCTCCTGAAGCATCAGCCAGTCCTGGAGGCCCAAGTCCAAGGGAGGCAGGGCTGTGAGTAGTCATCCAGCTGCCTTGGGCCTAGAGCAGCTTGAAGAGCAGATTCCATCTCCGTGAGCCAGGCCCACTTGCTGGGCAGCCTCGCCTAGAATTCCTGGACAATTCCTCTTTGCTTTGCCCTATGCTGGGTTCTGGTATCACGCAGCCACATCTAAACCCTGCGTCCCAGGAGAAGAGTTCAGCCAGAGTGAGTACCTCAGATCTAGAGCCAGATGATCTGGGTTCAAAATCTCATTTCCATCACTTATTAGCTGTGTGATGTTGGGCAAGTTACTCAACCTCTCTGTGCTGCAGTTTTCTTGTCTGTAAACTGGAGATGTTATATGATAGCAATGATGTTGTAGTGATGATTAAGTTAATTAATCCATGTAGGTTGCTTAGAAGAGTAGCTGAGACATAACAAGAACTGGATACATGATAGATATTGGTGTTATTATTTTAAGAAGATTGTACAATTTGACCAAGCCTTTCTCTTGCTTAAATCTTTTCTGTAGCATCCTGTTGCCCTCAGGCTCAAATGCATCCTCAGTACTGTGGTCTACATATGGCCCTGCTCATGCTCCAGCTTCATTCCTCTCTGACCACTACCTTTCAGCCACTCCCAGTGGTCTGTGCTTTCCTGAGTGTCCCACTTTCTTACCTCTGGACCTTTGCATATGATGTTCCCTTGGCTTGGAATTGCTTCTTTCAAAGGGTACCCCTTGCCATGTGTTTGGCTATTCCTGAGGGAGCTTTATTTCTGAAGCCCATCAGATATTGATGCCTTCATCTGGTCTTCCGTGGCCTCATATGTCCCACTATTTCAGGATGTAGCACTGTGCTGCAGTTGTTCAGGGCCTGTCCCTCTGCTTGGGTCACCTTTCCGAATCCAATGCCCAGAGCAGATCCTGACCCAGACGAGGCTTGATAAATGTTTGCTGAATGACTTTGAGGGGGCAAAAATAAATATACCAAGCTGTCTGTCCTGAGGTCCCATCCAGCTTCTATAGAAGGGACAACAAAAATCTGAGGACATGACAGTTTGACAGGCAGTGGAGGGTGGTGGTGATAAGAACAGGCTCTTGAGGCAAGCAGCACGGGGATTTGCAAGCTGTATGACTTTAGACAAATTGCATAACCTATCTAAGCTTCAGTTTCTTCCCTGGTAAATGGGAAGAATAACAGACACTTGAGCATGAAATGAAAAAATGATGTAAAGCACTTTGCACTACACAAGGCACATATCTGGCATATAGTAAAGGCCACTGGATGCTGACCATCTACTTCCTCATCACTGTGATGCATGCCCAAATCTGCTGACCACATGTGCTGCCTTCCCAGGCACTACCTCTGACCTGGAGGCAGCAGCCATGTGTGGGAACCTGGGTCCAGAGGTTGTCAACCATCTCTCTGGGTACGACCCTCAGCTTCTGAAATCAGGCGCCGTGGCTCACGCCCGTAATCTCAGAAATTTGAGAGGCCAAGGTGGGTGGATTGCTTGAGCTCAGGAATTTGAGATCAGCCTGGGCAACATGGTGAAACCCTGTCTCTACAAAAAATACAAAAATTAGCCAGGCGTGGTGTTGTGCGCCTGTGGTCCCAGCTACTCAGGAGGCTGGGGTGAGAAGATGGCTTGAACCTGGGAGGCAGAGGTTGCAGTGAGCCAAGATTGCGCCACTGCACTCCAGCTAGTGTGACAGAGCCAGATCCTGTCTCGAAAAAAAGAAACCTCAGCTTCTTGCAGTGTCAGCAAGGAGAAGCCACTTGGAAATTCCGAGACAAGCCTAGGTGGGTGATTGGTATCCTCCATCCACCTGTCCGCCCTGCAGGACCCAACTATTTCCAGGGATCGCTTCTGGGGTTTGGATTCTAAAGCTTGGTCCCATGGTTGTCGAATTTGTATGATTAAAGCCACATTGTGTATGGATAAATGCCAGCATTCATTCATTCATTCACTTATTCATTCAACATTTTTTGAGCATTTGCTAAGTGGCTGGTATTGACGATACCAAGACTAATATAACGCTGTGTGCCTGCCCTCAAATTGCTCACTATCTGGAGAAGCAGAAAGAGATGCAGACAGACAATTAAAGACCAAGTTGGAAGGGATTGTGAAGAGGCCGGGGATGTGGATGTGGTAGCACCAGCAGGGATAAATGAATCTAAACACAATCACACATACAATTTACAGATGAGAAAGTAGGCTGGGAAGCAGGGAGTGGCACTGTGGTTCACACACACAGTCACTGGTTGATCAAAGACTAGAACTCAAACCCCCAGCGCCCGAGTTATGGGACCAATTCCTCTCCCACATCTGGACAAGCTCTGTATCAGGTACAATGCTAAGGGGTCTTCATACCTACCTCCAGGGTTCTTGTAAGTTTATATATATATGTATATATACAGTCACTTTATATATATATATATATGTAAACTATATAGATATAGTATATATATGTACTATAACTTTATATATAAAGTTATTTAGTTCTTACTTACAAGAACCCTGGAGGTAGGTATGAATGTGGTACTTAGCTGAGTTAGTTTCCTATTGCTGTAACAAATTACTGTAAACTCAGCGGCTTTAAACAACCTAAATTTATCATCTTACAGTTTGGAGTTCAGAAGTCCAAAACAAGTTTCACTGGACTAAGGTCAAGGTGTTGGCTGGGCTGTTGCTTCTAGAGGCTCTGAGGAATAATCTATTTTCTTACCTTGTTTAACTTCTAGGGGCCACCTGCATTCCTTGGCTTGTGGCCCCTGCATCTCTCCAATCTCTGCTTCTATCATCACATCTCCTGGTCTCACTGTGACCTTCCTGCCTCCGTCTTATAGGGACCCTTGTGATTACACTGGGCCCACCCTGATAATCCATGATAATCTCTCCATCTGAGATCCTTCATTTAATCCATCTGCAAAGTCCCTTTCACCATGTAAGGTAACATATTCACAGACTCTGAGGATGAGGATGTGGACATCTTGAGGGTGGGGAGCGTTATTCAGCCTCCCACACCGTCTTGCAGATGAGAAAACTAAGACTTACAAAGGTCGAGGAATTTGCCTAAAGTTCTACAGCCAGTAACTGGCAAATCCCGCCCTCTTTCAATTTGAGCCTCCAGCTCTTAACCTCAAACAAGAAGACTGCTGGTGCAGGTGAACCTTGAACTAGGTTTTGAAGAATGAATCAGAGTTAAAAAAAGGTGTGTCCAGTGAAGGAATGATGTATGCAAAAGCAAGCTCAGCACTGGGTGTGCTTTGGTACCATAAAATGCTCAGACTCACTGGCGGTGCAGGGAGGTGAGACATGACAGGTAGGTAGGGTCCGGATGGTGGAAAGCCTCCTAGAGCAGGCTACAATGTTTGCAGTTGAATTGAAAGATGTGAAAAACTGTTGGAGGATTTCACCTGTATGTCCTGGGTAATCCCTTCCCCTTTCTGACCCTCAGTTTCCAGCTCCTCTGCCTTGATCTGCTTTTTCCCTCCCCACTGTCCCTTTGTCCCCTCCCTTCTCACTCCCTTGCTGCCAGGCCTGGTCCCATCCATCCCTAGGCAGGAATGAGGGCTGGGTGTACTGCCCCCTTCCCCCATCCCCAGGACAGCGACGGTTTCCAAATATCTGTCTGTTGAAATAATGTTCTCTGGGCACTGGGCCTCCCTCCCTCCCTCACATTCCTGGGCGAGCCGGCCTGTTTGGCTTGCTCGGACAAATATTGACTTTCTCTGTCCTTCTCACTCTGGGTCTGTTTAAAAGGCATCAATCTTTGCCGGGGTGTGAGCTCCCTCTCCGTAACCTGTGGCCTCTGCGGTCCTATTCGGGCAGGGAGTGGTGGGGAGGGGCTCACAGGCTCTGGGGATACCCGTTTCTTGCTTGGCTGCACTATAGAGGCTTTTGGTGCAATGCTGTTTCTTGTCAGCTGCTTTCCATGCGGTCCTGCGTGGGGCCTAACAGCCCACTTATGGAGCCTGTACCTGAGGGTCAGGTCTGTGCACGTGGCATGTGCACTGAGACCTTCATACACATTTCTCTAGACTCCTCAATAAGCAGGCAGGAAACCCTGCTGAGTCTACCCTCAAACAATTATTCATCATCCAACCACTTCTCAGCCTCCACTGCTACCCTCCAGGTCCCAGACACCATCATCTCCTGGATCTCACTCCTGGATTATTAAGTTAACTTTCTAAATTCTGCCCCACTTCCCTTCAGTCTGTTGTCAATTTTGGAGCCAGAGGGATGGGTGAACGTGTTGGTTAGCCTGGCCTAGACCACCCTGCTCCCCTCCCCTCCTCTTCCTCCTCCTCTCTCCCTTTGGGCCTCAGGGTTTTTCCTCCCACCTGAAAAACTTCCCATGAAACTGTTCTCTCTGCCTGGATCGGTCTTCCCAGGATCTGGTAGATTCCCTCCCTTACCTCTTAGTAAAGTGTTTCTCTGGCCGGGCGTGGTGGCTCACGCCTGTAATCCCAGCACCTTGGGAGGCTGAAGCAGGTGGATCACAAGGTCAGGAGATCAAGACCATCCTGGCTAACATGGTGAAACCCCGTCTCTACTAAAAAAAATACAAAAAAAATAGCCAGGCGTGGTGACGGGCGCCTGTAGTCCCAGCTACTCAGGAGGCTGAGGCAGGAGAATGGCGTGCACCCGGGAGGTGGAGCTTGCAGTGAGCCGAGATCACGCCACTGCACTCCAGCCTGGGCGACCGAGTGAGACTCCGTCTCAAAAAAAAAAAAAATTTTTTTTTCTGCCAAAATGTCACCTTTCAGTGAACCTTTCCTGGACAGCAGTTTTTGCAGGGAACCCGCCTTGCCTGGTGCCATCACCTGGGTACCCCTCTCCCCTCCTACCTTGTCCTTCTCCTCAGCACTTCCTGCCATCTCACACTGTATCTTTTAATTGTGTGTTTTGTTTACTGTCCGTTTCTCTGGAGGGCAGGGCTTTTTGTCTGCTTCATTCACGGCTGCGTCCACACCTAGAGCAGCAGAAGTGTGAGTCCCCATTTTGTGGGTGAGAGTTAGTAGGGGTTATGATGTAACAGCTTGTATTTATTACTCACTTTTTGCATTTCTTCTATTTATCACTCACTTCACAGACTCTAGCTTGCCAGTGCTCACAACAACCAATCCATAAGGTGGGCCTGGCTATGGTCACCCTTACATGGGCAAAGAAAACCAAGGCAGTGATGATGGTGTAGGGATTGGTCCTGGCTGGACTGCCACCCAAAGTCCCTCTTCCTGCCTCGCCAGCTGCACCCAAACTGGGTGCGCGTGTGCCGCAAAAATGCCAGGATAGGGGTGAGCTGGTGTCCAAGCCTTCGAACCTTCACTGCCCCTCACCTCTTGGCCTCTCCACCTGTCGTCAGGACTCGCTGATGCATGAGCTCAGACTCATCTTGGCCGATCTCGCCCCAGAGCATTTGGCCGGGCCTCTTCTCTTGCAGCTTCTCCTTGCTTCAAGTCTCTCTCTCTCTGCCTCTATCTCTATTTCATTGCTCTCTGTCTGCTTCTGTCTCTCTATCTCACTCTGTCTCTTTCTCTCTCTCTGTCTCGGGATCATCCCACCCACACTGCTGCCCTATGCATTGCCCTAAGACCTCCTCTCCACCCTCTTTTGCCCTTTGCTCCATGGGACCAGAGTTCATCTTCCTCCTGGATTTGAAAGTGCTGTGTGATCTGGCTTCAGGAGACTCCCCATTCCCATCCTTCTCTCTCAATGCAGGCTGGCTCCACTGTTTCCCCCATCCACCCTATAGTCATTCCTACCTCTGCCTTTGGGATGCCATCTCCTATTTTCTCAATCTAGCTAAATAACCCTCCCCTACCTTTCATGTTGAACAAATTAGACGAACAGAACAATAAGAATCATACAACAAATACTCCTATGCACTTTATCTAGATCCATCAGTCATTAACATATTTCCTCTCTCTCTTCTTTCCTTCCCTGCATCCCTCCTTCCTCCTCACCTCTCTCTCTTCATTTGTGAGTAACAGACCTCACCCCTCAAATTTCAGCATGCATCTCTTTAAAAAAGGACACTCTCCTCTATAACCACAATATAATTGTTGCCCTAAAATTTCAACTTTGATGCTATATACTATTATATAACACATGGCCTATTTCCAAGTTTTCCCAATTTTATAAATCATGTCCTCTAGAACATTTTGTTTTAGTTGTCATGTCTCTTTTTTTTTTTTTTTTTTTTGAGACGGAGTCTCGCTGTGTCGCCCAGGCTGGAGTGCAGTGGCGCAATCTCTGCTCACTGCAAGCTCCGCCTCCCAGGTTCACGCCATTCTCCTGCCTCAGCCTCTCCGAGTAGCTGGGACTACAGGCGCCCGCCACCACGCCCGGCTAATTTTTTTGTATTTTTAGTGGAGACAGGGTTTCACCGTGGTCTCGATCTCCTGACCTCGTGATCCGCCCGCCTCGGCCTCCCAAAGTGCTGGGATTACAAGCGTGAGCCACCGCGCCCGGCCTGTTGTCATGTCTCTTTAGCCGCCATTAATCTCGAACAATTTCCCAGCCTCTTTTTGGGGTCATCTTTCATGACACGGACATTTTTGAAAAGTCTGGATTGGTTATTTAGCAAAATGTCCCTTGATTTAGACTTTTTGAGTGTTTCTTCATGACTAGTTTCAGGTTAAGCATTTTTGGCAACACTCTCCTCCCTGTCTCCAGCCTCTCTCTCCCTGGGATGATCCCACCCACAGGCTGCCCCATGCTTCGCCCATGGATCTCACCAAATCCTTCTGGGGCTTCTCCACCGAGGCCCAGACCCGCCTGCTGGGTTGGCGAGAAGTCCTGCTCTGGCGCCCAGGGACTGGAATGGGAGGTGCTGGGGAGGCTGCTCTGTACTGCTCATTGGGAAGACAAGAGGGAGTCCTTCATCTGGAGAGACTCTGGAGGCAATGGTTTGCTCTTCAGATGGTTTTTGGCAGCAGAAACTTCTGTTCAGACACATCTTACATGGAAAAGACTGGCCCTGCTCTTATTGAAGGATGTGTGTGCGGATGCATAGGTGTGTTCATGTTTGTGTTCACCTGCAAGTTTGTTCTTGAGCTTGAGTTCTGAAACTCTGGGTTCTCAAGTTCCCTCTCTGTTCCATCATGTCCCTTGGGTATTTTCATAGAACTCTTGGGTGGGGAGCGGTGGCTCACGCCTGTAATCTCAGCACTTTGGGAGGCTGAGGCAGGTGGATCATGAGGTCAGGACTTCAAGACCAGCCTGACTAACATGGTGAAACTGTGTCTCTACTAAAAATACAAAAATTAGCTGAGTGTGGTGGTGCATGCCTATAATCCCAGCTACTCAGAAGCTTGAGGCAGGAGAATCACTTGAACCCGGGAGGTGGAGGTTGCAGTGAGCCGAGATCGAGCCACTGCACTCCAGCCTAGGCGACAGAGCAAGAAGAAAAGAAGAACTCTTAGGGCCCCACTGATCCAAAGAAGCCGAACCCTACCAACATCCACGGGACTTACTGCATGCTGGCCTGGTGCTAGGCCTGGGAAGGGATTGAGGGTGGGTAGTGCAGTGGCAAAGCACACTGGTTTTGTAGTCAGATAGATCTTACCCTGTTTCTTTCTGCTGTATAGTTCTGGGTAAGTACTTCACCTCTCTAAGCCTCAGTTTTGTAATCTGTAAAATAGGGATAATAATAGTATCTACTTCTTTTGAAGTAGAAATGTGAAGATGAAATGTAATAACGCACTTGAAGGCCTGGCACATAATGGACAGATGCCTCCATGTGGAGTGAGGAGAGGCGGGAGGGGCTTCCAAAGGATGGGATGCTGGACTGCCCCAGCCGGCAGGTGGAGGCTCAGGAGCAAATTGTTGGAACAGTTGTTTCTGACACACAGAGGCTTGTTAGTTTCCATCCAAGCCTGTCATTCTGCGGTAGGTAATCGAGTGGGGCTTTGATGACGGATGTAGTGGATTAGGGCTGGGAGGAGTTTCCAGGCCCAGCCCTTGGCAGTGACTTGGGGGAGGAGAGACTTTCAGAGCTCCGTGTGGGAGCACGAAGGCAAGGAGCCCTAATTCACACCAGCCTCTGCCTTGGTGCTTACCTCACTCTGTGCTTGGAGGCCACAGGAGCTTGTCCAGATGTAGGAGAGGAATTGGTCCCATAACTCGGGCGCTGGGGGTTTGAGTTCTAGTCTTTGATCAACCAGTGACTGTGTGTGTGAACCACTGTGCCACTCCCTGCTTCCCAGCCTACTTTCTCATCTGTAAATTGTATGTGTGATTGTGTTTAGATTCATTTATCAATATTAGTTGAGCACCTACTATGTACTAGATTCTGGGAAATAGTGATGAACTATGGAGACAAGGTCCCAACCCTTGTAGAACTTACATTCCAATGGAAGAGTTACACAATTAGTAATCAGAACTGTGAAGAATGCTGCAAAGGAGAGGTGCAGAATGCCCTGGGATTGACTGGTGATGGTAGGGGGCTGTCAGGGAAGGCATTCTTGAGAATGTGACACCTGAGCGAGGCCTGAAGGGCATGTGGGAGTTGGTTATGCCAAGGGAAGGAAGGGATGTATATGCAAGGGCAGGAGAGAGATCTAGGCAGAGGAAATGTATGTATAAAGGTCCTGGGGCAGAGAGAGTCCAAATGATTTATAAGGCTCTGCCATGTGAAGGTCCTTGACATACCCTCCCTGTCTCATTTGACTCACGGTAAGTGCCTCTCACAGCAGATGGGAAGCTCAGACTCAGCCTTCATTTCTTCTGTTCTCTGTGGCCCCAGAGAGTGGGAGGAACAGAGAGGAAGCTGCAGAGGGAAGTTCTATTCCCTTCTAAAGCCCCATCAGTATATTCCTTGTATTTTGGGTCCTCTCTCCCATTCCCCTACTCTCATAATGGCACATGTATTGCCATAGTTGGGTTTTTCTTATTTATTCTCCTCTCCTGCTGGCTCTTGCTCCCTTCTTCTTAGCAATGTTGGGAAAAATTCAGTTTAAAAAATTGTTCAAAAAGACTTTTTTTAATGTGTAATCTGTGTCAAACTACCGTATTTCAGTGTAGGTGACCCCCCACCCAACCCCTTGGAAAGCAAAAAGGAAGTGTGTGTGTATATGGAGGCTGTCTTCCATGAAGTCATGGTCTCCATAAGGCCCCAAGGAAATCCTACTTAGTTCTGAGAGTTGATAGGGAGACATGGAAAAGGCTGGGGTGGGTGAGGGCAGTGACAAAAAGGGGTGGTGGTGGTTACAATCAGAAGGCTGCAGGTTGGAGAACCTAGCCCTCAGCCCTGCTCTGGCTTTGCGGGTAGCATGCAGATGGCAGGAGAAAAGGCTTTGGAGAGGCCCTCCTGACCTTAAGTCCTCCTTGGCCAGTCCTGGCTGTGATTTCCCTCAGGGCTCATCTGGAAGGGGAGTAGGGAATTGTCTTAAGCTGGCTGGTTACTGTACCCTGGAGTTGGACACGGAGAGCAAACTACTCTAGTAGGCCCCTAATGGCACCCGAGGGACTGGGGGCTGTTGACCGAAGCCTCACTATGCTGTTCCACATGACCAAGAAGGCTGAGGATGGCCCATGCAGCTGAGTGGCCCTACAGTGCCAGGTTGGAAGCAGACAACTGCCAGGGATGGATCTCATCCAGGAGGCTGAAGGGGAGAGAGGAAGCTGCGGGGTGTCTATGTCCAGGAAGAGGGAGGATCCCGGGAGGAGGTAGTCCACGAATCTGGGTTTGAGGACCTCCAGGGGACTTGTTTGAAATGGATGTATGAAAAAATTGTCAGACTGATCTGAGGCTAAGGAGCAGGAAGACTTAGGCTCCACCAGCCTGGCGGGAAGGCAGATGGTTGGTTCTCCAAAGGCTGTGGCCAGTTCCAGAGTACACTGTGTGGAGAGAACGGTGACTCTTCCTCCAAGCTGCTTGAGTCTGTGCCATATGGGTGGCTGCATTATTTCAGGTCCTTATAGTTCAGGCAGCCTAGCTCAGCACAGATTCATTCAACTCAATAGATCAGCTCCACTCAGCCTGGCTACACGCACCTCCTCGCATCTGACCTCTACCCAGCTCTACTCAAGGAAAATTGACCCAATATGACCCAACTCGACACAGATCAGAAACTCTGCACAAACTCTCTCCCTTCAACCCAATTCCATGAAGCCCTGTTTAACCCAACCTTACTCTGGACAATCCATCCCAACCCACGAAACTCAATCCAATTGACTCAATCTCCCCCACATCTATTCAACTCATTCAGAAGAAAACACTTTTTACAGCACACAGGACATTTTCAACTCAACTCACCCTGAATTAAATCAATATAACACAAGCAATTTCAGCCCAACAGAACTCAACTACCTTAGCTCAGTTTATCCCAGTTTTATCTAGCCTGGTCCAAGTCATCTGGGCCAAGACTAGTCCTGTACTGCCCTGTTTATTCCAGCCCAGTTCAAAACAACTCAGTCCAACTCGAATCAGCCCAGTTTGACTCAGTTCGGCTAAACTAAAATTTTCTGGACTTGATTTAATTTAGCTTAACCCTTCAGTAACTCTCCTTAGAATATGAAATCTGTGAGGGCCAAGAGTTTTGTTTTAATCACCTGTGTACCCCAAATGTATCAAACGGGGCCTGATACATAGTAGAAACTCAATAAATGTTTCTTAATGGAATTGTTGAATGAACCCTTCCTGACCCAACATAACCCAACTCTACTTAACTCAACTTATAGATCTGAATTTGACTGAATTCTACAGTTTCTTACATCAACCATCCAACTTGTAAAAATGTCATGCATTTATTCAACTCTGTGCCAGGAATTCTGGTGCTGGGGTATTCCAGTAAAAAGTTGACAAAATCTGTACTGTCCTTGAGCTTACATAAGAGGGAGAGACAGAAATAAAATAATAAAAATAAACCAATATACGTGTGTGTGTGTGTGTGTGTGTGTGCACGCTATAATGTTACATGGTGATAACTGCAGTGAAGACAAATCCAGCAGGATAAAGGGGAAGAGAACAATGAGGGGGGTGAAGTAGTGGTGCTCGTGGCTATTAAGAAATATGGTGTTGGCCTGGTGTGGTGGTGAATACCTGTAATCCCAACACTTTGGGAGGCCAAGACGGAAGGATCATTTGAGCCCAGGAGTTTGAGACCAGCCTGGGCAACATAGTGAGACCCCATCTCTACAAAAAAAACAAAGAAAATTAGCTGGGTGTGGTGGCAAGTGCCTGTAGTCCCAGCTACTTGGGAGGCTGAAGTGGGAGGATTGCTTGAGCCCCCGAGGTAGAGGTTGCAGTGAGGTGAGATTGTGCTATTGCACTCTAGTAATAGAAAATCTCTCTGAGTAGGCCAGGCATGGTGGCTTATGCCTGTAATCTCAGTACTTTGGGAGGCTGAGGCAGAAGGATCAATTGAGGCCAGGCTGGGCAACATAGCAAGACCTCATCTCTACAAAATATACAAAAATTAGCCAGGCATTGTGGCATGTGGCTGTAGTCCTAGCTATTCAGGAGGCTGAGATGGGAGAATTGCTTGAGCCCAGGAGTTCGAGGTTGCAGTGAACTATGCTTGTACCACTGCACTCCAATCTGGGCAACAGAGCAAGACCCGTCTTATCCCCCAAAATAAACAAAACAAAACAAAAAAACAAGTCTCCCTGAGGAGATGATGTTTTGGCAGAGACCCGAACAAACTGGAGGAGCCAGCCCTTGGTTATCAGGAGCAAGTGCTTTCCAGGAACAGGATGCAGTAAGTGCAAAGGCCCTGAGGCATGACACAGATATGTTCAAGGCCAGTGTGGCAAGAACAGTGTGAGAACCAAAAGACTTATTTACAGGTGGTCTCTCCTACTGTTGTGTTAGCTTTGAGAGGGTTGGGACTGTCTAGTACACACCTGTATTCCTTGCATCTAGCACATGCTGACGTAGAGTAGGCACTTAAAAACTGTTTTTTGAATGAAGGGGTGGATTCAGCTGAGCATCATGCAAAGTAATTAAACCTAATTAGGTTAATTAAACTGAACACATTTGAATTCAGCTCAACTCTGACAAGACTTTTTTGGATCTTGCAGCCTCTGGAAAAAAAGACTGCAATCCTACACTCTGAAGAGTACAAGGTTTTCTTAACTTTCCTTAGCCTCAGTGAGCTTGTCTATAAAATGGGAATAGTAACACCTGCTTTGCCTCTTTTGTGGGTGTTGTGGGGATCGAATTAGACTGTGAGTGTGAAAGCGCTGTGTATACAATCAAGTTCTGGGGCGACCTTCTTGTCTTTGGTGCTGTGTGAATGAGGAGGAGGGAGGGCAGACTGTGTGACTGCCACGGTCACTTCTGTTTATGACATTCCAAAAATCTGTGATTCTATGAGAATGTCTAAGACCCGGGCCTGAGAATGCTCTTAAACCTTTCCAGGGATGATCAGTGGATCTAAGACAAAGTCTAAAGACCTCACCGTGGCACACAAGGTCCTTATGGGTCTAGCCTCCCCATCCACTGCAGCCTCCTCTCTCCCCACTTGCTCCCTGGATCTCTGTGCCCAGCTCTGGCTGGACTGCCTGTAGTCTTGTGTTCCCGCCTACCTACTACCTTATTTCCTTCTCTGTTACCTCTGGGTGTCTGCACCTTTGGTTTTCTCTGTCTAGACTCCAATTCCTTCCTGCTTTTTCTTTTCCTTTTTAAAATCTCAAGTAGGCGCCACAGGTTTACTTAATTGCCCTCTTTCTTATGACAAGCCATTATTATCCTCATCTTTTCTGCAAGGCCCAGTCTTGCTTTGTTGTATTCTATGATTTCCCTATCCCTTCATTTCCCATCCCCCCTTCTCTTTCCCTCTTCCTTACAGGCCCCACTCTAAGATATTTGGTGTATGACCTTGGAAATGCATGTTTCTTTGAAAAATATATGGTGTTCTTTCCTTTATGTATGTTTTTCATTTACATAAATGGTATTTTCCTTTAAAGACCTTCTGTTTCTTATTTTTTCCCACTCTACACATGTTTTTAAGATCAGTCCATATCATCATATGTCCCTCTGGAGTCTGGTTCATCACCTCTAACTGCATGTGTGCTGTGGGCATCCATTGCATTTTCCTCACCCACTCCCTGGTGCCTCCCAACTCCACACCACAAACAGTATCCGAATGAACATTCTTGTATCTTTCCCCTCAGGGATCAGGGCATGAGTGTCTTTGTTGTGAGTGCCCACAGAGGGCTCATAGACGTACCTGGATTTAACTTCCCTTAGTCCTGCCTGACTCTACCCCAGCAGTGCACAAGGGTTCATGTTTCCCTAAGTCTCTGCCAGCATTTGGTATTATTCAACTCTTACGTTTATAGTCTGATGGGTGTAAAATGGTATCTCATTGTTTTAATTTGCATATCTGGTTACCAGGGAGGTTGAGTGTCACTTATATGATTGTTTGCCTTTTTGGCTTCCTCTGTCCCTTTTTATGTGAGTTCAGCCCTGATGGTCCTACAGGTCTTAGCACAGGTGCACCTCCCCTGGGAAGCCTTCCTTGAATGCCCTTTCTTGACTGTGTGTCCTGCTTCCTCTCTGTTCTGCTGATCCCCTGCACTCCCCATTGTGATAGAACACATCCTATCATGTTATAAAAATTGTCTGTCTTCCTCTCTAGACTATGAGGTTCTGCCAGGTGAGGTTGCTGCCAGGTGTAGTTCCTCTCCATGTCTCTAGAGTATGGGACAGGGCCTGGCCCAATGAAAGTGGCCAGGGAATGTTTGAGGAGTGACTGACTGAGCATGAATGTGAGGTGAGATAAATTAGGATAGATGATGACTCAGAATGAATGTTGTGATTTTGAAGGGCTGAGGGGTCATGCTGGCATGGGGCAGGGTGAGCCAGGCAGAGGGCTGAGAGATTTATGACTGGAGAGAGCAAGGGAGAAAGCAGAGCATGAGACAGGAAAGCTAGATTCAGAGTCTATGGCTGAGCCATAGGCTTGAGCGAGACCTAGAGAGAGAGAATCCCCCCAGTGTTGGGGCTTTTGTCTGCTATCTCTCATTGGAGGGGCCAACCGTGAGGTGCCCAGCCTCGGGTGGGTGTGTAGATGTAACTCAGAGTGGAAAGAAGTGTGGCTGCCACTGACACTCTGTGTTAGTGTTTTGATCACCAGTCCTGAGTGGTTGCCAATCTCTACTACCTCATTTAATCACGATTCTCACTTCCTCTTGCCGCCTGCCTTAAACCCGAGTCCAAGATACATCTCCCTAACTCGCTCGTAGCCTTTATCTTGGAGCCAAAAGCTGATGGGGCTGCTGGCATGGCCTTGAGCTTCAGACCAGTCTAGCATCAAAAGCCCTTGCAGCTGCATCTGCGGTTGCCTCAGCTGGAGGATTCTCTCCGTGGCAGCCCACTACCCCAGCCTGTGGCTGAGGTCATTCTCCACCAGAGTCGGCTCCTTTCTCTTCAGCTCCCTTCTTTTCCTTCTACGTGGTTTGGCAGAGGCTGAAAGGCAGAAGATTATAGGCATGCAGTACAACCCCACAAGCCAGCGTGAAACCCCAGGGTTGTCTTTTTCCACCCTCTGCCTCTACTTAGTTTTTCCTTTCTCTGAGGAAAGGGTTCCCAACATCTCCTTCTTCCCCAGGATCAATCATTTGGCAGGGTGTTGTGGGAAAGAAATTTGCATCCAGTCATGCCCACGGCAACCATCCTAAGCAGGGCTTGTGTTTCTGTCCTCAAGCCCAGACACCATTCTGTTTAAAAGGCTTGGGGTTTACAAAGCTAAGTGGACTAGAACATAACTTTTAATAGCACATTTGAACAGAATTTAATGAGGTTTTAAAACAGAACTATAAAGTGGTTTTTCTGCAAGGACTATTATTAATCATAAGAATAATCATAGCAATCTGTCTCATCTGCCCAGCATGTTCCAGTATTTAAAGTATTTTCATATTGGTCATCTCATTTGACACTCATAACTCTCCTGGGAGGTCAAGAGGGCTGGTGTTACCATCTTCATTGTTTAGAACTGTGTTTCTCAAGTGTTCATGGGCGTATCAATCACCTGGGGATCTTGTTAGGCTGCAGATCCTGATTCAGTGGGTCTGGGGTTGACCTGAAATTCTGCATTTCTAAGGAGATCCCAGATGAAGCTGATGTTGTAGATCCATGGATGACACTTAACAAGAATGAGTAGCTCAGAATACTCAAGCTCAGAAAGGTTAAGTGACATCTAAGTATTCATAGAAAAATGGTGTTGGTGCCGGAATTTCTTCCTTTTTTTTCTTTCCCTTTTTTTCTCTCTTATCTTTTTTCCTTTGACAAATACCAACCAAGTGCTTACTATGTGCTAGATGTGGTTCTAGGTAGAGGAATTAATGATATTAAAAATAATTAACAACAGGGTTAGGTACAAGTGCTAGCTATGGCATTAACTGGGGCATTAACAGTTTAGAGATGGATGGGGGATGGTCTAGAGGTCTCAGGGAGAGGGTAGGTGGCCAGGCAGTTGGGAAATATCCAGTGGGGTCTCAGTAGCAAAGCCTCTCAATATTCTGTACCATTTATGTAATATCCATGGGCACATGGGGTGTGGAGAAGGATGGAGCACAGCTCCTGGCCTTGACCAGTTCACAGTGCAGTGGGAGAAACAGACGTGGACGGAAGAGGCTGGCGGAGCATTCTGGTAGTGTTTGTGAACTCCATAAGAGCCAGCAATTGCATTCATCTGTCTCCTTTGCTGCTGTATCTCCAGTGCTTGGGCAGTGCCTGGTGCATGGTGGACACTCCATGTATTTTTTTTTAAGGAATGAATGACTGAACAGAGCACAAGGGGCCCAAAAAAGGGAGTCATTGGCAGGTCAGTACTGTCTGGGATGCAATGAGGCAGGGTGGGGAGGAGCTGACAAGGAAGGCTTCCCAAGCGAGATGATGCTGGAGGCGAGTCTTAAAGATCAGTGGGTGTTTGCCAGGCAGATGACCGGGGGAGTGGGCAGGTCTGAAGCAGGGGTCCTGCTTTATCCCACAGCTGCCTTAGTACAGGGAGTCCGCAATTCTCTCATGTATTTAGAATGCTGGGCCACTCCTCTCATGCTCTGCTCTTCTCTAAGGTGCTTGGGGCCATTTGGATGTGGCATCTGGGTTCTTCCAGCTCCCTAAGAAGTCTTCCCTTCAGGGAAAGAAGGGGCCTCTCCAGAGGATGACGCAGGCCTGCTTGCGCACACTATGTTCAGAGTGGGCTCGGGCCCAGGAAGGGACCTCTCCAGTGTTGAATGTGAGGGCCTCAGAAATGAATCAGACAGAGCCTCCAGGAACTCCTTGTCAAGCCCTCCCAGATTTAGCCTCACAGGCTAATTGACTCTCCGGCTGACAGTGCTAGCCACCTGACTCCCCCATCCCCATCCCCACACTCTGACCCTACAGTCTCTGCCCCCAGCTACTACTGCCTTCTCTTTCTTTCGGTTCCGACTTCAGTAGTTTGCTATGGCTTTTGAATTCCCATCTTACAGATGTGGAGACATAGGCTTTGAGAGAGGCAGTGTTTTGACAGAGGACATGGAGAGAACTAGAACTGAAACCCTGGACTCTGATTCTGGGTCCAGTGACCTGAGACACCAGGCATACTTTCACTCAATCAACTGATAAACAAATATTTATTGACTGTCTACTGTGTGCCAGGATCTATTCTGGACTTTGGGGATCCAGCAGTGAGCAACAGAGCCAGAATCTCTGTCCTTGTAGTGCTTTCTCTTTAGTTGGGGGTTGGGGGTTGGGGGAGATGAACAACTAAAAATAAAAAGTAAAATATAGGATGGCAGACTATGAAGACATTATGGAGGAAAATAAAGCTGGGAAGGGGGTAGGAAGCACTGAGGGGTTGTGCTTGTAATTTTAGGGACTGCCTCCTTGGGAAGATGACTTTTGGATAAAGACTTGAAGCAGATGATGGAGCAAGCTTTACAGATATCTGGAGGAAGAATGTTCCAGGCAGAAAAAAAGAGCAAGTTCAAAAACCTAAGGTGGGAAATACAGAAGCCACCACATCTCCCAAGGGCTATGGCACTGCTTTTAATGCGATTTTGGTTATCAAAGCCACACAGGGACAAGATTTTTTTCTCATCTGTTCTCTGAATCTCCCACAGAACACCCAGTGTGTGGCTTTGCTAAGCCAGGGCACTGGGAGTCCCTGCAGCTGCTGGAGTGGGTGGTGACAGCCAGAGAGGCCTGTGAGAGCCCACAGTGCTGGGATGCCCACTCTCCCATGGCCTCTCTGGGCCAGTGCCCAGCCTGCTGTCTGCAGCCCTGAGACATGTCTCTCGAGCCGCATAGTATTGAAAGGTTGATCTCCCCATTAGAAGGGATTTGTCAGCACGAGCTGGGGCTTAGCAGCCTAAGCCGTGGGTCTGAAGGCTCAGACAGGTTCAGGGCCCAGAGGAGCTGACTCAGGCCTGACTCCCCCGGGAATCAGGGAAAGGCCACCAGCTGAGACCGCCGGGGGTCAGAGTCAGGATGAATTGCTCGATGTCCCCAGGGGCTCTGCCAAAGCCACTGTCGTTCCCACTATTCTTCCTGGGGTCTAGGAGCAAGCTCCAGTACCCTAGCCTGGCATGCAAAGCTGGGCAAAGCCCCATGGCTCATCTGGGTGGCAGCACAGCTCACTCTGCATGCTCTCTCTGGGACATTTCCTCTTTTCCTGTGGTGTTGGATACCATCTGTACACCAGCAGTCCCCAAACTTCCTCCAGACCACCCTCCTGAGTCCACCTGACAGTTTACCTGATGTCTCCACCAGGATGACCCATAATCCTCTCCAACTGAATGCATCCAAAATGGGACTCCCATCCTCTCCACAAAGCCACCTGAGTCAGCCAAACATAGCTAACTTTCACCATTTCACTCTTCCTCGTGTGTCAACTCACTACAGTACTTTCAACAGCCTTGAGGGTAAGGACCTGCTCCGCCCACTTACAGATGAGGAAACTGAGGAAGGGGAAATTACATCACATAACACTTGCACTGTCCTGGCTCACTGAGTCAGTAAACTTGGAATCTGCCCGAAACACTGCACCTCCGTCCTTCCTCCTTGCCATGATTCCATCCTGGCTGCTGTCACTGTTCCTTCAAATGACTCTGACAGTTGCCTAGTAGGTCTCCACTTTTGTTCCCTCTAGCACATTCTCTCCCAGAGCAAATCAAGTGATTGTTAAAAAAAAGTACAGAGCTGATTTTGTCACTTCTCTTGGTTCTTAGGCTAAAACCCAAACTCCTCAACATGCCCTGCTAGGCCCTGTGCAGCATGGCTCCTGGGTCTGCCTTCCTGGCTTGTCTTCTGTGTCCTCTGTGTCCCTGGTCCTGTGTCACTCAGCACACGCCAACCCCACTGTCTTTCTTTTGGTTCCTCAACTGTGACAAGCTCTTCCCAACCTCAGGGCCCCGTTATGCGCTGCGTCTTCTGCTTGGGATACTCCTCCATTACCTAGTTTATCATCATTCTTCAGGTTTCAATTTAAATGCCACTTCCTCAGGGGAGACTTCTTTGACTTCTTTTTGGGTGTCACCCTCTCTCATGGCTCTCCTATTGCTCCCGAACTTAATGTTGACAAAAAATAGCCAAACTGCAATTAATGAGTTCTTTGCCCCTTACTTGTTAGACCCATAGCTTCCCTGCTGGGTCATAAGGCCCATGAGGGTGGAGACTAAGTCTGTGTGGCCCAGAGCTGTGTCCCTAGCACAGCATCTGATACATAGTGGGTGCCCTGTAAGGGCTGGTGAATGAGCAAATCACCTTCTCAGCCTTTCTTTTCATCTGGTCCCTATTGTTCTTCTAAACTGCTTTCCTTATTTCCCTTGACACAGCTGTGCTCATTCCAGCCTCCTTGCCTTTGATTGTGCTGTTCCTACTGTCTGATGTCCTGCCACCTCTCTCCACTCACCCACAACCTACCAGTCCTTCAAGACGACTCTATGGCCTCTACTTCTCCAGGAGGCCTTCCCTCTGCACACTAACAGGTTAAGTGTCTCTCATTCTTCTTGCTGTCCTGTGCTATTTCTCCTCCAATATGGCCCCTGCAAGAATCCTTGACCTAAGCTCCATGCAGGCAGGGACCAAGCCTTCTTTTCAGTGCCCTCCCCAAAAGGGGTGAGCTCCGAGCTTGGGCACAAGAAGCAGCAAGTAAAGATGGTAGTCTGCTGTTTCCACTTCTCCTGGTCTTTTAGGTTCCACTGGAAGGTGAACCTCTCCCTGCCTCACCTCCTCAACTTAGACCACCTGAGTGCACTTCTCATGCACTAGATTCCATGAACAAGCCTGTGAGAAAGCAGAGGCAGTGGAAAAGCAAGGGTTTTGGAGTCACATAAATCTATACTAAACTCCTATTTCTATGAGGTTCAACCATAATGAAGTTGCCATTTCCATTAGGTTGAACTATATGAAGTAGTCCAAAGATGATTGAATATCAAGTTTCATGTGGCTCAATTTAATATGTAATCTCAGGCAGTTGGTCTGATGTCTTTTAGACTTAGTTTCTTCATCTGTGAAATGGGAGGATTACAGCCTTATTTACGGAGTTGAGGAGAGGAGAAAATAAAGCTGTGTATCATTATGGGTCAAGGTTTGAGTTCTGGAGGCAAGGCCCAAGTTTGAACTGTGGATCCCCCATCTTATTGGGGTTCCTAATTGCAAACAACAGAGTCCATTATGCCTAGTTTAAGCAGAGCAGGGATTTATTACAGGATGTTGGGCAGCTTACAGAAATCCCTGGAGGGTCCTGGGAAAAAGGCCTGACCAAACCATGAGGACATTTTTAGTGAAAACACCACTGCCTGGTCACTCAGTCCCTATAGCATTTAGGGCTGGATACCAGAAGCTCCACCACTGCTGTTCCAAAGAACTGGATGCCTTTGCAACTGACCTGGTCATAAGCTCATTTTCCCCACCTGGCTGCCTCCTTCTTCTGAATCTAGGTTTTACCCAGGTGTGTCTGATTCATGGCACCTGGGTCATATGTCTGATCCTGAGCCACAAAGAGGTCTGGGGATGAGAATTTTCTGGCTTCTACCCGGAGAATGTTGGACTCAGAATGGAGAAAGGAAGGGCGTTGAATGGCGACAGCTATGTGCTATTTCTTTTTACTAGCTGTGTGATCATGGGTAAGTAACTTATCCTTTCTGAGCCTCAGTTTTCTAATAGGTAGTATCTATTTCACAGGATTTTGAGGATTAAATGCATGGATTTGTGAAAACGCCTTTAGAAGAGAGCCTGGCATATAGCAAACTCTCAATAGATGCTAACTCTATTTTTATATTATTATTTAATATGGATTTGAGACCTCTTGGCACAAAGCCTAGCACGGAGAAGATGCTCTTTAAGTGTTTGTTGAATGAAAACCCTTGGCTGAGATATTAGTGTTCAGAATTCCTCTAGCTGGCCGAGAGCACCACAGACAGCTAGAACCAGTGGTGTGCTGGACCAGTGCAAGCCCATTGGTAACTTTTCAGAAATTTCACGAGCTAGTTAGTATCATATTGGTAGCTTGAAATCTGCCACTCTGGGGGAATTTACACGAGGAAAATTGGCAAACACTATAAATTGGGGGCTCTCCTCTCCCTACAAATGGCAACTTTATCTGGTTAAACCTTTACCTGCACATCACAGGCTGATACAGGGTATGAAGTATATAAAGTGCCTAGCACCATGCCATCTCTTTTGGGCCCTTCAAATATGGTCCTTCTCTCTAGTTAGCAAATTCTTAGGATCAACTTTATTTTCCAGGTGTCAGGGAAAATAGATGAACCCCTGGATTCATGGATTTTTCATGGTTTCCTTGGTGGATACCTCTTTTGTATTGATGCATTTCCACCAGACAGGGAGTTCTTTTCAGAACAGTCACCAACACTGGGCGCAAGGTCTAGCTAGCACTCAACAGTCCAGGAGGCATGGGTGGAGTGGCTCCGTGGATGAGATTTCCGCAGCTGGAACCCTTTCCCTTCCCACACTGGTTGGCAACACTCTCTCCTTTCCTGGTGCCTCCTAGAGGGGCATCACCACTCCTGTTTTCCTTTTGCCATGTGGATCATATAAGAAGGGAGTGTGGTGGAGGCTGGGGAGTTGGAGGGGACGCTCGAATGTTGGGGGTTGGGGGGCTGCCTCCTGCATTAGAAACATTCCTCTGATTGCTCTGTGCAGCTCAGCAGGCTGCCTGGCTTAAGACGAAAAGAAGGGAGAGGCAAACACCCTTCGTTTTAATTAAAGCCAACTTTACATTGTTATTCCATTTGCCTGTGTTGTTGCACGAGCTTACAATAAAGTTATATGGCGCCCCCAGGGCAGCTTGAGCTGCGTGATAGAATGTGTCTAAGTTCAGCACTCCCCGACTATACTCAGCTTCTCTGCAGGGAGAACCACAGCCAGTCTCGTGTCCTTTCTGGGACTCCAAGCGATCACTCAGGCTCAGACCTGTGAGGAGCACTTTTATTTATATTTCACGTTTGAAAAACGTTTATTTAGTACTTTCTATGTGCCCAGCAGTGAGCTAGGTGCTGAGTCTACCACTGACACATTGCTGTGCCTCCAGGGTACACACGCTCCAGTCTCCAGGATCTGTCCCTGACCAATCTCCTGAGATGTGGAGCTCCATGTGATCACCCCCAACTCTCTCCTCAAATGCTTATTTTGGTCTTTCTTCTTTTGCTCTGTGGCGGCATCAGCGATTCAGCTAAGCAATCCATTATATTTAGCAATTCTCTAAGTTCCTTCACATCTGACATCTCTGATTCTCACCACACTCCCATCCAGATCCTGCCTGCTCTTCCAGGCTCAGTGCAAATACTGCCTCCTCACTGTAGCCTTTTCTGGCCACACCTTTCTCTAGACCTCTTTGCCGCCTTTTTGTGGATTTCATCACAAATTTTAAAACCGATTTTATTTTATGTTTTAGAAATAGGGTGTCACTCTGTTGCCCCAGGCTGGAGTGCAGTGGTGCACTTATAGTTCACTGCAGTCTCGAACTCCTGGGCTCAAGCAGCCCTCCTGCCTCAGCCTCCTAAAGTGCTAAGATTATAGGTGTGAGCCACTGCGCCTGGCACCCCCTCTTTTTTTTTTTTTTTAAATTAAGGTATATTTTACATACAGTGAAATGTAGGGATCTTAAGTGTGGTTTGATGAGCTTTGACAAATGCACACACCTATGTAACCATGACCTCAATCAAGCCAGGACATTTTCATCACCCAGTAAGTGCCCTCATTACCTTCCCCAATCAATTCTACCTTCCAGATGCAAACAGTCTTCTGACTTCTAACACTAGAGATTAGTTTTTTTTTTTTTTTTTTTAAGACAGAGTCTCACTCTGTCACCCAGGCTGGAGTGCAGTAGCGCGATCTCAGCTCACTGCAACCCCCACCTCTGGGGTTCAAGCGATTCTCCTGCCTCAGCCTCCCCAGTAGCTGGGATTACAGGCACCCACCACAGCTAATTTCTGTATTTTTAGTAGGGATGTGGTTTCACCATGTTGGCCAGGCTGGTCTCAAACTCCTGACCTCAGGTGATCCACCCACCTTGGCCTCCCAAAGTGCTGAGATTACATGGATGAGCCACCACGTCCAGCTGAGATTAGTTTTTGCCTGTCAAACTCTTGTGTCTGGCATCTTTTGCTTAATGTTTTTGAGCTTCATCCATGTTATGGGTAGATTAGTGCATAGTTCTTTGTGACAACTGAATTGTATCGCATTGAATGGATATACCACATTTTGTTCATTTATTTGGGTTATGCACAGTTTTGGACTATTATGAATAAGGCTGCTATAAACATTTCTTTTTTTTTTTTTTTGAGACGGAGTCTCGCTCTGTCGCCCAGCCTGGAGTGCAGTGGCGCAATCTCGGCTCACTGCAAGCTCTGCCTCCCAGGTTCACGCCATTCTCCTGCCTCAGCCTCTCCGAGTAGCTGGGACTACAGGCGCCCGCCACCATGCCCGGCTAATTTTTTTTGTATTTTTAGTAGAGACGGGGTTTCACCGTGGTCTCGATCTCCTGACCTCGTGATCCGCCTGCCTCGGCCTCCCAAAGTGCTGGGATTACAAGCGTGAGCCACTGTATAAACATTTCTTATACAAGAGAAATGGATATATGTCTTTATTTCTTGGGTAAATACTCGGCAGTGGAATTGCTGGGTTATTGAGTAGATGTATTTTTAACTTTATATAAAATTACCAAAGAGGTTGTATCATTTTACACTCCCAACAGCAATATATGAGCATTTTTTTCTTTCCTTCCTTCCTTCCCTCCCTCCTTTCCTGCTTGCTTGCCTCCTTCCTTCCTTCCTTCCTTCCTTCCTTCCTTCCTTCCTTCCTTCCTCCCTCCCTCCCTTCCTTCTTCCCTTCCTTTTTTTTTTTTTTTGACAGAGTTTCACTCTGCTGTCCAGGCTGTAGTGCAGTGGCACAATCACAGCTCACTGAAGTCTCAAACTCCTGGATTTAGGTGATCCTCTCACCTCAGCCTCCCGAGTAGTTGGAATTACAGGCGTACATCACCATGCTTGGCTGGTTTAAATTTTTTTTTTTTTTTTTTGGAGAGATGGGGGTCCCGCCATGTTGCCCAGGTTAGTCTTGAACTCCTGGGCACAAGCGATCCTCCTGCCTTGGCCTCCCAGAGTGTTGAGATTATAGGCATGAGCCACTGCGCCTGGCCTATATGAGCATTTTGATTGCTTCACATCCTTGCCAACATTTGCTGTTGTCAGCCTTTTATCATTTTAGCTATTCTAGTGGGTGTGTAGTTATATCTCTGTCATTTTAACTTGAATTTACAGATGATTAATGACGTTGAGTAGTTTTTAATGCACTCACTGGCTATTTGTATATCTTTTGTGAAGTGATTGTTCAAGTGTTTGCCCAGTTTTTATTGGATCATCATTTTATTATGAATTTCTTACATATTCTAAATATAATATGTAATAGAAGGTGGCCATATTGATTTTCTTTTATCTTTTATTTTCTTTTATTACAGTCCAGAGGTCTCTTATTTTTTAACACCTGTTATGCCATACATTCATAGGGAAGAGGTTCCAGCAGCTCCGGTTCCTTTTCGTTGGTTCTCACAAAGTGTGCTTCCCTGGGTGGAGCAGGCTGGGGCTTCTGAACCCAGGTACCTTTCTCTTTGGTTTCCTTCTTTTTCTGATCATTTTCCTTCACACATTTCAGGAAGCTATTTTGGCTCTTAGAGTGCTCAATATGCACATTAATTCTCTTGGCAAGAATCTTGCCCAATAAGTTAACTAACTAATGCTGAGTGTCATTGTAGACTCTTCCAGTTTTGCCATGGTTAACATTTGTGGGGTATTGCTTTTTGAACAGTGCCCATTTCCTTGATGTCTACAATATTGCCTTTCTTACAGAGTCACATGTATTCAAAGGGACAACTCCATGTTTTCTAAAAGGCCTAGAGAGTATGTATCAGGTGCCTCTCCTCTTTCCCTTTGTATTGTCGTTTTGGTGAATTACTGGAAGATGGAGGTTAAGGCCGAAAGGCTTAATCATATTTTTTGATGAATAAAAGTTTAAAATTTGATCAGGTCCAATTTAATAATTTCTTACCTTATGGTTAGTGATTTTTTTGTGCCCTAAGAAATTTTTGCCTAGTCCAAAATCACAAATATATTCCCCCATGTTTTCTTCTAGAAGTTTTATAGTTTTCACTTTTAAGTTTAGGTCTAGAATCAATTTTGAATGAATTAATTTTTGGTTTGGGGTGAGGTAGTGGGTGAGGTTCAGTTTCCCCCATATAGTTATCTAGTTGTCCTAGTACTAGTTTTTGAAGGGACTTTCTTTTCCCTATTAAATTGACTTGGTCAGAAGTCAGTTGATATGTGTGGATCTATTTTGGACTCTGTTCTGTTGACCTATTTGTCTAAGCTTTTGCCAGTTCCAACTTTTTTTTTTTTTTTTTTTTTTTTTGAGACGGAGTCTCGCTCTATCGCCCAGGCTGGAGTGCAGTGGCGCAATCTCGGCTCACTGCAAGCTCCGCCTCCCGGGTTCACGCCATTCTCCTGCCTCAGCCTCTCCGAGTAGCTGGGACTACAGGCGCCCGCCACCACGCCTGGCTAATTTTTTGTATTTTTAGTAGAGACGGGGTTTCACCGTGGTCTCGATCTCCCGACCTCGTGATCCGCCCGCCTCGGCCTCCCAAAGTGCTGGGATTACAAGCGTGAGCCACCGCGCCCGGCCCAACTTTTTTGATTATTGTAGCTTTATGGTAACTCTTGAAATCAAGCAGTCTTAAGTTCCTGATCTTAGGGAAAAAAGAGCTTAATATTTCATTATTGTCATGTTAGTTGTATGTTTTTCGCATTAAAAAATCAGATTGAGAAAGTCCTCTTCTAGTTTTAGATTGCTGAGAATTTGGATTGTAGAGGGGTATTGAACTTCATCAAATTATGTTTCAGCCCCTATTGAGATAATCATTTGATTTTTCTTCTTCATTGTATTAATTTGGAAAATTGTACAAGCCACCTGTATTCTTGAGATAAGCCCCACTTGGTCATTCTATCTATCTATCTATCTATCTATTGATCTATCTATTTTATATCATATATAAATATATGTAACCAAATTTGATTTGACAGTACTTTTAAAAAGATTTTTGTGTTTATGTTTTTGAGGGATATTGGTGTATAATTTTCTTTCTTATAATAATCAGGCCTGGTTTTGGTTATTAGAATTATACTAATCTCATATAATAAATTGGAAAGTGCCCCCTCCGCCTATATTTTCTGAAAGAGTTTATGTAAGTTTCGTATTATTTATTCATTAAATGTTTGAAAGAATTCACTATTGCAAACACTTGGAGTTTTATTTGTGGGAATTAAAAAATTATGAATGCAATTTCTTTAAAGATATATGGCTAATTCAGATTTTCTATTTCTTCTTGTGTCAGTATTGGCAATTTGTGTCTTTCAAAAAATGTGTTCATTTCACCTAAGTTGTTGAATTAACTGGCATAAAATTGTTCATAATATTCTATCATTTTAATGTCTGTAGTGATGTCTTTTCTTTCTGATGTTGGCAATTTGTGTCTTCTCTTTTTTTTTCCTTGATCAGTCTAGCTAGAGGCATATCAATTTTATTAATCTCATCAGAGAATCAGTTTTGGTTTAACTGGTTTTCTTTATTATTTATTTTCTATTTCAGTGAGTTTTACTCGTCAACATTTGTTTCTCCTTTACACCTCTTTTTCTATATTCTTAAAATGGCAACTTAGATCATGGATTTTAAATTATTCTTATCTTTTAATATGAACATTTAAAGTTTAAAAATTTCCTACACAAATAACTTTAGCTACATTCCACAAATTTTTGTTTTTTTTTTTCATTATAATTCAATGCTTATGTCCTTACTCCATTCATGTCTGTGGTCAACCATCAGTTTCTTAGAGTCTTTCCCTTATCAATTCATATAGAATAGCCCCTTTACCCTTACCAGCCTTACTTTACTCTGTCTTATTTTTTACTATGCCTTATTTTTTATAACACTTAATATTTACTTATTATAATAAATGCCTAATATTTATTATATTTGTATAACAACTTTACTCTGCCTTTTAAAATAACACCTTATATTACTATAATGTATTCATATATCACATTATACATATATAATATATATGATATAAGATTATGGCATGTAATAATTTATTTGTTCATCTTTTTATTATCTGTCTTCTCCACTAAGCTCCTTGAAGGCAGGGACTATTTATTTTGTTTGATGATGTATCTCAGCACTTTAGAAGAGCCCCATAAATATTTGTTGAATGAAGGAATAGAAAAATTATTTGACACCTTGTGCAAATAATCCCTTCTCAGAAGCCTTACCTGGCAGTTTTCTTTAATTCTCAGACAAGTTCACCTCACTTGTTTATACTCTTTTTGTACTTGCTTATACTTTATCATTGATTACAACTGGATCATTATTGTCTGTTTCTGTCTCCCCCACTGACCACCTGCCCAAGGACAAGGACTACGTCTTTATTCACCAGTGCTCAATACAGAGCCTGGCACAGAAGAGACTAGCAAATGTGTGACAAATGAATAAATGAAGTGTCATCAATCACTGATTTGCCTTGCAAATCATCTGTGAACTAGACTTGGCTGTTAGACCAGAAGGCCTCCCCGTAAATCTGGAAGACATGAACTAGCAAAAGCTTTTAAGTTTATAAGATAGTGTTGTTTATCTGTGATTTGGGCAATGAAACAAGTCTGCACCATGCTTTTCAGTTTAGAAAGCTCTTTCCTATACATTATCACATTAGACCTTCACAACATACATGGGAAGAAGGCATTATTATCCTTATTTTTCAGATGAGGAAGCACAAGCTTAGAAAGTTGAAACCATGTAGCCAGGAACTGGAGAATTTGAGACTGGATCCAAGGTTTCTGAAATCTCTAGTCTCTTCCCAGCCAATGGAAGGAAGCATGTGCGTGACCTGGGGGCAAGATGAGTTCCAAGGCCTCATGGCCAGGTGTTAGAAGGTTTGGCATCCAGTAAGCTGATGGGCCCATCGGGGTGAAGGTGTTTGTGTAGCTGAAGTACACACTGAACTTGGGCTTCGTTGCTTTGATTCATAGACACAGCCTTATGTAAGGAAAAGAGCTCTTGGATTTTATTATTTATTTATTTATTTATTTATTTATTTATTTATTTATTTATTTTTGAGACAAGGTCTGGCTCTGTCACCCAGGCTGGAGTGCAGTGGTGCGATCTCAGCTGCTGCAACCTCCACCTCCTGGGCTCAGGCCATCCTCCCATGCCAGCCTCCCGAGTAGCTGGGACTACAGGCATGCACCACCTCTTGGATTTTAAAACTGACCTGTCTCTATTATTAGTTAAGAACCTTGGACAAAGGACTTCCCTCTGAGCCTTGGTTTTCACATCTCTAGAATGGAGCTTAAGTGAGAGTGACAGGAGAGATTCACGTAAGTGGATTTTGTAGGGACTCTTATAAAGTAACTCCTCTGCCTTAGATAATTTTCACTGGTCCCTAAAATGCCCTTGTATTCATAGTATTCTCCCTGGCAGTTTACTTCTCATTGATATTGGACAACAGAACAAGGGAAGGGTGGCACAGCTCGATGGCGAATCTGTAAACTGTCATTGTTCCATCATATCTGAGCTCCCAGCAGTTAAGCAATGGCTCTGGCCCCCTGCTGACTGTCTGGGGATAAGGTCAGCGGGTAACAAACCACAGCACTTACTGACCACCTGATCATAATGACAGCTATCATTTACCGACTGCTATTTATTACTTATTCTGTTCAGAGAAAGGATCTGAGCCCAAATTCCCTGACTAGGTCCTAAAGGTTCTTTCTCCAGATCATCCCAGTTGTCTTTCCTCTAATCTCTGGGAAGCTAGATCCTGCTCCCTGTACTTCGTCTCTGGCTGTGGTCCTATTTCAACTCAAACCCTCCTCTGGGTTCCTTCCTTTAATATCAGTAGCAGCATAGATTGAATATGGCATGATTTGATTCCAACTAATCTTACCATCTGCCTTTCCTGCCACTTCGAGTCTACAGCCTACACGTTGGTCGTTACTGCCTTTCCTGGAACTTGGCCAACACCATCCTTCCTCTAGGCTTCTGCCTGTGCTGTTCCCTTTGCCTGGAACATCCTTCACCAAATCTCTACTGGCTCTTGACGACAGGTCTCTGCCCAGCTTGATGATTTTGCCAAGACCACTTAAACCTGTTAAAACCTGACCTATTTTGCTTAAATGGACCATGAGTCCTGCAAACTCCAGTGCATCTAGGATAAGGATGCCAAATTTAGCAAAATAATAATAATAACAATAAATAAATACAGGGCTTCCGGTCAAATTTGAATTTCAGATAAATAACAAATAGTTTTAATATAAGTAGGTCTGTACAATATTTGGGACATACTTATGCTGAAAATGATTTGCAATTTATCTAAAATTCAAATTTAACTAGGCATCCTGTGTTTTATGTGGCAGCCCTAATCCATGGGTGTGTAAGTGTATCATAGCTCTGCATTCTCCTGAGAGGGGTGATGCTTTTGTTATGACTTAGACTGGGAGAGGGCGTCGGGGGTCTGGAAATGGAGTTGGCCTGACAGCCTGTCTAGTCTAGGGCCCCCATTTCACAGACCAGAGAATGAAAGAATGTGCCCAAGTTCACACAGCAGGGGGGCAGCAAATGGGAGGCTGGAACTCGGGGCCCCAGATTCCCAGGCAAGGCTCCCTCCTGTGTCAGCAACTCTGTGCTCTGGGCTGATGGAACAGCTCAGGTTCCCACTCCCCTGCCCCTGACCTGCCCTTCGCTGGCTTCAGAGGGGGGTCTGATGACGAAATGTGATCCTGCCATAAAATCTATACCAAACCAACTCTTCTCACAGCCCACCCGCCCGCCTCAAAGGGGGGCGCCTAATCCCCATTTATGGAGCCAAGCAGCTGGGCCCGGCCTGAGTCTTTGAACGTGAGCTTGGGGTACCCTGGGTCAGCCCAGTCTTGGCCAGAGGAACCTGAGAGTGAGGGTATTTAGGGAAGCTGAGCAAGCTGAGGGGCCAGCTGGTCCCAGGCCACCCAGCCCAAAGAGCACCAGTCAGGGTGAGAGCATAAATCAGAGTGGCTGAAGGTGGAGGGTCCCTGTGGACACATCTTTCAGGGTGTGTTCCTGAAGACTGGACTTCATTCCAGCAGCCGAGGAGAAACACTGGAGGTTTAAAACAGAGGGCAACACGGTCCTATTAGAAAGATGGATGGGAGACCCCTTAGTGAGCTAACTCTGGAAGTTATTTGGGCAGAATGATTAAGTTCTGACTCTGAGAGTGGTGGTGGGATGGAGCGAAGTGGAGAGAGAGCAGAGAGGTGTCAGGAGGTAGTGTCTGGACAGCTCGGGCTCTAAGGAGTCATAGGAATGCCCGCTGTCTGGATGGGGTGGTGTGGTGGGCAGAGGTGCTGCTACAGACAAGGAACATTAGGGAAGGTGCAGGAAGACGCTGGCTGCCCTTTGAGGATGCTGAGAAGGAGGAGCCTGTGGGGCAGCCAGCAGGGATGCAGAGGAAGATGAGAGCCTAGGGTCAAGGAAGAGAGTTGGGATGGAGATGCCGAGTTGGGCATTATCAGCCTAGGGACCTTGAGACCACGATTACTGAGGGAAAAGAGAAGAGAAGAGGGTTGAGGAGTGAGCCCCGGGGAACACCAACACTAAGAGCTAGGCAGAAATGGGAGGGCCCACAGAGGAGATTAAGAAGGCAGGCCATAGAGGAAGGAGGAAAACCAGGGGAAGATGAGGATGTAAGAGTCAAGGAACAGCGAGGGCTCTGACAGCCCCGCAAGCCAAGCCAGGGAAGCTCTTGCTGGGTTTAGCAGCAGGTAGGTGGCAGCCTTGCCACAGCGGGGTAGTGGGTCTCAGGGAGAGTGCTGATGTGCAGAGGAATGGGAGGTGAAGATGTGTAGATACTCAGTGTAGATAACTCTTTTTTTTTTTTTTTGAGACAGAGTCTCACTCTTGTTGCCCAGGCTGGAGCACAATGGCACAATCTCGGCTCACTGCAACCTCCACTTCCCGGGTTTAAGCAAGTCTCCTGTCTTAGCCTCCCAAGTAGCTGGGATTACAGGCATGCACCACCACGCCTGGCTAATTTTGTATTTTTAGTAGAGATGGGGTTTCACCATATTGGTCAGGTTGGTATCGAACTCCTGACCTCAGGTGATCCACCTGCCTTGGCCTCCCAAAGTGCTGGGATTACAGGAGTGAGCCACCGTGCCCAGCCAGAGTGTAGACAACTCTTTAAAGAAGACTGGTTGGGAGGAGATTTGGGGGGTGCAGTAGCTGAAAGAGAACTGGGCTTGAAGAACCGGTTGAGATTCTTAAGGAGTTTACCCACTGATGGGAAGGAAGCAGTAGAAAAAGGGAGGTAGAAGAACGTCTTTCACACTTTCTTGACACAACCCACAGTTAGATGGACATGTCCTTCCAGACCTGAGACACTTACACACACTGACACACCTGAAACAAAAGTGTTATGACACATACTCATCTTTACCGTGTGTGATGTGCTCTGATGTTTTCTTTCCTATTTTACTTAAAATTTTTTTAAGAGATAGGATCTTGCTCTGTTGCCCAGGCTAGAGTGCAGTGGCATGATCATAGCTCACTGCAGCCTTGAACTCCTGGGCTCAAATGTTCCTCTTGCCTCAGCCTCCCAAGTAGCTGGGACTACAGGTGCATGCCACTACCCCTGGCTAATTTTAAAATTTGTTTTGGAGAGATAGTATCTTGCTATGTTGCCCAGTCTGGTCTCAAGCTCTTGGGCTCAAGTGATCCTCCTGCCTCAGGCTCCCAAAATGCTGGAATTATAGACATGAGCCACCATGCCCTGCCCTATTGTTAAATACTGCTGGTCACAGTACCCTGAACTGAATTTGTGAACCTAAAATAGTTCAAAATGGGTAGCTTGAGAAATTCCGAGGTAGAAGATATGGACAAAGAGGAGGTGAGTCAATGGGGTGAACTCTCCTGGATGGATCCAGAGGGGAAGAGCTGGCTTCTTATAGGAGGAGAAATGCATTCATTACAATAAAAGGGAAGGAGATGAGGTTTGGAGGAAGCACAGGTAAATGTGTAGGTTTGTAGCTGAAAGTTGATGGCTTTCGTTTTCTCCATGAAGGTCACCTGTTGAAAGGGCAGGGGAAGGAAGGGAAAGGTTGGAGGATCTGAAGAGAGAGAGGAAGATTTGAACGGCCATTGTGGGAAGCATAAAGAGCTGGGAAACAGTTGCATTTCCTGGCAGTTTTAAGCCTCGATGGAGGTGGGAAGCCATGAATTTAAAGTGGTATGCATTTACCTGGGATATTAGTGAAGCCTAAGCAAGAGGGTCCCTTTTTTTTGCGGGGGACAGTTAAGATCTGGCACAAAACAAGGGCACAGGGATTATATGATAAGTGAATGAATGAGCGAATAGCTCAATGAACAAATTTATCAATTCAACCAATATTTATTGAGCACCCACTATATGCCAGGTTCTGTTTTAGGAGGGGAATACAGGGGAGACAATGGCAAAATTCTTGCCCCTTTGGAGGCAACATGTGCGATGGAGCTTATGAACTTCATGAGGCTTTTCTGAGGATTATTTTTGTTTTGTTCTTATTTTTAAAGGTAGCTAACCCAGTGTAACGGAAAATTTGGAAGGATGATCATCATCTTGCCACATCTCTGTTTGTGTTCTATTTCAGCCTAAGACGAAGGGAGCATCATCTTCGTTTTCACCAGCTCAGAGGGCAAAGCATCTTGTCCTGGGTCACACAGCACGTCTGCAGAGAAACTGGTAGGGGCAGTTTCCCACTTTCTGTGCTGAGCTATTCCTGCTCACCACGTAACCAGTGTCTCCACAACTTCTGACTGTGGTAGGACAATGGGGTGGGAGGTATGGGTGCCTGGATTTCAGCTTTCTGGAGGGAAATCTTGACATGCTTTTATTTTCTTGTTTCTCTGGAGTGGAGCAAATAAAAGGCAGTCAGGGGGTCCATCAGGCCCATGGGTACTCGTTCCAGGCATAGCCTGTCAGTGGGAATATCTGGCCTCAATGAAAGGTAAGGGTGCATGCAGGACCTAGCTGCCCGCTGTTATACCATGGACACCAGAGAAGGTGTGGGGAGTGGGGAGTCAGCATTTGTTAAAGTGTGTATGAGCACAAGTGCATACACACAGACACACATCAACAGTGCAGATGCTTGTGCAAAAACAAATGTACAAGTCCTTATTCGGATTCACAAGTATGGGTATATAGTCACATATACAGGTGCACACACACACACACACAAATACACCCATATTCATGCATAAATACTCACCCAGGCACATGTGCACACGTCCAAATAGACATACACATTTTAAACATGCATAGGTGTAGGTGCCTGTCTTTGGCCATATTCAAATGCACATACATTAAGTGTATACTCACATACAACAAAGAATCAATCTAAAAGTGCTCACTGAGAGGTGCACACCGTGTATGCACTCACGTTTTCCCAGCCTCATTTCTGTCTCAGTGCCTTTGCCCATGATCAAGTCCTCTTTTGCCTCAGGGCCTTTGCATAGGCTTTTCTGCTCTTGAAATATCTTCCCCTGCTGCCTCATCTTTTAGTCACAGTGTATCTAGTCTTTCATCTGGGACCCTTGCCTGGAGTACCCACTAGAACCCTCTACTTCCCCTTTCATAACACTCAGCCTCTATTGTTTTACTTGTCAGTTTCTCTCTAGACTGTCAGCTGTCTGTGGGTCCACATAAAAGAGCCTTAATAAATAAGTATAAGTTGACTGAGCGAATGATTACCACGTATGGAGTACTTACGGTGTGCCAGGATCTGGAGTAGGTGGGCACAGCTGTTTTCTTTCTCTTATTGTCCCCTAAATTTTATGGAGGAGGAAACGGAAATATCGTCAGTGCCAGAGCTGGGATTTGAACCCGGAGTGGAATCTTTCTACTCCCAAATGTTTCTCTGATTTCCCTCTTGCCCTGGAGTCTACTGCAAGTGGGATTCATCCCCTTCTTCAGAGTAGCTTTGCTCTGTCCCCCACCGGGGCCCCTCCCGCTCAGCGGGGCTGAGGGGCTGAGGGCCTCGAGTCTCGGCTCTGCTGTGGCATCAGGCCAGGGCTGAGCTGGGCCTTCCCCGGCGGGGGCAGAAAGGGACTCCTGGGAACAAGTTTGCAAGGGATGCGGCCGGGCGGGGTTGTTCAGAGGACTCTGAAGGGGACCGTCGCCAGGAGAAAGCTCTCTCTGAGCTGAGCGGAAGCGCCGCGGGCGTCCTGCGCCTGGCCGGTTCCGGCGCTCTTATCTGGCGGGAAAGCCAGCTCCTCTACCGTGTCCCCTGTGCGTCCGCGGTCCTCTGAGGACGCCCGCCCCGTGCCAGCCCGTCCTGGCCTCCACTCGGCCCTGGAGACAGGGCAGGCGAGTGACACTTCTGGGCCCCGCGGGGCGCCCGCCGCGGCGTGGGGCGTGGAGCGGGCGGTGACAGAGCGCGGGCGGGGACAGCGTGCCGGCCGCGGGGGGCGGGGCGCGGTGGCGAAATGGCTTTTCCAGATTAGGGGCCCAGCCCGCACTGTTGACACAGTCATAAGTTTTAATGAGAAATTTTGAGTATTTGTGTGGGAGACGCAGCCTCTGTGTGCACAGATGCTGCTGGCGGGCGGCGCGGGGGGCCGTCCCTCCCTGGGGCCGCCGCGGCCGCAGGCCCGGCACGGATTCCTTTCAGGCAGAGGGGAAACATTTAAACTCGCTCACCTTTGAACTGCCAGGGACGCTGTTTACCTTGGCTGCCCGAGTGGCAGTTTTACAGATATTAAATACCGACCCGAGGCTGAGCCGGGACTCCTTCGCTCCCCGTCCCCGCCGGGGGGCTGCGCTGGGCACGCCGAGGCCCGGGATTCTCGTTCCACCGGGGGTCATCTCAGTGGGGGTCCCGAGCCCCTTTCTGCAGATGGCTTTCTGTAATCTGTGCTGGGGAGACGCCCTGGGGCTCTCCGTTCTCGTCCACTCCTCAGCCCATTCATCTCCTAATTCGATTTTCTGTGTCAGGGCGGAGCAGTGTGGAGGCTGAGAGCTGTCTGGGCCCTGCTCACACATATTTTTGGCATTTCTGCATCTAGAAAGGGGATGTCATAAGCGAGGCACCTCCTAAGTAGGGGCCCCGGTGGCCTGGCTCTGTCTTTTCAAGGGACAGAGGAGACCTCTCTCTCCGAAGATGTCTATAGGACAGAGGAGGGCTCTGCCTGAGCCGCAGGCTTCAGCGGGCAGGCAGAGGGCTCCCTGCAGAGGCACAAGCCATGTTGATTTTACGGAGCAGGCTGCTATGCACATTTCACTCCTGATTTATTGGTTTTTAACTAGATCCTTATGCTGGGCTAAAAAAGCCATCTTGCACTTTGCAAGGCTCTGCTGACTGCTGCCGAAAATGACACACGGGGGCTCCTTCTGCCCTCCCCGCCCTCCCACCTCACCCCACCCAAAGGGCCATGGCGGAGGTGTGGGCAGGGAGCGCTGTTCTGAGGAGGAAGCCTCAGCCTGCAGCCTCCCTGCCCGCTGACCACCTGTGGTGTGTGCTGGGGTGACTGTGTTTGTGTGTGTAAGAATTTATGGACCTGAAGGGAGGGGCTGGGAGAGGGGCAGGGCCTCTATTGAGCCTGGGCACATACTGCCCTCCTTTTCTCCCTCAGGTCCCACAGAGCACTTGTCATGTATTTTAATGAACTTTGGGGTCAGACAAATCTAGATTGACCCCCTGGTCACTATCCTACTGTGCAATTCAGGAAAGTTAGGTAACCTCTCTGATCCCTGAATTGTCATCTTCGGAATGGGCATAATTCTTATATATGATGTGAGGATCACATGAAATATTGTATCAGTGTCATACACTAACCCAGTGCCCAGCACACAGATGGGGCTTACTGATGAGATTTGCTCCCAAATTCTTCCTCCCACCCTGGCTGGTCACTCCTGGTAAAGGGGAAACCCCTGAACACAGGCAGTGGCTGACTTCACACTGTCTCCTGGTTCTACATACAGTGCTTCATAATTCAAATAGAAAATTATATGCTAATATATACCATAAACTAATAAGTTATAAAGCACTTTTAACCCGTTAGTTAGTTCATCAAATCCTCACAAAAGTTCTATGAGAGAAGAGACAGGGTAAAAAGAAGTAGCAAGGTCATTTTACCCAGAGAGATAAAGGGATGTTATCACAGAACTGTGATGGAAGCCAGGCTAGACAATTTCTAGTCTGGAGAACTTTTCTTGATGTCACAAATGCCTCTCATATTATTCAACATTGTTTCCTTTCTCAGGGAGGATGGTTTCATGAAGAGGAGGATCTTACCTAGAGGGAGCTTAGGTACACAAATGGTGTACTTTCAGGCATGGGAGCAAAGTGGAGCTATTTTAGGGGATGGGGTACCAGGTGGACACCCACCTGTAGAAGAGCCTTCTTTGGCCAGCCCTGGAAGAACAACTAGGTCTGATTAAGACCCCCAGAACTCAAGGAGCCCAAGGAGGACGCGGGCTGCATCTGCAGAATTCATCAGGCGGCTTGATGGGTCGCCGTTAAACAAAGATGGGATAAGGTTACATGTGTTTTCCGTGGGAGTCGGCTCCAATTTCAGCCTGATGATTTAGTCAGGTGTAAGCATGAAGTTTCCAATTTAGAGAAATAAATCTCCAGTGATTTTATTATCCCCTGTTTTACCCTGACACCCAACTTCACCCCGGCCCCCTGTCAAAGCCCTCATGATGTGTTTATATAGGGCACACTGTAATTGATTGGCGTGCAATAGAACATGACACAGAAAATGTGGCCTTCCCCACCAGGCCCAACTCTGGGAGCTTCCATATTTCATCATCCCCTGGGCCCAATCCAAGGCTCCCACTCCTGTGGCCACAAATTCTTGGGATTCTGGGTTGTCTGAGAACAGGAGCACAGGGCCAAAGGGTCCAGTCAGGCCCCCCAGAGCGACCTCACAGGATGTTCTGGCCTGGAGATGGAGGGTGAAGGACATCGGGCAGGGGCGTCTGCCATGGGTAGAGAGGCTGGTTGGGGTGGTTAGACTCATTACTTCAAAGGTCTTGTCTACTCTAAGAATAGTTCAACCATCCATGATGGCTCTAAGTTTGGTTCTAATTCAAAGGTTCTAAATTTCTGAGGTGGTCAGTTTAGAAAATCTGTTATCAAGCATATATGAATCTGTGGCCCTAGATTTATGATTCTATGACAATGCCATGTAATATATGTAATACCATTGTATACTATGGTAATACTTCTAATAAATATGAATACAAACATGGCTTTGAATGCTGATATCAATGCTGAAACCAATACCAGTTCCAATATTATCATTTATTGAGGGCGCCATGTGTTTAGCACTGCACTATGCATGTTACATAATTCTTTCATTTAATTCTGCCAACAACCCTATGAGGCATTATCTCCATTTTCCACATGATACCATTGAAGATCAGAGAGGGTAATAACTTGTTCAAGGCTACACAGTCGCTGTTTTAGAGTCTGAGATTTTTAAATTCTTGCCATAAAGCAGTGGAAAAAGTAGACAGATATGGGTGAGAAGTGGTCCCAACCTGATGAGTTGTGGTCGGAGTACATCCAATGATTTCTCACAGTGTTAGCCCAGCTGTCATTGCCTCTATCCTCAGCCCCAGGACGGGTATCAAGGTACAGCATCCCCAAGATTCTGGGTAGAGAACAAGGGCCTAGATTTCACCAAACCCAGCTGATGGGGAGTTTGCTTCTGATTCTTTCAGAATCCTACAGTTTCTGTGTCTGAAGGCAAAAGTCGTATACTTCAACCTCTCAACCAGGATCTGAATTCTTGCCTTCCCCAGTACCCTGATTGGGCAGGGGCTGATGGCTGGGTGGGGAGGCGGGCACTTTCTATTTCCACATCTCTAGTGACAAGGAGTTTCTACCTTACAATAAGCTGAAATCTGTCTCTCTGTCACTCTGACTTAGTGATCCTAACTCTCTCCTGTAGGTCTACAGAGCAAATCTACTTCCTCTGTTCTGTGACTTTGGGGATTTAGACACAGTAAATCAAATCTATCTACTCACTTATTCTGCCCCACCCTTACCCTTTCCCTCCCAACCATACCCCTCCCACCCATACTTTTATCCATCTATTCATCCTTCCCATCCAACCATCAATCCCTTCATCCATCTACTCTTCTATCATCCACTAATCATATAATAATCCATCTCTCCATCACCCATCTAGTCATTCACTCACTATCCACTCATGAACCATCCATCCATCAATATATCTACCCTTCCCTCCTTTTTTCCATCCATCCATCCATCCATCATCCATCCATGTAATTGTTCAGTTACCCACTGTTTATCCATTCATTCATCCATTTACTCTTTCACCCACTTATTCACTTATTTATTAATTCATTGAGGTACAACCATTCAAATAGTACTTGTTAGGCACTCTGGGGAAGGAAACAAAGGTGAATATGCCCTCAGTAAACCTGGGAGAGAGAAATAAACCTGGCTCACACCTACAGAGCTTACTTATTCCTAAATGTCAACAATCTAGGAACTTTCTCAGCAATTTGTAAGTCAGTGTCCAGTGAAAGGTTTAGGCTCTAAGTGCAATCAGGAGAGGGGGCCAGTGTGAGGTGGGCTACTCAGGTCAGGCTTCCTTTGCATTATAGTCCTCATGGAACCAGCTGGTATCTCAAGACACAATCCTGTCTGGACCAACATTGAAGTTTTTCACTGTGCTTAGTCTTGATTCCATTCATTCATTTGTTCAGTGAGTACTTTTTGAGCACTATTACCTGTCAAATTCTTGGGTGGTGAATAACAGACAGATCCTTGTCTTTGCTGATCTTATCATCTAGTGTGGGAAATTAATACTAAACAAGTGCCTAATATAATTTCAGACACTGATAAGTGCTATTAAAAAAGAGCAGGAGAAGACAGCAGGAAGGAAGATATTTTAGACAAGAAGATCAGGAAGGTTTTTCTGAGGAGTTGACATTTGGTCAAGGATAAGAATTCCTGGGAATTCCTCGGACTGGGAATTCCTGGGAATTTCCACTGAAGAAAGGGAAGGAGATGAATAAGGGGACTGAAATGGTGGGAGGCTTGGGTCCTTAATTGGAGAGAGAGGGATGACACATCAGGAAGCAGGAGCTAAAGTTTTCTTTTGAAGAACTCTGCTCAAGGAATCAGCCCTTTGTGGTCTACAAAGGGCATTCACTTGGTTTATCTCACCTGTTAGGGCATTTTCCTCATTTATGGTGAGGAATGGAAAAGAGACAGGGTGTAATTTAACTAAGGTCCCAGAGTGGGTCAGGGGATCAGGTCTCACATCTGGATCAGGGTCGACTCCAGCTCCTAGTGCACACCTGTCCACAAAACCTCCAGGTCTTGGGTAGGCTGTGTGTGGGAGGTTTCCCCACCCTGTCAATCCTTTTCTGGAGGTGAAGGTGTATTGGGGTCTAGTTCTTGGAGACTCCTGATTTCTCTTTTTAACCTGTCAGACCCAGGGAGTAAAAAGTGAGCCTCAGAATCCCCAATAAACCAGGATAGGGTGGAGCTCAGGAGAGGCAGAAGGCCAAGACAAAATGAGTGCCTTGCCTTTGGGGACAGAGGAGACAGATTTTATTCACTCAACCTAAAAACAAGAGCTGAATGGAAGTAGTCGTAGGCTGAGAGTCCAGACACCTGGCCTCCAGCCCTGGTCTCTGGATTGCTGTGTGCCATGGTTTGGATATGGTTTGTCCTTTCCAAAACTCACATTGAAATTTGATCCCAAATGTGGTGGTGTTGGGAGATGACTCCTAGGCAGGGAAGTGTTTGGGTCATGGGAGTGGATGTCTCATGAATGGCTTGGTGCTGTTCTCCCGATAGTGAGACCTAGGTTCTCTGCTCAGGGCCTCACGAGGCTGAAATCCAGGTGTTGGCTGGGGCTGCAATCTCATCTGAGGCTCATAAGTCCTCTTCCAAGCTTGTTTAGGTTGCTGGCAGGATTCCATTCTTTGTGGCTATAGGACTGAAGCCCTCATTTTCTTGCTGGCTGTTAACTGGGCAATTTCTCTCAGATCCTGGAAGCTGTCCTAAGGTCCTAGCAGCATGGTTCTCTCTCAACATGGCACTTACTTCTTCAAAGCCAGCAGGAGAATTTCTCTCCAGTCTATTATAATGGAATCTTATGTGGTGTAATGTAATCTATGTCATCATTTTACCATATAATGTAACCTAATCAAAGGAGTGTCTTTTCCATCATATTTTTAGATTTTGTACATGTTTTCAGGTGTGTACACTGTGGGCGCGATTCTTGGGGGTGAACTTAGAATTCTGCTTATCACAAAGGCCCAAACTTTAAGACATAGCAATTTCTCTTTTTGCCTTTTTGCGAGCCCTGAGCTATGATATGAGAAGTCCTGCTACTCTGAGGGAGAAACTATATGGAGAGGCTAGGGGAGGGATGGAGGGAGGGAGATACTTGGGGAGGGAGAGACCTAGAAGCCCTAGTATCCCAGCTGAGTCAAGCCTTCCAGCCATCCCCAACAAGGTGCCAGACATATGAGTCATCTTGGGTATTCCAGTACAACCGAGTCCCCTGAAGACTGCAGCCTCAGCTTACATGTAGGGCAGAAGAACCACCTAGCTGAGCCCAGTCAGCCCACTGAGAGAGTACACTAAATTGTGCAAGAGCCTTTCACTGACTCCATCTGCCAAATGTTTTTTGTTCTGGGAGGAAACATGGTTCTGCCTGTTGTATTTCTCAGTGATGGGAAACCTGTCTCCTGCATGGACATTTCCAAAGCAGGGTCTCCATTGGGCCATCATCGAAAGTCTGTCTGGTCCCAAGGTTGGTCCTTTCCTAATGATCTTGAGAGGTGACATGGCTGAATGGCAGAAAAATTCTGGACAGGGAAGCCAGGGATCTGGACTGTAGCACAAACTCTGCTGTTACCCTGCTGTGTGATCTTAGAACTATAGCTGTCACGTCTCTGGTGCTTTCCATGTGCCAGGCAGTGTTGTAAGTGCTTTATACATATTCACTCATTCAAACCACATAATAACTCTAGGTAGTAGGTACAATTATTACCCAATTTTACAGATGAGAAAATGGAAGGATAGAGATATTAAATCACTTACCTGAAGTCACATAGCTAGGAAGCCATGGAATCTCTCTTTCCTGGACACAAGGGTCGGATCCTAAGATTCTAGAATTTCATGGTTCTAGGAGTCTAAGATTCAACAAATTTTTAAGGTTCTGGCAGCCTAAAATTCCATCAGTTTGAAGATCCTTGAATCCACAAATCACAAGCTTCTAGAATTCTCAGATTGCAGTTTGAAAAAGCAAATTCCTGCCATCTGCGAGGGTGGGGGTCAGGGGACATGATGGGGAATGACTCAGCTTGAGCCCTCGGCCTTGCTCAGCCCTCTGCTCCAGGAGTTAAGATGTTGCCTACCCCTTTAGGCATTTGCTTCATTTATCTGAAACCCAAAACCTCTCTTGGAACTGGGAGCCCTGGGTGGTATGAGAGCAGGAGGGAGACCTCCTTGCCTGATAGGCCTGCAGCATCTGCGGAGAGGGGCCAGAATAAGCAGTGAAATCAGGACTTGGAGTTCCCTGAGAATGATAACCTTCTCTGTATCCCGCAGACCCCAAATAAACCCACGTTTTCCGCAGGCTCTGCTGAGGCCTGAGGAGAAAAGGGAAGGATGGTGGGAAATGGCTAATGTTTCCATAGGACCCACCACCCTGGGTGTTGTGTTTCTGTTGGAGAGGGGGCCACCTGGCTGGTGGCCCTAGAATAGCTGTACACTCCAGGACCACAGGGAGGCCATCCAAGCGGAAGCAGGGCTGGCTGGCCGTGTTGTATAGGCAAAGATAAGGAGCCAGGTCAGGGTTGACATGTGGAAGTGTTTAGGAGCCTGGGAGATTGGGCACTGCAGAATGACATATTCTGGAGGGACTAGGGAGCCCAGGGGTTACTGACTCCCGTGGCCTCATTCTACAGATGGTGAAACTGAGGGGAAGAGAGTTGTTTCCATGGTACATTTAACATGGGGTTCAATAAAATCTCTGGAGTTGACCCCAATACAGTCAAACCCCTGCGCTTCAGCTACACCAACTAGTGACCTTAACCCAAACTCTGGGCCTTTGCTTATGTTTTGTATGCTACCTGGAATGCCCTTCCACCCTCTTCTTTGCCTGTAGAAACACTTCTCTTGGAAGGTACAGCCCCAATACTACCTCCTCCAGGAAGCCTTCCTTCATCCCTTCCCTGTTTCTGATGTCCTCTCACCTGCTTCTATGGTGAGATGAAATGCACTGAGGGCATTTCATCTGCCCCTTCCTTTTGCTCTATGTCATATTCTCCTTCAGAGTAATTGATATGATTTGGCTCTGTGTCTCCACCCAAATCTCACCTTGAATTGTAATAATCCCCATGTGTCAAGGGCAGGACCAGGTAGAGATAAGTGAATTATGGGGGCGGTTTCCCCCATGCTGTTCTCATGATAGTGAATTCTCACGAGATCTGATGGTTTTATAAGGGGCTTCCCCCTTTGCTTAGCACTCATTCCTTCTGCCACCCTGTGAAGAGGTGCCTTCCACCATGATTGTAAATTTCCTGAGGCCTCCCCAGCCATGCAGAACTGTGAGTCAATTAAAACCTTTTTTTTTTTTTTTTTTTTTTTGAGATGGAGTCTCACTCTGTCACCTAGGCTGGAGTGCAGTGGTGTGATCTTGGCTCACTGCAACCTCCATCTCCTGGGTTCAAGCAGTTCTCCCACCTCAGCCTCCTGAGTAGCTGGGACTACAGGTGCCCTCCACCACGCCAATCTAATTTTTGTACTTTTAGTAGAGATGGCGTTTCACCACGTTGGCCAGGCTGGTCTCAAACTCCTGACCTCAAGTGATCCTCCCGCCTCAGCCTCCCAAAGTGTTGGGATTATAGGTGTGAGCCACCATATCTGGCTGCCTTTTTTATTTTTCATCTACACATCTGTCCCCAAGCCCTCTACCATCAACCCTTTAATGGCAGGGCTGCTGTTTTCCTCATTGAGCTGTCCCAGGGTCTGGCTCAAAAGTGTTTAGTGAGAGCTGGATTAATGATGGCCTCTGAGGCTGTGTAAGGTGGAGTATTTTGAAGAATCCAGATAGTGAGTGTCCAGGGTGTTTCTGTTCCCTGTTCTATCTGAAGACTGCTTCCTGGAAGATGGGAGCTGAGCTAGCCCCTGGAAGATGGGATGAGAGGCTTGTTTAGCTGGAGTGGAGCACCAGAATGCTGAATATTAGGAGCCATAAGCCACATGAGCCACAGCTGGAAAGGCACGAGAGGCAAGGGCAATCCACAGTGCAGTCTTGATGGCAGAATGAGGGAGATTCCCAGGGTAGCTCCGGAAGGAACTTCACTAGACCTCTCTCCTGGCCTCCCCCAGGGCTCTTGCCTCTGCTTTCAGTGTCAAAGAGCTTACCACCTCACTAGAGGGTGATCCTGTGGTGTTTCCTGGAATAATTCCTTAGGTAGAGGCATCTGGAGATGACAGAGGGGTAGGTGTGGGCTGGGGGGTCAGGGATAATTAGCTCCTCAGTGCTGACTGGCTGGGCACCATGTGATAAGCACAGTGCTGGACAAAGAGTCACAGATTACCTTGTCTTCTGGCCAATAGTGGGAGTCCTGGGTTACAGTTCTGAAGCTCACTTAAATGTGTAACATGCACGCATAAAAGCCTAAGCTTTGGGATGAGACAGATAGGGCCCAAACCCCACCCTCACCACCTACCACCAGGTTCCTTTACACAAATTATCTCTCCAAATTCAGTTTTCTCTTGTGTAAAATGGGGATAAAGACCCCTATTTCTTGGGGGTGGGGTAGAATACATGGGCCACAGGAGTGTTTGGAAAATGATGGCCATTCCCACAGTGGTATCTCACCTTTATCTCATCCTTACACATGTCATCTCTCCAGCTGGGGATCTCAGGTTGTCTTATGGTTCCAACCACAGTCCGTGTATCAACAACACAAACCTCATCTGTCTCTAGATCTTTCTAGAGCTGTAGACTGGCTGTCCATCTGCCTCCTGGTCTGTCTCCTGGATTTGGCACCAGAAACCTGTGTTAGCTCCCATAGTTCCTTGATTCTTTGATTACAAGATTTGCAGGCCATGCTTTCCTCTCTAGCCTTTCTGTCAACAGCCTCTCTCCCTTTTACTCCCTCCCATCTTGCTCTAGCAACACAGAGCATTTCTCAGTCCTCTCAGTGTTGCTCCACTGGCCCTGCTACCTCTCAGCTTCTGCTCACACTCATGTCTCTGCTTGGAACACCCTCCCCTCACTCTCTACCCAGCTACCTCTTACTTCTCCTTTCGGTTTAGATGTCACCTCCTGAGACTCAGATTGCCATGGTCTAAATGTAGGCATCCCTCCCACCCTCAAATTCATATGTTGAAACCTAACCTCCAAGGTGATGGCATTAAGAGGTGAGGCCTCTGGGAGGTAACTAGGTCATGAGGGCAGAGCCCTCATGAATGGGATTAGTGCCCTTATAAAAGAGGGTCCAGGGAACTTCTGCCATGTAAGGGTGTGATAGCAAAGCACCATCTTTGAAGCGGAGAGCTAGCCTTTACCAGATACTGAATCTGCCAGTGTCTTGATCTTGGACTTCCCAGCCTCCAGAACCGTAAGGAATAAATTTCTGTTGCTTATAAATTACCCAGTCTAAGGCATTTGTTACAGCAGCCTGTGCAAACTAAGACACATGTGGTCTGGGTGCTATGGCTACAGTATCCTAGTGGTGGTGGGGCAACTATGCATTCATTCATTTGTTCACTCATTCACTCAGCAAGCACTCATGGAGCTCATACTCAGGCACTGTGGTACTAGAACACTGAAGGGAGATATACAGCACATGCTTAAGAGTAGTGACTTAGCTGCTCACCTGGCCAAAGTATGAGTCCTGATCCTGCCACTTTCCAACTGTGTAACCTTGAAAACCTATCTAACCTCTCTGAGCTTTAGATTCCACAAGGTAAAATGGGGGAAAACATGGGCCTTTTCTCTGAGGATTGCCGTGAAGATGAATAGGGATAACCCACATTATGTGGTTAGCCAAGCTTGGCCTGTAGCCACTCAGTGTTTAGTGATTGCTACTGCAAAGCCTCAGCTTAAGGGCCACAGGGCATTATTATCATTATTATGAATAAGACTCAGTGCCTGTATCCCTTCAGAGTCCCTGGATCTGGTGGCAGAAACTGGCCTATAAATAGGAAATGATAATAAGGGCATGGGGGTAGCCAGAGAGGGCGGTATAAGAGTGGAGTCAGGGCCAGGTGTGGTGGCTCATACCTGTAATCCCAGCACTTTGGAAGGCCGAGGTGGGCAGATTACCTGAGGTCAGGAGTTCAAGACCAGCCTGGCCAACATGGTGAAACTCCATCTCTAATAAAAATACAAAAATTAGCCTGGCATGGTGGCACACGCCTGTAATCCCAGCTACTCTGGAGGCTGAGGGAGGAGAATCGCTTGAACCTGGGAGGCTGAGGTTGCAGTGAGCCGAGATGGCGCCATTGCACTCCAGCCTGGGTGATAGAGTGAGAATTTATCAAAAAAAACCAAAAACCAAACAAACAAAAAACCAAAAAACTAATCTCTAGTGTGTTAGAAGTCAGAACAGTGTTTGCCTCTGGAGGGTGGAATTGACTGGGGAAGGTTTTGAGACTCCGTCTCTGAAAAAAAAAGAAAAATGGGTGGAGTCAGGACCGGGGCCCAGGTCTCTGACTACAGCATCGTGCTACTCAGAGTTGTGATTTCAAAGTGTGTTTTACTGGACTGTGAGCTCCCTGAAGGCCAGAGCCTTATCTGATCTGACTCAGTGGGCCAAGGACAGGATGATGCACCCAAGAATGTCTGATGGATGACTGAATACATCATGTTATGAATCAGTGATGGTGTGGGCAGGGAGGGAGGGTGGATGAAGGCATGATGGATCAGGAGGAGGAATAGCCTTGACTCTGCCCAAGGCAGTTAATCCTTTTAAAACTAAGTTTCTTTAGCTACAGAATGGGCATCAGCCATACAGACCAGTTAATCCTTTTAAAACTAAGTTTCTGTAGCTATAGAATGGGCGTCAGCCATACAGACCACACAGTGGCTTTGAAGATTCAATGTGAGCAAAGCCCTGGACACTGGCTGGTGAGTGCAGCTTTTGGGCAGTAAAGCAGGATAAGCACCCGGAGTGGGGCTGGGGCTGCTGATGACTGTGGAACACTGGCTGAAGGGCACACCATCCTCTGAGGGGAGAAGGTGAGCATTGGAGTGACACAAGACTGTCTGTCCAGCTGTGCAGGGAGCTACATGAGCAAATAGAGCCGTCCACTGGTGAACAAGGCCATCCCTGGCTGGCCTGTCTGTCACTCACAATAAGCCAGGACTTATCTCTTTAGGTCAGCGTGGGCCTTTTGGGGAAGAGCTGTCACTGTCCTTGCCTGCTGAGGAGGGTCCTGTCTCCAGGAAGAGCTGTGCTTGCTGAAGAGCTATCACTGACTCAGGAGGCATCTTCAACCCAGCTCCAACTGCATGGCCCAGGATTTGAAGCCGGCATTAATTGACCTGAGAGTTGTTCTTGTAGGAAGAAGTTTGCTGGCACCTGGGAAGTCAATACTAATAATAATAGTCTCTTCCACGGGCCCAGCACCCTACAGTTTGCAAATTCTCTTCCTCCTCTCCTCCCACTTAACAAATTTCCTTCTTTGGCTTTCTTACAAGCCTTGGAAGATAAAATAGTATTTTCACGATCATTTATCAGAAAATAAAGCTGAGGCCCAAGGAAGACAAGTGCCTTGTCCAGGTTTCTAGGCAAGTCCAGGGCAGAGCTGGGACCAAGACGCCCATGTCCTGATTCCTAGCCATGCCTCTTTGCTCTGTAGTCCTGGGAGGTGCCTTCTTGGCCCAGCACGCATGACCACCTCTGGCTTCTTGGAGAGCAACAAAGCATCAGGGGTACTGGACTCAGGGGCCTTTAGGTGAATCCTCCACACTTTGGTTGGCTATCTTCCATTTTTGCGGGTTTTCTCTGCCTTTTACCTCAGCAGAGGCTCAGAAAGGGGCTTGAAGGTGAGGTGTTGTGTATAGGACAGCCGGGCTAAGTGGGGGCTTCCATGTCTACTACTCACAGGGTATAAATGATAAATGGAATTGGGGGCTGAGGGATGCTGGGATTCCCTTTGTACAGAGGCCATGAAGGCACCAAAGGGGGTGGTGATTGGGAATCTGGAGTGAAGGCAGGAGAAAGGCCCTGCCCCACCCTCATCTAGGAGGCATCATAAAATTCCAGTTAAGGGCACTCTGGAGTCAAGCACATGAGGTTCCAATCCCTACCCCCCCACTTCTCAGGGAGCACTTTACAATCTCTATGCCTTAGCTTGCTCAGACTTAAAATGGCACAGTCATACTAGCATAGGGCTCATTGGGTTGTCAGGAGGATTGAATGAGGTGATACGTGTACAGTTCCTGGAACAATGCCTTAAACACACAGGAAACATTCGACGTGACCTTGATTTGCTCTCCCCTGGCCAGAAGGGAGGGAGCTAGACCTTTTACAGTTGGATATTTCTCTCCTTTGGGAAGTCACAGCTCAGGGATTACCTGGGAGGGTGAGGGTGACCATGCCCATCTACCGCCTTGCCAGAGCTGAAGAGGGAAGGGGCGGGGCTGTGAGGTCTGTGGTGTGGTGCTGAAGGAGCTGCTGCCTCACAGCCTCACGCCCAGCCCGTCCCTGGTGATAAATCACAAACATATTTTTAATGATTATTTAAAGCTCTTGGCTGCATGCCCGTTCTGGAAGGGCCATCTTAGCCCTTGTCAGGCCGTGGCAGATTGAAGGGAAGCTTGCACATCACTTATTGAGGGTGGCTTCTTTTATTCCATTATTTTTATAATAGACTCACTGACAAAATATTGTTCTTGGCCCCAGCCTGGCCCCTTTGCTTGTGTTCAGAGGTAACAGGCTGCCCCAGCCAGGGAACTGCAAGTTTCCCATCAAGAGAGAGGCAGACAAGGGCTCGGTAATTCCTCATCCACCAGAGTATTATTTGCAGGGTGAGGAGGGAGTGAGTCTTGCAGGGTGAGGAGGGAGTGAGTGCTTAGCAGCCTTGTTTAGTGAACTGTAGGCCTGGGCCCAAGTCCCCTCCGCTCAGTTCTGAGGGGTGAGGAATGAGGCAGAGAGAAGAGAGCAGGGGGTTGTGTGTGCTTCCTGGTTCTGTTTTCGTTCACTGAAAAACATTTATACTGAGCACACACGCTCAGCACTGTCCCCACCACACCTTGCCAAAGAGGGCCATCTAGGAAAGCGATCATCGAACTGTGCCTCATGGAACCCTAGGGTTCAGAAATTACACCACTGCTTTTTTCTGGAAATTACCAGGATGGGGTATGTAGGAAAGAAGCAGAGCTCTGGGCCTGCCACCCCATCCTCAGCCTGAGTAGCCCTGATTTTATTTTGCTTTGACTTTGAGCTTCTCTCTAAGGTTTCATTTGAAGAATGGATTCTTCTGAAAGTTTGAATATCACCGTTAATTCCTTTATTGTACAAAAGAGAAACAGAGGTCCAGAGAGGGGACAGAGTTGCCAAGGTCACATAGACATTTGCAGAGTAAGGATCCATCTCCTGGCCCCCAGCTGTGTGAGGAGCTGGAACCGGCATGTGAAACAATCAGAGAATAAGAAACATTGGTCTGGAACCAAGTTTGCAGACCAGGTCATGAATATCCTCATGTGTGACCATCCTGTCCAGGTGTGCCTGTGGGATCCCAGAATTATGCACCCTCCCAGGTATGTTAGTCTGCTTGGGCTCCTATAACAAAATACCATAGATTGTGTGGCTTCAACAAAAGAAATTAATTTTCTCACACTTCTGAAGGCTGGAAGTCCAAGACCAAGGTGCCAGCTTCCAGCATAGTTGGGTTCTGGTGAGGGCTCTCTTCTTGGCTTGCAGACAGCTTCCTTCTTGCTGTATGAGAGGGAGAGAGAGAGAGAGAGAGAGGTGAGAGAGTTATTGGGATCTCATGTTTTCTTTTTATAAGCGCATTAATTCCATCATGAAGGTTCTACCCTCATGACCTAATCTAATCCTAATAATTTCTCAAAGGCCCCACCTCCAAATATCCTCACATTGGAGGTTGGGGTTTCAACGTATGAACTTTGAGGAGGACACAAACATTCAGTCCATAGCACAGGAATGTCCATTCTATTCAGCTCAGTTTCAGTGGTCTCCATTGCATTCAGTGAGCATATAACCTGTGGGAGTCCAGCTGCCCTGACCTTAAGGTCAGTGTCCTGAAACTCCCATGGTCCAAGATTCACAGACTTTGGACCTGCTGGGGAAAACAGCACTGGGGGAAAATATCTCAGGCAGGATGCCAGGAGGAAACAGATGGCATGCTAAGGTTGGCTAATGTAGGTGAGTTTTTTTTTTTATGTTGGTAAAATGTATATAGCATAAAATTTATCATTTAACCACTTTTAAGTATACAGTTCAGTGGCATTAAGTATATTCGCACTGTTGTGTAACCATCACCATCATCCATCTCCAGAATGGTTTTATCTTCCCCAACTGAAACTTTGTACCCTTTTAAACACGAACTCCTCATTCTCTCTTCCCCTCCCCCTGGTATCCATTGTTTTACTCTCTATCTCTGTGAATTTGCCTATTCTAGGTATGGAGGTGAGTTTCTAAGAGGGACTATTTACAAAAGTGTAGGGAGGGCTTGGAAAAAACAATAAGGGACGGGGCAGTGTTCTGGGGCTGGTCACGTCAGGAAGCTATTACCACCGCTAGGTACTGAAAACTGGAGAGACCGTTCTATGGCAGGTGTTAGCTGCCAGGGGCTGTGGCTTTCCAGTTAGAGGGATGTGCCAACTCCTGGTGTGCCAGCTCTCCCTCTGACTCTGCCGAGTCTCCACTGTCCTTATCGGTGTTGTCCTTACATGCCAGCCTTGGAGGCACAGAAGAGAGCAAGAAGGGTGGAAGGTGGATGTGAAGGGGCAGTGGAAGGTGGTGAGCTCAAAAGCAAGCCCAGGAAGGCCTCAGAGCTGTTTAATTACACGAAAATGAACCACAGAGGCAGCACACTAAATTAAAAGGCTCCTGTGGCAGTCTGTATATTGTGTGTGAATGACAATGGGAAGGTGTAATCAATTTCCATTTCCTGTCCCTTGCTCCCTAGCAACTTCCCACACTCAATGACTGGCTTGCAAATTTGTTTTGCTTTGTGGCAGATGATATGAATGCTGAGAGGTGCGCCCCTGCCCCCAGATGTCAAATTCTCTATCTGAATGGCTCACGCCTCTGATTTCATATCTCGAAGTTGCCAACTTCTGCTGTTGAAGGAACAAAGCTGTGAGTGGCCTTTATTTAGCCTTCAAAGCAGAGTTGAGTTATTTCTTTTCTCTCTCTCTCTCTCTTTTTTTTAGACAGAGTTTAGCTATGTCACCCAGGCTGGAGTGCTGTGACACAATCATGGCTCACTGCAGCCTCTACCGCCTGGGCTCAAGTAATGATCCCACCTCAGCCTCCCAAGTGGCTGGGACCACAGGCACTTACCACCATGCCTGACTAATTTTTTAATTTTTATAGAGACGAGGTCTCACTATGTTGCCCAGGCTGGTGTTGAATTCCTGGGCTCAACTAATCCTCCAGCCTTGGCCTCACAAAATGCTGACATTATAGGCGTGAGTCACCATGCCCTGTGGGAGGTATTTCTTAACCCCCTTCAACCAGTGCCCGGGCTGTGGGATCTTAGCTCTGTCCATGTGACTTCCCGCTAAAACCTTTCCATCACCCCTCACTAGTGCATCTCTGCAATCGTTCTCTCTCTCTCCCTTCCCTTATCCTTGGATATTCTAAGCCTGACACATCCACTTGAGCAATCCCCTCCTTCTCACCCTCTGGTACCATACTGTCCAGTCCCTTCCTGCATCCCTGAGATGATAGGTAATTTTTCTTGACTTTTTGTGTCTAAGGAGGAACCTCAGGGGCACCCTAAATGTCTTGCAGCTCTGTGTGTTCGGGGTGGGGTGCTCAGGTGGAAAGCAGGTACTGCTAATGGAAAGGATCCTTGTGTCTACAGTTCTTAGCTTCTGCCTATCTCATAAAAATTGTGGTGTGCCGATTACTTTCAGGGAACTTTGCATGCATTAATAAACTTATTTAATTATCACAATAAACCTGTTGTGGCATTATTGCTATTTTGTGGAGGAGGACTATGAGGTGTAGAGAGGTCAAATGACTTATCAAAGGTTGCACAGCTGTCTGTCACAAAGCTAGGACTTGAACTGAGGTAGATCTGTTTCCAAAACTCTTTCAAACCAACTCAGGAGGTGGTGAGTTCTTCGTCCCTGGGAGTATGTAAGCAGAGATTGAAATGCCACTTGTCATGAAGAGAGTACAGTCCAGGAGAGGGTTCCTTTCTCTTCTGAGATGCTAAGATTCCAGGACTCTTGCTTCTGATTCAGATATTCTATTATTGACATGTATCTCTTGGGAAGTGTAGGTTGGGGTAAATGCCTCAGTGGGGTCTGGTTATATGAGCAGGCAGGAGTCCTGGGTTGCAAGGAGTGGGGAGAAGGGACAGGAGAGTGTCACATTAGTGAGAAGTAATTAGGTAGTAAGTTCACGTTTCCCCTTTCTGTTCTTGCTGGTTCTTCCCTGTTGCCCTGGGCTGTTCTCTGAGTCCCAGATGGGCAATATTTAAAAATACATTCTGTTCTGAACAGAAATGTTATCAGGGTTGCAATGTGCTCTTTGTATATTGCAAAGAAACAAGCCCAGGGCTGAGAACAGAAGTGCTGGGTTTAACCTTGTTGCTGCTGCAGGCTCATGGTGTGACTTTGGGGAAATGTCCTCATCTGTTTAATAAGGGGTTAAGGAAGCTTACTGCTGAGGACCTTTCAGGTCCTGATGTTCAGTTCCTTGAAGCAGGCTTGCACTATGCTTTGCAATATGTGTTGGGTCATGGCTGTACTCCATAGTAAAGGTAGAGTGTGGCAGGTGTTGACTGTTTTCTCCTGCTCCTGCCAGCCCCAAGTCCTTTGGTCTCATGTGCCTGTCTTCTAAAGACTCATCTTACCTAGGAGGTGGTTCCAGAGAAGGAAGACGGCTGGGTAGAGTGGAGTTGGGAGCTCTCTGACTGAGGAGCAGCCACAATAAGAAGGAGACTGGCCCATCCTGAACTTTCTTGGGCTGAGTGGCAGCCAGAGTCAAGCCCTCTGCAGACTCTGCAGAGCAATTCAGCTTATACAGACATGATCCACCCTGCTGGTGACTGGTGGGGGACTCTTTTAGACTAGTGGTAAACAAGTCTAAATTGAGTGATAAACAAGGTGATGCTAGGGCATATGGTATTTGCATCAGTTATCTATTTCTCCTTAACTGGCTACCCTGAAATTTATGACAACACCATTTATAAAGCTGTGGGTTGGCAACCAGGGCTGGGCTTAGCCATTTGGTTCTTCTGCTAGTCTCAGTTGGGCTTATTATGCATTGTGGCAGCCAGTCTCCAAGATGATCCTTTATGATTTCTGTCTACTGATATTCACATCCTTGGGTGGTTCTCTCCCACACTGTAGCATGGTTGCACTCTGATCACTAGCAAATAGTGGAAATGATGGTATGTCACTTCTGAGATTAGGTTATAAAATATTGCACCTTCTGTGTGGGTCACTCTCATTCATGCTTTCTTGTTCTCTCAGATCAATTACTCTGGAGGAAGCTAGCTGCCAGATTGTGTGCAGTTCTATGGAGAGGCCCACATGGTGAGGAACTAAAGCCCTTGCCCAATAGCCAGACGGGAATTCAGGCCTGCTAATAATCAGGTAACTGAGCTTGAAAGCAGATTCACCAGTCCCAGTTTAGCCTTGAGATAACCAAATTATCTGCAACCTTGACATGTTTTGAGCCAGAATCATTCAGCTAAACTTCTCCCAGATTTCTGACCCTCAGAAACTGAGGGAAGAAATATGGTTTTAAGCTGCCTTGGGGGTAATTTATTATGCAGCTATAAATAACCAAGACACTCATGCATGTGATTAGATGGCAGTGATGGCCATATCCACATACCTGGCAGTTGGCTGGCTGATGGCTGGGGTGACAAGGGTACAAGGGCCACACATCTCTCACCATCCAGCAGGCCAGCCTGGGATTCTTCACATAGTGGTAGTCACACTCTTCCAAAGGCAGCAAGAGTAGGTAAACCTCAATGCGTAAGCACTTAATATATATATTTTTTAATTTCAATAGTTTTTGGGGTACAAGTAGTTTTTGGTTACATGGATAAGTTCTTTAGTGGTCATTTCTGAGATTTTAGTGCACCCATCACCTGAACCGTGTACACTGTACCCAATATGTAGTCTTCCATCCCTCCCCACAACTCCCCTCACCCCGAGTCCCCAAAGTCCATTGTATCATTCTTACGCCTTTGTGTCCTCATAGCTTAACTCCCATTTATAAGTGAGAACACTAGATGTGTAGGCACTTTTAGAGCCTCTGCTTGCATTACATTTGCTAGCGATCAATTGGCCAAAGCATATCACACGGCCAACCCAGATTCAAAGGTGAGAAAATAGACTCCATCTCTTGATGGAATAGGAAGAATTTGTGGTCAATTCTGCAACTGTAGAACATGAAGCTGATGTAACATCTCTCATTACTCTAAACACTCCGTCTTTCTCTACTGTTTCAACAATCTTCCTTTTGTTAGACTCTGTGTCTAAATCAACAAATATTTATTGAGCAATTGTCATATGGCAGGCGTTTTCACAGTCATGGCCTTAATCAATACCTAAAAACAGCCCTTGCAAGGTAATCCACTTCATGGGTGGGGAATGGAGGCTCAGAAAGACAAGGTGATTCTAATCCAGCTCTAGGGACTCAGAGTGTGGTGTTAGTTATATTTTCTTTGTCAAGATGCCCAGAACTCTCCATTTAACTTTTTTTTTTTTCCAGACACACAGGTAGAATATGTGGAGTCTGGTCCCTGGCTGGTTTCTCCCCAACAGTCACTGGTTGGGGCTAAAGGGGTCCAGCCTGGGGCAGGAAGATTGGGCAGAATGAGCAGACTCTAGGGGGCGACAAAGGCCAAGGTGACTCCTTATTGCTGCCCCATGCTCCTTTCCCTCCTTCCTTGTCTATTGTCTGTCCTCAGAGAAGAGAAAGATGTTGCCCGTCAGGAGACAAAACGTTCATCTTCAGGCTCTGAGAAACAAGGGGAAGGAGGGAGGGATGGAGAGGGGGAAGGAGGGAGGGATGGAGAGAGAGAAGGAGGAGGAGGAGAAGGAGGAGAGGAAGAGGGGAGAAGAAGAAGAGAGAATAGACGGGCATAAGAAGGCAAAAATAGAGGGAAAGCAGTAAGACAGAAAATTAAAGAGATACAGAATCATAAAACAGAGAGAGGGGGAGATAAAGAGAAAAAAGAGAAGGGAAATAGGAAAATGAGCCCTAAATACAGGGATAAAGAGAGACAGAGACAGGAAGACAGAAATGCCCGGAGAGATAAGGGAAACAGACAGAGAAGGGATGAAGAAAGAGCGAAAGGAAGTCAGGCTAAAGATGACGGTATGTGGAGGAGAGGGGTATGGCGGGTGTTAGTCACACTGTGTGACCTTAACTAGGCCAGGTCATCTCTCTGAGCCCCATTTCCTCATCAATAAAAAGGAGCTGTCTTCAGGAACTGTTGTGAGGATGACATGAGGAAATACATGCAAGCACTCTGGAAATAGTAAAGTACTATACAGGTGTTCATTAGTATTATTGGTAGTATTATCATTATTGTTATTATTATTATGTCACGGTTGGAAGAACTTAATGCTAGAATGAGTGTCAGAACCCAGGGGCTAATGAGATATTGAACACCTCTTCTCTAACGAGCAGCTTAGTGTCAACTGAAATTGGAGTTTCTTGATGCTAAGGCACTACAACTTGTAAGATGCCCTATTGATTTAATTACACTTTGGAGTCAGGGAGAATTGAACATTAAAAATACATACTTAAGAAAAATAACTGATAACACGCAGTTGTTTCTACAATTGGTCACTTTTTTTTCAGGATCACAATCAGTGTTTGAGGGTATAATGGAACATCTCTATTCTGTTGAATTCCTTTAGGTCATCAGCCATTAGGCAGAATATCAGCTATGGTGCTGTTTTTGTATCTCATGGATGTGAACTTTATTTCTTTAAAATTAACAGTATGATCTCAAGATATATTGAATAATATTGGTATTTTGTGTGCATTTCTGCTTTGAATAAACACACAGTTCCCCTTTCTGCTCCATTATCTGCACTGCATATTTCTGTAAGGTAAATAGCTTTTATTGAAAGTTAGCTGGACCCTCTGATAGGCAGGTATTTAGTGCTCAAATTATAGGACTTGAAGGATCAATTTGTCAGAACCATCTCAGAAAATTCTCTGATATATTCAGGGAGCCTGGGCAAGTTTAACTGCTAGTTACTGCACTGACTGGTGGGTAACAGTCCATCTCTTGCATAAACACCAACTTTATTTTTGTACCAAATTTAATATTTTTGTGGTACACTTAGAGCAATAATTAGGGATCTAAATTTAACAGTCTATCTGTATATTATTATCATTGTAGATTACACAATTGAAGTAACATTGCATAAACATGAGAGAACTATCTGACAACTTACTCTTCCTCTTGGAGGCTGACCCACTATTGTAAAACACATTCTGTTTTCAGAAATTCTAAAGTGTAAATAAGAAAAAATACAGGAAATGCTAGTGGCCAAGAACAATGGAAATGGCCTGGGGCAGCTTATTGGTAAGAGAGAGAAAGCCAAATGTTTTGAAAAGGTCCTGATTATATCTAGCATATTAAAACAATTCAAAATTGGTATTTGGGAATTTTTGCCTCATTTGACTGAATGAGATTCTATGCCTGCAATACTTCTTGCTGCCACCAGGTAGTGATAGTGTCTAAAATAGTTTATGTGTCCAAACTATAATCTTTCTTTTGTGGCCAGTTAATCTCTGTGGCCAGCAATTTATGCACTGTATCTAATCAGTTACTGTCCCCTCCCCTCCATTAAAATACAAATTATACTATATTAAGCAACATTTCTGGAAGCAATGCAACACAGTGCTCAGTCTGCTTTGAGCCATGGTTCTGGCTAGATTGAGTACATTTGCCTTCTTACCTGAGGGTAGGGAAATAACAGTAGTGCTTTCTAGGACTGTGATATAGTCATCCCTCAGTATCTGAGGGGAGATTGATACAAAAATCCACAGAAGCTCAAGTCCCTTATATAAAATTGCATAATGTTTGCATACAAACTACAGATATAACCTCCAGTGTACTTTAAATCATCTCTAGATTACTTATATACCCAATACAATGTAAATGCTATGTAAATAGTTGTTTTAAACATTTATATTATGTTTATTGTTATATTGTTATGTATTTATTTATTTTTCATTTTCTGGAATATTTTTGATCCACTGTTGGTTGAATCTGCAAATAGGAACCCACATATAATGAGGGCTGACTGTATTTTGTATTCATAGAATACTTCCCACCATACAAAGAGCCCCTCTTTGACCTTGCACCTCTAGGTGTCTACATACCCTGGTGTAAGGTTAATGTTTATAGGTCAGCTGTTAGCTGTGTTGGGCAGGGAGCATAGTTTATAACTGGACTAACCCCTTACGTTGGTAGATTTATTAATCCATACTTACCCAATAGTAGTAGCTCTTATTTATTAAGCATTAAGCATGTACTCAATACCCATTTCAATACCAGTTTCAATCCTCACAGCAATCCTATGAAGTCAATATCATTATTATTCTCATTTTACAAAGACGGAAATCCCCAGGGTTCTGGGAAGATTAAATGAGTTAATGCATAAGACTTACTTAGCTCGCTGGGCGCAGTGGCTCATCCCTGTAATCCCAGCACTGTGAGAGGCCCAGGCAGGCAGATCACTTGAGCTTGGGAGTTCGAGACCAGCCTGGGCAACATGGTGAAATCCCATCTCTACAAACACCACCACCACCACCACCACCACCACCACCACCACCACCACCACCACACCACCACCACCACCACCACCACCACCACCACCACCACCACCACCACCACCACCACCACCACCACCACGACTTGCCTAGCAGAGTGCCTAGGACGTAGCAAGTGATCATTATTTATAGGGTGTATTATTACAGATGAGGAGACGACAGCTTAAAGGGCCAGCTGGGGAGACAGGCCTGCAAACTGAGAAGTATAAAGCAGCAAAATACAAGGGACTGGATAAAAGCACAGATGGGCTGGGCGCAGTGGCTCACACCTATAATCTTAGCACTTTGGGAGGCCAAGTCATGTGGATCACCTGAGGTCAGGAGTTCGAGACCAGCCTGACCAACATGGTGAAACCCTGTCTCTACTGAAAATACAAAAATTAGCTGGGTGTGATGGTAGGCACCTGTAATCCCAGCTACTTGGGAGGCTGAGGCAGGAGAATCACTAGAATCCAGGAGGCAGAGGTTGCAGTGAGCTGAGATTGCACCATTGCACTCCAGCCTGGGAAACAGAGCAAGACTCGTCCCAAAAAACAAAAACAAAAACAACACAGATGAAGGGATAATTAATTCTTCTTGGGGAGGTATCCAAGAAGGCTTCACAGAGGAGGAAACATTCAAACTGGACCATAAATGACAAGTAGGGGTGGTGGCGTATGTTGTTCATTCCCCATTTTGTTCTTCTCTTCTTCCTTTAAATAACAGAAATATTCCTCTCAGATTTAGCAGGACACATGGCCACTTAGTTAGAGATGATAATTATCATCCTTCTTTGCAGCTAGGTGAAGCCATGGGACTGAGTTTCTATACTAACTAAAAGCAAGTGGAAGTGAAATTGCTTGCCACCACTTCCCATGGCTGGAATGTGGCCATGATGTGAGTGAAGAAGTTTTGGCCATAAGGAGATGGTAGGACAACAAAATAGAACAAACCTGAGCCCCTAGATGAGCTTGGTGAGCACACCTGTCCCATTCACCTTGGGCCACATGCCTATCTTCAACACATTACATGAGAAGTGCATACACTTCTACCCTATCTGAACTACTGTATTGTTGGTTCTTTTGTCTGAAGCCCATTATTTAGCCAGAAGCCTAAATAGTGCACCAGGTAAAGGAAAAGGAAGACTTGTAAGGCAGGAGGAACAGCCTGTCCAAAGACATAAAGAGTGAAAGAAGTTAGTTTCAGGAAACGTTCTCATAGGATTTTTTTTTTTGAAGATCAAATGAGATAATAAATGTATATAAAATGCTTAGTACAGTACCTGGCACATACTAAGTTCACAATAAATGAAAGTCCCATTTTTTTTTCTGTGTGATACAAATGACTTCTCAGAGCCTCATCTGTAAAATGGGGGTAATGTCACCTGTATGATGAAAACAGAGGTCTGGACCTTTCTACTCTAAAATAGTATGAATAGCTTGCAGAAATTCTATTGGGAGCAAGGTTAAAAGAAAAACAATTACCAAGAAACGAATGAGTACCCGGCCTTTCGCTGATTTAAATAATTTACCTTAACAAAACCTCTGGTGCTCTCCATCTCTATGCTTTAGCTAACATTGGTCCCATTCCTTCCTCCTAAAAATATTAGTCATTCCTTGAATGAGTTGTGGATACTCCGTGCTCCAAAGTTTTCATAGGCAGGTTTCTCAGGGCTTTCTCCTCCTATTCTCCTAACTCCTATTCACCTCACAAGACTGTACCAACATCACATCTCCTGGGGCTTCCCTGACCTTATGGACAGATCTGCCAGATTCTCTTCATGCGACAGGTACTCCACTAAGGCTGTACACTCTCTCTTATTGGTTTAGGTGTCATTTTCACCTGCCAGACTGTGAGCTCTTCCAGGGCAGAGAGCATGAATGTTTCATTTTCGTTTCGCCAGCACCTGGCCACAGTAGCTGTTCAGTTCTTATTACTGAATAAATGAGGTGTTCTCGGGCAAACATGTAGGATCACTTAGAGTGTGTATGTGTTGGTGGAGGGTGGGGAGGGTGGAGCACAGAGGATTTCAGGGCATCAGAAGGGCAGATGTAAAAAACGAACATGTCTCTCATCCACACAACAAGGCCGGGACTTTGGCATTTAGACATTATTAGGGGAAAAAGAAGAGGCAGTCTGATAGAATGGAAGCTATCTAGTTTAAGAAACAGGAGTGATTTCCCTCCAACGTTGTTCAGGATTCATCTGTGTGACTTCAGTAAGTGTCCTTCCCTCTCTGAGCCTTATTTTTGACCATTCCGTTTCTGGTCTTCCAGGAATCTAGGCGTCCTCCAGCTCTGAGATTCCCAGGGCCCTGTTGGCCTGGGGGAGAGAACAGGCCTGGCTTTCAGGCCACATGAGGCTGTGACCCACAGTTGGCACTGGTCACCTCCGCTGTCTCCTCTTCCTCCTCTTCCTCCCTCCTCCTTCCCTCACACCCCCTTCCCCCATCTTCCCTCTTCTTCCTCCATTGTCCTCCCCATCCTTCCCTTCCTCCCGCCTCCTCCCTACTCCTCCCCTGGCTCCACCTCTCCCCGTCCGGGGCGGGGGAGGCGCGCTGGGTGGTCCGGCGGCCGGGGGCGGGCGGTAGCCTGCAGGCGTAATTGGCATGCACGCCGTTGTAGCTGAGACCGCTTAATAAAGCATTACATATCTCACCGCTTCCATATTTCATTACCTCACGCGGAGCCTGTGAGAGGGCCCTAATGGGAGTCAGCTGTGTTTTTACTTTCTGTTGTCGGCCGGGACGGGTTTCTCTGCGGATTCTTTGAAATGAAATAATGTGATGCACGCCGCGATAAGGGCCGGCCTGTAATGAGGCCCAGGCCGCCGGGCGGCTGCTATTGCTCCAGGTGTCGCGTATTTGGGCTGCGAGGACAAGGAGGAGGAGGGGGCGGCGCCGGGGGAGCGGGGGGAGGGGGAAGTCGCGAGGGGCAGGGGGTGGGAGAAGGCGGAGGCAGGAGGCAGGGGGCAGGGGGCAGGGGGCAGGGGGCGGGCGGAAGAGGGGAGGAAGGAGGGGGCGGCGGGCCGCGGCAGGCCAGGCGGGAGGAGCCAGAGACAGAGAGAGGAGGGGGACAGTGGCGGCCTGCAGAGCCCTAGGAACCCGGGTTCAAATCCTGCCCGCCAGCGTGAGAGAGCGTTTGCCCGCCCAGGCGGTCCACGGGGGTGAGGCTAATACTCATCTCATGGGGTTGTGTGCAGGTAAATGAAGAGGGTTTGTAAATTGGAAAGGGCACATCACACGTAAAAGGAATCATTTATTGAGAGAAAGGAACTGACGCCCTGTGAGCATCCCCTCTGGGCATGGCAGCTGCCAGCCACTTCACTGAATGATCACAGCAGCCTCACTTGCTAAGAATTGTTACCTTCCCTTTACAGAAGAGGAGACTGAGGGTCAGAGCAGCGAGGGGCTGGCTCCAAGGCACACAGGAAGAGGCTGAGGGCAGCCCTAGGCAGGTAGCCAGATGGAGATAGAGCTCGAGGAGAAGTTGGTCCACTGCCCGCTGACTGGGCCACCCTGGCACCCCCCTCGAGGGGAGCTGGGCTTTCTCCTCCACCTTGCTCTGTGGGCCTGAGGCCTTTGCCCTCCGCACGGGGATGGAATGGGGTGTGGTGCAGGACTCCTTGTAGGAGGGGCAGTGGCTGGCTGTGGGGAGAAGGCCTTAGGAAGCCCCCTGTTCTGAGCATGCTCCTCTGTTCAAAATCCCACAGCTACAGTCCCTGAGCGTCAGCTTGCTTCGTGTCCACTCTGTCTTTATATCCAGGAAATAAATGCTCTTTGAGGAGTCTTGTTGTATCTCCTCAGTGTCTCTTAAATCCACTCACTTCTTGCCCTCCCTCCTGGCACTGCCCTGGGCCAAGCTTCTGGTCCTGCGTCGGACACTGAAGGGATCTTTCTGAAATGCTGACCCATGCTGCTGTCCTTCAGCATCGGGCTCCTCATTGCTCCCAAGGGCCTCTGGCTTCCCTAGCATGCCCTCCCTGCCTGGACTTTAGAGCCTCCCCCAGCTCCTCAGCTTCATCTTTATCACACCCCATCCCTGGCCCTGCCAGACTTGGTAACTGGCCTTTCCCTGAGTTCGTCTCTCTGGACACTTGCTCATGCTGTTCGCTCTGCTTAAAATGCTCTTCCCACATGGAGCCACCTTGGGAGTCCTCTTCTATCTCCAATACTCAGCACGATGACTGCTCATTCCAGGAAGCCTTCTTGCCATGCGCTCCTCTGCTTCCAAGTTGTGTATGCTTTCTTCTCTGAGCCTCAGTTTCCCCATATGTAACATGAGGGAGTTGGGGGCTGATCTCTGGGCTGCACGGTCTCATGAATTTATGGGGTTAGGTGCTAGTTTTCTCCTGAAGGAGAAACAGATAGTTTGAGTGTGTCAGCATGTTAGATGATAACCATATCGTATGTGCCTGCCACATGGCACACATCATATTGGTGCTTTATATGCATTAGATACATGCATTGCTTGGGGTTATGCTGCAGTAAACGGAGAAGCTGGGATCAGAAGCCAAGTCTTTCTGATTCCTGAGCCTGTGCATAGGTGTGTGAGCATAGGCATATGTGCTTGTCCGTGTGTGTACATGTAAACTAATAGTACTCAGTGTTGGTGGCACTTTAACCTGCTCAAAACCCTCTCTCCTCCAGGAGCCCTTTGAGGTTGGGATATATAGACATAGAGAGGTTGGGCTGTTGCCTTAGTTACACAGGTGCTGGGAGGAGAAGGGGGGTGTGGAGCAGGAGGAGATACTCCTCTGGCCCAGAGAACCAAGTGAGATCCTCTCCGTGCAGGATTCTTTGCTCTTCAACCTCGGCCTAACTTTGCCGGCTTTGTTTCCCAAATAACCTCTTTACTGCATCCTAACTTTCTGTATATAGGTCCTGCTTTGGAGCCTTTGCTTAAACTGGTCCCTGCGTCTGGAATGCTGTTTTCCAAAGCCTGCCTGTGGACATCTTATTCTTCCTTCAAGACCCAGCACAGATCCCCCTCTTCACAGAAGCCCACAGAACCATCTCTTTCTTTGCCTGTTTCAGGCTCTGCATGCACTTCTCTCGCCCAGCTTAGAGTGTTAGCTTGGAGCATCCTTGTTTCAAACCATGAGCTCTGAGGTCAGAGGCTGAGTTTAACTCTTGGCCAACAGAGACCTGCTGTGGAATAGATATGTTGGATATGCTTGTGAATGCCTGGCCAGGCAGGATGTGTTTTGAGGCTCACTACAAATGGATGCAAATCCTCACTCACTGAAAATGCTTGATATGTGGCAGGTAATAAAATTGTCATTATTTATTACTGTGCTTTTGCTTGGGTCAGGTTTGATGTTTCAATCTGTATTTCATTTTATTCTTAGAATAACTTACAATCTCATTTTACCAGTGAAGAAACTGAGGCTAACTAATACTAAATAACTTACCCAGACTGTAGAACTAATCAGTATCAGAGCCAGGACTAAAATTCAGTTCTGTCTGCCTCAAAAAAGGAGTCTGGGCAGGGCATGGTGGCTCACGCCTGTAATCCCAGCCCTTTGGGAGGCCGAGGTGGGTGGAGCATGAGGTCAGGAGATCGAGACCATCCTGGCCGACATGGTGAAACCCCGTCTCTTCTAAAATACAAAAAATTAGCCGGGCATGGTGGTGCGCGCCTGTAGTCCCAGCTACTTGGGAGGCTGAGGCAGGGAAATCGCTTGAACCCAGGAGGCGGAGGTTGCAGTGAGCCAAGATCACACCACTGCACTCCAGCCTGGTGACAGAATGAGACTGAAAAAAAAAAAAAAAAAAAAAAAGAGTCTGTCCTTTTTGCACACATCGCATGGATCTGATTGCAAGCGCCTTGTGCTCTGTGTGTCGGTCAAACAGGGATGCTCTATTAACGTGCAAATGATTTTTTGAGAGAGGGCTTAAGTGTAGTTCAGTCTTAGCCAGCCACAACTGAGATTTGCAATCCAAGCCCTAGTCCTCACCAACCATTCTGCTATCAGGTTTTCATCTCTAGAGTGATTGACGGGTATTTTTTTCCCTCCCTGACCCAGAACGCCAGGCCTCCAATACTACTGAAATGTTTGCACAATCTTGAAGCATTTATTTAAAAGTTGCTTTTCCCCAAAGGGCCTGGCCTCAACCAGATCCTGAGCCAGATCCAAAAAAACAAACAAATCCTATCTTTACAAGCTCCTCAGCTGGGCTGCGTGGGGCGGGTGGGGGTGGGGGTCCCCTGGGTCCTACCTTTCCTTGGCTGGCTGACAGGCCCGCCCCAGGGCGAGGAGACTGCCTGCCTGTTTACAGCCCTTTCCAATTCACAGGCCAAACAGGAAAGGGGGGAGGGGTTAGAGAAGGGCGCGAATGTCAGAAATCACAAATCATACAGTTGCTCCTCAAAGCAATAGGCGGTGGAGATGTTAATGGGGACGTGGCTGGGTTGGGCTTCTTGAATGCTCGTCGGGGACAGAGTGAGACCCTGGCTACCACTTTGCAGGTCCCAGCATCAATAACTAAGCTCTCCATAACCTGCATAGCATTATGGGTCCGAGGGGCAGTGATCTCTCAGATGGGTGTCAGAGGACCTGAGTGCCATACCTGGCTGGGTCTGTGTTGCCAGCCAGGCCCAAGCTGGTGTACATTGGGGTTGCCATCACTGTTGCTTGGAAAAGTCCATTCAACTTTCTGGCCTCCACCATCGTGGACCCACGAGGGGCTGATCTCCAGCTCTGGCATTCTCTCTCTGTGAATCATGCCCATCCAGACTTTTGGGCAAAGCAATGGGGAAAAGAGGGAACCCCCCTTCATGGAAGGTATTTTGTGTGCCTGGTACAGTGTTTGGTACTGTCTGGAGGTTGTCTCGTTTACTTGGCACAACCTCCCTGAATAGGCTTTGCTGTGATTCCTTCCTACATGTGAGGAATCCAGGGCCAGCACTGGAACCCACGGTCCACTTGGCCCCTTCCTCCCTGTCTCCTGGTATGCCCGGCAAAGCACTGACACCAGGTTGGACGGATGGCCTGATTTAGAACAAAGTCTAGAGTGTGCAGAGTGTGGTGTGACCTGCATTGTGTGCCCAGGAGTGGGACCGAGGTGAGGCAAGGGCTCTGCAGAAGTGGAGACCGAGGCCTAGAGAATGGCTATCTCTCACCCAGCTTCTCACAGTCACTGAGGAGCCTTCTGGTCATAGATGGGCACACTGAGGCCTGTGACTAGGCGAGCTTGAGCTATGTCCCTGAGGTGCTGCCTAAGAAATTGGGCTCAAACACTTTGCTTTTTTCCAAAGACCCCTAATGTGCAGCCCACTGCAGGGTTCCCACTGGGCATTGTCCATTCCTGCCATTGGATCTCTGCTGCCTACTGCAAAAGACACCAAACTCATTAATGGCCTCTGTGCTCATCTCCTTGTCCCAGTCAGTGCCAAGGCCACTTAAGCTGTGTGTCAGTCCTTACACGGACTAGGCAGTGCCACACCTCTGCCTGTACCTTCTAGAATGCTTCCTGGAATACCTGCGTTGAATTCTTCCTGTGTCACCTTCGGCAAGTGACTTAGCTTCTTCAAGCCCCAGTATCCTCCTCTATAAAAGAAGGACCTTATGCAATAGTAGATGTGCAAGTGCTTTGTGACCACAAGGCCCAAGCTGGTGTACCTTGGGATTACTATCACTGTTGCTGTTTTCAGTGGGCTGTTGTCAGTCTGGCCGGGAGCTTCTGTCGAGTGACCCATTGATTGACTGGCTTCTTCTCTTTGCCCCAACTAGACCCCTCTGTGAGCTGTTTGTGCTGACCTTGGGCTGGGAAGATACTCTCAAACACCTGTTGTGGGCCACGCTGGGAACTCTAGGAAGAAGCAAATCAAAGAAATATTTTGCTGGGAATATATGCTAAGGAATATAAATCATTCTGTTATAAAGATACATGTATGTGTATGTTCATTGTAGCACTATTCACAATAGCAAAGAAATGGAATCAACCCAAATGCCCATCAATGATAGACTGGATAAAGAAAATGTGGTGCATGTACATCATGGAGTACTATGCAACCATAAAAAGGAATGAGATCATGTCCCTTGCAGGGACATGGATTAAGCTGGAAGCCATTATCCTCAGCAAACTAATACAGGAACAGAAAACCAAACACCACATGTTCTCACTTGTAAGTGGGAGCTGAACAATGAGAACACATAGACACAGGGTGGGGAAGAACACACACTGGGGCCTGTGGCGGGGTTGGGGGCACGGAGAGCATCAGGATAAATAGCTAATGGATAGTGGGCTTAATACTTAGGTGATGGGTTGATGGGCGCAGCAAACCACCACGTTTACCTATGTAACAAACCTGCGCATTCTGCAGAGGCATCCCAGAACTTAAATTTAAAAAAAAGAAAAAAGAAATATTTTGCTATTGTTTCCTTACACCCAGTTCCCAATCCATTGCATGTGTGCAATTGGGGGCAGCCTGGAGGAGGGGAAAGAACTGGCCGAGCTCTACCTCCCCGCCGCTGGGAGCCCTGACAGGGCTGGGACCATGTCTGACTTTTCCCTGCATCTCTAGAGCCCAGAATAGAGCCTGGGACTGAACAGCACTCACTAAGTATGTGTTTATATGTGAAATAATTTTGAGAAAGTTATCTCAGTTCTCTGAGCCTCAGCTTCCTCATCTGTAAAATGGGGATGATAATACAACTTAACTCATAGGTTCATTGTGAGGATTAAGAATAACAATCTATGCAAGGTACTTAGAATAGTGCCTGGCATGTAATGATAATGCTTTCATGTACTTAAGAGAAACAAATGCTCAGAGAAGGTAATTGCTTTGTTCAATGTAAAGTGGGAGAGCTGGGAATGGAATTTAGGTTTGTCTAACTCCAGAATCTCAGATGTTGACCACTATTGTCTATTACCTGAGGTAGGTTGACCCACAGCATCCACTTCCTCCCTATTTCAGAGTAACAGAACTGTCAAGTTTTACTTAAGCACCTGGCCATCTAGAATAAAGACTATGTTTTCCAGCCTCCCTTTTGGCTAGATGTTGAGTTCTGGCTGGTAGCAGAAGTTAGGTGTGAAACTCCGGGAAGTCTCCTTGAAGGGAGTAGACATGAGTTCCCCTATGAGTCTCACTCTGTCGCCCAGGCTGGAATACAGTAGCATGATCTTGGCTCACTGAAACCTATGCCTCCCAGGTTCAAGTGATTCTCCTGCCTCAGCCTCCCCAGTAGCTGATGGTTGAGATTGTGTCCTAATAGCTGTAGTACCAGCCAGCAGACACCTTAGATCATGAAGTGACAGCAAGATAATGAAGCCACACATGGTGCAACAACCAGGCAGCAGGAACCTGCGTCCCTGACAATGTAGGATCCATCGTATCAGCCTGTTTTTGAAGTCAGAGAGAAAAAAACTTTAATCTGTTAAAGTCTCTGTTATTTTGGATATGAACGTAATCCTAACTAATTCACTATTGTCTCTCAATGGTAGACTTTGAATAACTAAATGTGCCCTACCATAGTATCGCTCAGACTGCAATGTTATGAAAATTATTTGTTGTCTTTGTCATGAGAGTGAGCTCTGTGATGGCAGGGACTCTGATTTTTCTCTGCTAAGTCTCCACTGACCAGTCCTGTGCCAGGCACCCCACAGGTTAGTGGCTCTCTATTGTGCCAGCTGAGCTGAGCTGGAGCCCTGTTTCCCAGAAATCCTTCTCCTGCATAGTTCCAGCTTAGCAAGGGCTGCAGGAGATATTTTGCCTGAGATTCAGAAGGTGGCAGTGAAGTAGCAGCCATATTCTTTCTGGGCTGGGAAGGTCAGTTTGGGGACCTGAGTTCTTGCTCTTGACTGCTTCTCTCCTTGCTTGCCTGGTTGGCCTGGCGCAGCAGCCAGGGTTCCGTGACTCCTCCAGCTCTTACCTCATCTGCCTCTTCAGCTTCCCTGAATCTTGGGCTGGGTGCATGTGCAGCTCTATGATGAAGGGTTCCAGCTTCTCCAAGAGAACATCCGTTATTGAAGTTAGAGGCTTAGGGTGGTAAGAATCCTCGTGGGTCCCAGTTTGTCCTTGCTTCTCCTAATTCATATCATCTTCCCTTCTGCACTGCCAGCCCTGTGGCCCTCATATGGAAGCATATGGACTATCTAACCAGCTCCCACACTTGCATAAGATCAATCACTATAATAAATATTTTTCTTTCCTTTTTTTTTTTTTTAAATGATACAGTGTCTTGCTTTCACCCAGGCTGGAGTGCAGTGGCACATTCATGGATCACTGCAGTCTCAACCTCCCATTCATAAGCCATCCTCCTGCCTCAGCCTCCTGAGTACCTGGGGCTACAGGTGAGTGGCACCACATCCCTCTAATTTTTTGATTTTTTGTTGAGATGGGGGTTTCACTTTTGCCCAGGCTGGTCTCAAACTCCTGGCCTCAAGCAACCGTCCTGCCTTAGTCTCTCAAGGGGCTGGTATTATAGGTGTGAGCCACTGTACCCTAAGTTTCTTATTCTGTGTATCTTCTGGTGGTTCTTTCTCTGATTGATACATAGGTATTCAATAAGTACTTATTGAGTTAAGGAATGATTTATATGATTGGCCCCCTGGTACGTGGTACCTACTAATGAATGTCTATCTCTGTCTGCTTGGAGGCTGATGCAGGTGGGAGAAGGACTTGGGCTCAAACTCTAAGACCATATGTTTCCCAGCCCTTTTGGCACAGCATGTCTATCTGTGTCCAAGTAGAGTTAGAAGGGGCCTGTGAGCTAGAGGGAGCTAAGAGAGAATATAAGGAGGGGACTTAGGGTGATATTTAGGTTGGCCTGGATGCAGGTCTCAGTCACTCTGACAATGCCCATCTGATATGGTTTGGCTGGGTCCTTACCCAGATCTCATCTTGAATTGTAGCTCCCATAATTCCCTCATGTTTCAGGAGGGACCCAGTGGGAGATAATTGAATCATGGGGGTGATTCCCCCCATTCTATTCTCATGGTAGTGGATTAGTCTCATGAGATCTGATGGGGATCTTATAAGATCTTATAAGGGGAAACCCCTTTTGCTTGGCTGTCATTCTTCTCTTGTCTGCCACCATGTGAGACAGGCCTTTCACCTTCCACCATGATTGTGAGGTCTTCCAGCCACATGGAAATTTGAGTCCATTAAACCTCTCTCTTTTGTAATTGCCCAGTCTTGGGTATGTCTTCATCAGCAGCATGAAAACAGACTAATACAGTATATTGGTACCAGAAGTGGGGTGCTGCTGAAAAGATACCTGAAAATGTGGAAGCAACTTTGGAACTGGGTAACAGGCAGAGGTCGGAACAGTTTGGAGGGCTCAGAAGAAAACAGGAAAATGTGGGACAATTTGGAACTTCCTAGAGACTTGTTGAATGGCTTTGACCAAAATGCTGACAATGATATGGACCATGAAATCCAGGCTGAGGTGGTCTCAGATGGAGATGAGGGACTTGTTGGGAACTGGAGCAAAGGTGACTCTTGTTATGTTTTCTCAAAGAAACTGGCAGCATTTTGCCCCTGCCCTAGAGATTTGTGAAACTTTGAACTTGAGAGAGATTATTTAGAGTATCTGGTGGAAGAAATTTCTAAGCAGCAAAGCATTCAAGAGGTGACTTGGATACTGTTAAAAGCATTCAGTTTTAAAAGGAAAACAGAGCATAAAAGTTTGGAAAATTTGCAGCCTGACAATGCGACAGGAAAGAAAATCCCATTTTCTGAGGAGAAATTCAAGCCAGCTGCAGAAATTTGCATAAGTAACTAGGAACCACCAAGACAATGGGGGAAAATGTCTCCAGGGCATGTCAGAGACCTTTGCGGCAGCCCCTCTCATCACAAGCTGAGAGCCCTAGGAGTAGTTGCAGTCGTGGCCCAGGGTCCATTTTGAAGCTTTAAGATTTGACTGCCCCATTGGATTCTGGACTTGCATGGGGCCTGTAGCCCCTTTGTTTTGGCCAATTTCTCCTATTTGGAATAGCTGTATTTATCCAATGCCTGTACTCCCATTGTATCTAGGAAGTAACTAACTTGCTTTTGGTATTACAGGCTTATAGGCAGGAGGGACTTGCCTTGTCTCGGATGAGACTTTGGACTGTGGACTTTTGAGTTAATGCTGAAGTGACTTAAGACTTTGGGGGACTGTTGGGAAGGGATGATTGGTTTTGAAATGTGAGGACATGAGATTTGGGAGAGGCCAGGGGTGGAATGGTATGGTTTGGCTGTGTCCCCACCCAAATCTCATCTTGAACTGTATCTTCCATAATTCCCTCATGTTGTGGGAGGGACCCAGTGGGAGATAATTGCATCATGAAGGCGGTTTCCCTCATGCTGTTCTTGTGATAGTGAATAAGTCTCAAGAGAGCTGATGGTTTTTTAAGGGGAAACCCCTTTTGCTTGGCTCTCATTCTTCTCTCATCTTCCACCATGTGAAACGTATCTTTCACCTTCCACCATGATTGTGAGGCCTCCCCAGCCACGTGGAACTGTGAGTCTATTAAACTTCTTTCTTTTGTAAATTGCTCAGTCTTGGGTATGTCTTTATCAGAATCATGAAAACGGACTAATACACCATCTCTGCCCCAGAATGGGCATCCTGAACTCGGGGGGACCATCTGTTTGTCTAATCAGCCTTTGCAAATGGACAAGAAGGAATACCCGAGGCTAATGACTCTGACTCTCAATCTCATCCTCAAGAGATGGACTCAAGAGATGTGGATGGCTCCTTATCATGCTCCAGGAACCCTCTACCAGCTCCCTATCAGCCTTGTAATAAAAGTCAAGACCCTTAAATCTGTGTACAAGATTCTCTGTGACCTTGTCCTTGAACCCCAGCCAGCACAATAATGTCCCACATCATTTGGCCTTAACCTCAGTGAAATTGAATGAATCAGATGTGCACATCTATGCATTATAAGTTTTTCCTTCTTTTTTTTTTTTTTTTTTTTTGAGACAGAGTCTTGCTCTGTTGCCCAGCCTGGAGTGCAGTGGTGCAATCTTGGCTCACTGCAACCTTCACCTCCTGGGCTCAAGTGATTCTCCTGCCTCAGCCTCCTGAGTAGCTGGGATTACAGGTGCCTGCCACCACGCCCGGCTAATTTTTGTATTTTTAGTAGAGACGGAGTTTCGCCATGCTGGCCAGGCTGGTCTCAAACTCCTGACGTCAGGTGATCCACCCGCCTTTGCCTCTCAAAGTGCTGGGATTACAGGCGTGAGCCACCGCGCCTGGCCTATGTACCTATAAGTTTTTATCTTCAGTTATTCTGTGCCATCAAGAGCCTCAGTTTTTAAGACTTTTTCCCAGATCAGGAGACTCTTCTTGGAGGTGGGAGAGTCAAGTCCAAAGTTTTTTTTCCCTTAAGAAACTGTTTGTCTATCTATTCACCCATCTATCTGTTCAAACACCCATCCATCCATTCGCTTATCTATCTTTCCAGTGCTCTCTGGCTCTACTCTGGGCCAGGCCCTGTGATCATGCTGAGAATCTTGGAGATGAATCAAATATACCCTCTGATCTCCAGCAGCTCACAGTGGGATAGACAAAGATGATGCAACTAGACAACAAAAAATATAAACAGATAAGTGCCATCTTGAGAAAAGTCAAAAGTCATGGAAGCATAGAGGATGTCCCATCCCAGCCATGGGGGTCAGAGGAGGCTTCCTAGCAGAGGAGACATTTGAGCTGACTTTGAAGTACAAGAAGGCATCAGCTAGACAGGGAAAGCATGAAAGAGTTGTGCAGACAGTACAGCATATGCAAAGGCCCAGAAAGGGTCAGAGAGCATGTTACACTGGTTGCAAACTATGTGTGGTGGAGATGGTTGAGGGGTGAGAGAGACGTCACAGCTAGAGCCTAGTCCAGATTTCTTGCCCTGTGAATCTGCTCCAGGTTCTTCTGGAAGTGGGCTGGGAGGAGGTGCAGATGGAGGCCCCGTAGAGCCAGTGCGGCCTGTATTCAGCAACTGGTGCTAGGTTCGAGTGAGTACTCACTAGGCCTAGGGGTTCCTTGGGCAAGAGGAGTTACGTGGCTCAGTTTCAGGCCATCTCCTCAAGCAGATGTGTATGAGCAGATGAGGCACAAACTGCAGAGTCGGGCAGATGGGGTCAATTCTTGGCACTGTGTAGACAGGTAACTTTGGACAAATCACTTTTTGAGCCTCAGCGTCCCATGGCTCAGTTGGGAATATATCATTTACCCTAGAAGGCTGGTGATAACATTACTTTTCTCCCTTCCCTTTTCCTTACTAGATGATTCCAAATGGTCACTCTAGGTGAGGCCCAGGGAAATCCCCTTGGTACGCAAACTTGCTTTCCCCAGTTCATTTTGGTCAGAGTGTCCAAAATATGGTTCTGAATGCATCACTCACTGCTTGTGGCAAAAAGCACACATTCCTTAGTAAGGCATTCAAGAAATCTGAAACTTTTTAATATAATGTCTACCTCCTATTCATCCGTCCACCCATCTGGCTGGCTGTCCTTTCATCTCTGTGTTCACCCCCTTATTCACTCAACAAACACTCATTTCTTGTCTCATCCCTCCTCCTCCTTTTCTTTCTTCTTATGCTCAGTCTCTCCAAATGGCCAGCTTCCTTGACCTCATGTTTGTGTGAACAGGTTGTTCCTTCTGTTCAGTGGATGCGGTGGGATGCTTCCTTCCTTTTCCTGTCACTCACCTACTTTTTCTTCAAGGCCAAACTCAAAGGTCCCTTCCTCCATGAAGCCTCCGGCCTTATCAGCTATCCTCCTTCTGGTCTTCCACTCCTAATGGCTTATCTTTTTATGGGACATGTATTCCATAGCATTATTTTTGTGTCTGTCTGTTACCCACTGACCTCCACCCTACTCCAGCAGGGTGGCCCCTTTGTACAGTTGTTTAGGTTGTACACTGCACAGGAACACCCAGCTGAGGAATGTGCCCTAATGTGAGGGCTGTACCTCTCGAGGGAAGAGTGCTTTTTTTCTAATTCATACAAAGGTACCTGTTCTCCAAGTGATGAGCTCAAGTGGCTGAGCTGACCCATAGGGGGCACCTTTTTCTGTTTCCTACACAGGGGCTCTCTGAGCTAGTGGTGGCCTTCCCCTGATTCTAAGTTTCTGTAGGCCAGAACCATGGTGGCTTCATCCCTGTTCCCCCAGCTCCTAGCATAGCAGTGCCAGGCCCCAGAGACCTCCATAAATGTTCTTGGAGTTGAAAGGAGAAGGCTATCAGTAGTGAATCTCTGTTCACTGGGCCTTGGAAGGGCAGGACTCATGCCTGTCTTGTAGGGAGATGAGGCTTCCGAGTTGATGCAGTGGTGATGGCAGGTTTGTTTGGAAATTCCCCAGTAAGTGGTGTTCCGGGCCTGTCTCCCAGGGACCTCGAGAGCTTGCTGGAAGACCTGCAGACCAGGGCTCCTCCAAATATTGTTTTAAACTGATTGATGCCATGCCAGGCAGGGAAGGGACAGGCATTTTTCATACATGAAAAACAATACATTCTGGGGCCAAGATGAAATTATTTTACATTTATACGATAACAGGCAGGGAGACAAAGACGATGTTTGAGGATGTTTAAACCCTCAAAATCATTAGTCACTGTCCCAGCAGGCTACACAAATAAATGATCAATGCACAGAAAAACAAGGCCCTCTGAGGTGTTTGCCCAAGACCACTTATGTGTCAAACAGACTTATTAGATGTGAAGGGAATGATTATTTGTACAAAGTGAAATGAACATGTGCAATAATATTGTAAAATGTTTATTAGTCTAGAGTGTGCTGAATGTTCCTAAAATATATCAGGTTCTCAGCTTGCATTTAATGTACTGTTATAAATGATATCACATCCTTCCAAGCCGATTTTCCGCTTAACGCTAAGCTTCTTTGCTGGAGAAATCATGTTTTCAGATCCCAAGTATGAAAACATTGTGGGGTTAAACTCTCCCTTCTACTCCCTAACCCCCACCCCAATCAGTTACCTCCCTATAAAACTTGTCCTGAGTCTGGCTGGGAGGGATAGGGCAGTTGGGCAGGCCAGATGGTGGTTGGAAAAGGAAAAGGGGGTGAATGAGTTATTGTGGTAGGGACATTAGGCTGGAAGTCCAGTGATTCAGATTTCAGGATCTGCTCACTAATCTCCTGCTGTGTGACCTTGGGGTAGTCCCTTCCTCTCTCCGGGCCTTAATAATCTCAGTCAGAAAATGGGAATAATGTCTAAAGAGACTCCCAGAGCTAAACACTTACATATTCTAAATCCCAGCTTGCTGAGTCACGAGTCTGAAAGATAAAAAGAGATTCTGGAAGTGAACAAATAAAGTGCTACAGAAAAATTCTTTTTTTTTTATGTGATTCTGGCCAATTCTTACTTAACCTTTAAGGCCCTGACCAAATGTCCCCTCCTCTGGGAAGCCTTCTCTGACCCGCTAACCAGCTGGTCAGTCTGTCATCTTTGCTCTAACAGTGCGAAATCCTTGTGTCCTTTATTGCCCCGCCAGCTCATGGTATCACCACATCTCTCTGTGTGAACAGGCTATTCCTTCTGTTCAGTGGGGAAAGCTCTGCAGGAAGGAGAAAGTGGCCTCATTCTCTGCGCTGCTTAGACCAGCAGGACTGTCCTCCCTCAGTGAGTCGTCTGCCTCCATGAACGCAGCCGCTGAGCTGGCCAGCTTCGTGGCATGCATGTCCAGCTGTCAGCTTGCTCTGAACTGAGGTCCCCAAAAGATCCCCAGACCTGGGCCAGGCACAGAGCTGGTACTCAGGAAATGATTAGTGGATGCTGGATGGGGAGGAGCCGAGCTAGTGTGACCCTTGGAGGTTATCCCCCACCCACCTCGCATGTTAAAGATGGGAGTTTTATCCCAGAGTAGGGAAGGGATTGGCTAGGGGGCTACTCAGGCACCTTGGAGAAGGGTCAGAGAGAGTGTTTCCTATAACATATCAACTCTCCACCAAAGAAGGAGGGGTAGAGAAGCCCAGCCAAATCCCATGTCCTTGGCCCTGAACGGGGGTGGGAGGTATTGGTAGTGGGCAGTTCTTGGCGTCAGCTGAGAGCACAGGGCTGGCTTCGGAGGTTGTGGAGGTGGTTGGGGATATGGGGGGTTTCCAGTTTCCTGGCTGAGTCACGTCCCTCTCCTTTCCCCTGCCCCCCAAGGTTTGCTCAAAGGCCCCCTGGAGGGTGATCTTCTCTGAGCTCGACTGATGGTCTGGGGATCTTTCGGGAATCTCAGTTCAGCGCAAGCTGACAGCTGGATGCGCATGCCAGGAAGCTGGCCAGCTCAGCGGCTGCGTTCATGGAGGCAGGCGACTCACTGAGGGAGGAGAGTCCTGCTGGTCTAAGCAGAGCGGAGAATGAAGCCCCTTTCTCCTTCCTTCACGGCTTTCCCCAGAAATGACTGAAAGCAATCTACATGGAAATATATACTAAAATGTGGGAAAATAAAGTTAGAAGTAAGCATTCAGGCAAAGATTAAAAAGTGTAGGAAGGTAGAGTGGATTTGGAGTGAGGCTTCTAAGCAGAGATCCTGCCCTAAGGTAGGCCCTGCATGCTGTGGAGGCAGGTCATGTGTGTCACTCCAGGCTTCCAGCAGAGGGGACCCAAGCAGTATGTGATTTATTGTGCCCCATAAACACAGGACCTTTGCTTGGAAGAAGTGCCGGTCCCTTGGTTGGAGGCCAGAGAAAAAAGTCTCCTGTGATTTCTCAAAAAGGGGCACGCGGTGTCCCCAACAGCTGCCTGTCAGCAGCAACATAAGCTGGCTGCTTCTTCCTCTGCCTCCCCTTTCTTCTCTTCATTCTCTTGCTCCACCTTCTCTGCTTTCCCTCCTCATCCCCCTACTCCTCCTCCTCTTCCTCATCCTTTTTCTTCTTTTCATAGAGTTTAGTAAAGTAGTCCTTGGAACACGGAAAGAAGTGTTCCTGTTCAAGTTGAACCCCGGGGAACTGTTAGGGTGCTTTGGGTGGGGAGATAGCCAGGCCCCAGCATGAACTTCAGGCGGCTTGGGCAAGTGTTTTTCCCCACCATAGCAGTGGGCAGTGTGGGTTCAAGGTTATCCCCACTGAAGTGCAGTGCTGTATTGAGCATCTTGTAATGAGTGCCTTCTACATGCCAGACATTTATTGGGTACATCCTGTGTTAACTCAGTTGGTCCTCACAACCTCCATCCAGGGTGGTTCTTCTTATTCTCAAGGTCACAGGCAGAATGTGGAAGAGCTGGTTTGGCACCAGGTTCTTGCACTCCCAGGCTAGCCCCTGGCAGCCCCACTCCTGTCTCACTGTATGATCCTGAGCATTTCTACGGTCCTGACTCTTGATTTTCTCATCTGTACAGTGAAGGCCATGTGTCCCTGAGAGTCCCTTTACGTGGACAGTCTGTGGTTGCCTGAGTAGCTGAGTCCCCCTTTGCAGTGGACTCAGGTAGACATTTGGGATGCACAGGGACTACCTCTTGTTTTACCCTAAATAACTCCTCACCTTTGCCCCTTGGGCAGAGGCTCCTCCTGCTGGTTACCCTTAGAACCTGTCCCTGGATTGGGCCTCTCCCCCAAACTCCCTTCCCTGAGAGACTGAGGCTCACATGGAACCTGCATTCCTCAAGCAGGGATGGAGCCTCAAGATTTAGCACCTGAATCAACTTCTTAGGCTGCTGTGGGTGGGCCAGGCTAGGTGGTAGAGTGGATTAGGGATTGGGACAGAATATTCTCTTGCTTTAAACCCCACTAATTATACTACAATCCAAATTCGTTGCCACGGCCCTACATGACTGGGCTCCTGCTTCCCCACTGACCTTATTTCCTCCTACTCCCCCAGGATACTCAGCATCCCCTCCCATCAAGACAGCCTTTACAGCTGCCGTATTAGTGAAGGCTACCCGAGCTGCTGCAACGGATACCACTCCCCGATTTCTGTGGCTTAGCCCGATAGTTGGTTTCTTGCTCACATTAAGAGTCCAGTGGGCTGCTCCAGTGGCAATCATGGGCATATCACAGCCTCATGGTGCCTCTCATTGTGATAAGCATGTTCTGGGGCTTCCTCAGCTTCTTGGTTCCCTGGTTCATCCCTAAGAGTCTTAGCAGGGTAGTTATCATCACCATATTGGTGACCTGTTCAGTTTGTTGCTGTTTTTTTTTTTTTTTTTTTTTTTTTTTTGAGACAAGATCTCACTCTGTTGCCCAGGCTGCAGTATAGTGGCACGATCTTGGCTCACTGCAGCCTCAACCTCCCAGGCCCAGGATCCTTCTCCCTCCTCAGCTTCCTGGGTAGCTGGGATGACAGGTGCATGCCACCATGTCTGGCTAATTTTTTGGTATTTTATGTAGAGATGGTGTTTCACCATGTTGTCCAGGCTGGTCTTGAACTCCTGGGCTTAAGCAGTCCTCCCACTTCTGCCTTGCGAAGTGCTGAGATTACAGCATGAGCCACTGCACCCAGCTACTGCTATCTCTTTTGGCTAATTGCAATTCTTTTTCATTTCTGTCCTCTCTTTGGACCACAGTTGAAAAATGAAACCAGCTGGTATCTGAAGCATCATTGGCCTTGAGGAAAAAGACATGCTCTATAGTGCTAGTCATTGACACTATGAGAAGAGAATTCCTTCTAGATGCAAAATCTCTCCTCCAAACTGAGACCTTCTTTCTTGACTTGCCTGTTTCGGACATCAGTTGCCTTGAACATTCACACCATGTCTGAATATCTTATTCTACAATGCGGTATTTCCTCCTTCACTTTTTTTACACTTTGAGTTACTATGTGCCTACCTAACCTAACTGTGCTGACTCCACAAAGCGTTTATGCACTCTCCTGAGAGAAGATGCTCTTCTGAGAATATTTTATTCTCTCCTTGGAATCTGTGGATTTGAAGACGACCCCTGTCTTCTCCTAACGTGGGAATCAGCTAAGCGTTTAAAAACTGCTGCAAGATAAACAAGATTCCAGTGGGGCAGTCAGTAGGAGAGCACATTCAGAGAGAAGCTTTGTCACAACAGAATTACACCAAACTATATTTTCAAGATGAACTTCTTACCTCTTCCATCTCTTGGAATAAAATATTTTTCTGCTTCAAAAATAAAACAAATGCAAGTGTTCCTCTTCCGGGTGGTGATTCAGGGACCCAGAAGCCTTGCATTTGGTGGCTCTGCCATCTGCTGGGGTGCTGATCCTCTGTGCTCCGCTGGCTCAGGTGACAGCAGGGAGCAGAGACATGGGAAATAGAGGCATAGGGAGCAGAAGCATAGAAGACCACAAGGGGGGTTTTCTGGCCCAGAATTGAGGGTGGCCCTTCATAGAACCTAGTCACACGGCCACACCTAACTGCAAGGAAGGCTGAGGAATACACTCTAGCTGTGCACCCAGGATAAAGTATGTTTGGTGAACAGCTAGTTTGTTCCTGCTGCAGCCTTAAAAGCCTTTTCCTTCACCTCCACCAGCCCTGAGGGATGGGCAGCAGAATTAGCACCCCCATGTTGCAGATGCAGAAACAAGGCTCAGAGAGGCTGTCCACTTTGCCTCTCCCCACCACCCACCAAGGTCACATAGTGAGTTGGTGTCAGAGACCATGTGTCCTGGCCTAGAGCTTGTGCTTCTTCAGCTAGAAGCAGCCCGGTCACCCCACCCTGAGCATCCCCCACTGGCCTGGCCCTCCCCTAAGGCCCTTACCAATCTCCACCTTGTGTCAGAATTCGCCAGGGACTTGGTGGTTCCTGGTCCAGGGGTGAGCTTCTGCAGGGTGAATGTACCTGCAGTACATGGAGCACGTGTACCTGCAGTACATATCTAGCTCAGTACATGGAGTGGGGCCTGGTATGGGCATAGCACAGAAGACTGAGCAGGGAGAGGCTTGCTCAAACCTCAGAAGGGCTGAGAGGTGAATGACAGGAAGATAAGAGTGAGTGGGTGACAAATGAACTTGCTGAGCAGTGACTGGGATGTCCACAGCATTCTCTGCTGCTGAAGTCCACCTCTCCCCACTACCCACCATGCCCTGGCAGCATAAAATCCCAATTCCACCTCTGCCCTCACGATTGCATCCCTCCCCGTGTCCCATCTCCCACTGTGCTCCAGCCACAAGGGCCTGCTCAAGTGTTCCTGCCTGGGCTGAGGTCTTCTGTGGCCCCTCCAGGGGCACACTCACCTTCTTCCAACCTGCCCTGTGCCTGAGGCTGACCTATGTGTCCCATCAGTGGGCTCTGTGGAGTCAGGCCTCCAGCTGGGTTTGGTCACTGTGAGGTACCCACAGAGAGAGAAGCAGTATGGGTCAGGGTCTTTATTCCCACAGTTCTCTACTTATAGATGTCTTGATCAGAGGCCATCACTCCTCCCAAAGAAGCTGACTCTAAGTTCCAGCAATCACTCCTTCCCCTCTTCCCTTCAGGGTGATAACAAGTTTTGCTGCTACTGGCCCAAGGCTACTGCTCTATTCCTTGTGTTCCTTTCACAATAGCCTCATTGTAAAGAATCTCTCCTTCAATTCTCTTTCCTTCCTTCCTCCTTTCCTTCCTTCCTTCCTTCCTTCCTTCCTTCCTTCCTTCCTTCCTTCCTTCCTTCCTTCCTTCTTTCCTTCCTTCCTTCCTCCCTGCCTCCCTCCTCTCTCTTTTTTTCTTTCTTTCTTTCTTTCTTTCTTTCTTTCTTTCTCTTTCTTTCTTTCTCTCTCTCTTTCTCTCTCTCTTTCTTTCTTTTCTTTCTTTCTTCCTTTCTTCCTTTCTGTTTCTTTCCTTTCTTCTCTTTCTTTTTTTTTTCTTTTTTTCTTTTTTTTTGAGACAGAGTCTCACTCTATCAGCCAGGCTGGAGTGCACTGGCATGATCTCGGCTCAGTGCAACCTCTGCCTCCCGGGTTCAAGCGATTCCCACACCTCAGCCTCCTGAGTAGCTGGGATTACAGGCACGCACCACCACACCTGGCTAATATTTTTTGTTGAGATGGGGTTTCACCACGTTGACTAGGCTGGTCTTGAACTTTTGATTTCAGGCAATTTACTTGCCTCGGCCTCCCAAAGTGCTGGGGTTACAAGTGTGAGCCACCGTGCCTGGACTGAATTCTCCCTGTCTGGAGTGTGCTCCTGTTTCCTGCTGGGGATGCTGACCTGCACGCCTCATCTCAGGTCCTCCATACTTGCTGTTCCCACTGCCTGGTGTGCTCTTCCCTCAGGTCTTTACATGGGCAACTACTTTTCAGCTTTAAGGTCTCAGCCTGACTAATGTTTTCTCTAGCCAAAGGTGTCACCCTCACCCTGATCGTTCTCAATCCCATAGCCCTAGATTAGTTTCTTCCTTGCATCTGTCAGTGTTTGCAATATTTATCTGGCTTTCTCCTCTGGAATGCAAGCTCCATGAGAGCTGGGGTTTTTATCTGTCTTGTTTACTTCTGTATCCCCCAAGCCTAGGACAGTGTCTAGCACACAGTAGGCACTTACTATAAATGTTTATTGAATTTCTAAATGAGACAGATTCAATATGCAAAGCAGGGAGCAGCATAAATGAATGAATGAATGCATATATTGGCAAGTAACTCATCTGAATTAATGGATGAATGAATTGGGCAAATGTGTGACAAATGAATGAACACATTGACACAGACATGCACCTAGGGAGAATGCCATGTGAAGGCGAAGGCAGGGATTGGGGTGATGCCTCTACAAGCCCAGGACTCAGAAGATTGCCAGTAAGTCCCCAGAAGCTAGGGGAGAGGCATGGAACAGATTCTTCCTCACAGCCGTCAGAAGGAACCCACCATACCCATACCTGGATTGTGGGCTTCTAGCCTCCAAAACTGTGGGACAATCTGTTTCTGTTTGTGAAGCCACCCAGTCTGTAGTACTTCTTATGGCAGCTCGAGCAAATGAATAAACTATGTCTAGGCTTTAGGCTTCTAGAGCGTTAGAGGTAATGACCTACTATGTACAGGCTTTGGAGAGGCAGCACAGTGTGGTCACAAGAGAGTGGGCTGGCAGCTGGGGACAGTCCCAGCTCTGCCACTGACTTGCTGGGCTAGTCTTCCTGCCTGTGAACTGAGGGGGTGGGACTGCAAGATTTCTAGGGTCCTTCCCAGCCCTGACTTTTCCTATTTGAGGAGCTGTGAAGAGGAGGCCAAGCAAGGTCAGGTGGCACAACCCAGGTCACCCAGAGGGTTAATGGGAAGTGGTCCCAGGAACAGCCTCTCGCCGATTGCATGATGATTGCTCCTTTGCCCAAGGTGCCTCCCAGCAGAGTCCACAGGAAGCCTGACCTTCTCTGATCCTCTGTTCTCAGCCCCTGGGTGGCCTTGGTGCTGTGTGGGTCTGACGAGGCCCTGGCTATTTGGAAAGGTGGCTTCCTGCAGGAGGGAGTATGAGGAGGGCCCTGCTGGTGTCCTGCGAGTTCTTGCACTGCCTCCCTAGGCTGCCTGGATAGAAGGCAGAGGCCTGGGACCCACTGTGCAGTGGCACAATATGTCTTTGTCTGGCCAGGGCTTCTGGGGATCATGGAGGCTGATCACATATCCATCCTCCCCCAGTATTTTCTTGGAGTCCCTGGCGGAAGGCTCGATGCTCTGGCTGGCCTGCTGACTTCCCTTCCTGCCTGATTCCAGTGCCTTTTTAGAACTAGCCCAGAGACTCAGACTGGTCCCCACCAAATGGATGGCAGCATTTAGAAACTAACAGTTTGCAGTTGTCAGGTTGTTGCTGAGTGGCCCTCTGACTCCCTTGCTTTTCAGTGTCTGAAAGAGTGTATCCAAGGTAGGTCTACAGTGAGGTGCTGCAAGTCTCTGTCCTCACAGGGCTACTGCAGTACTTCCAGTTGTCAGTTTCACGGAGCTGGAAGGGAGAGAAGAGATGCTGGTTGGCTGAATGGGATGTACAAAGATTCAGTGTTTGAAAACATGGATCTTAAAAATGACAACCTGAGTATAGGGTGGTGAGGCCTGTTTCACAGTTTTTGCATGAAAAAAATCTGGAAGTCATAGTGGCACCCAAGCTCAGTGCAAGATGACAATGCCAGAGTAAGGAAGCGCAATTGAGGCTGACTTAATGATGCTTTGCAAGGAGGTAGAAAGTCTGTTGTCTCTGACTCATCTGATGAGCTATTTACCCAACATAGAATTCTGGCTGCAAGCCTCCAGTGACCAAGAGTTCTCTTTTGCTTGCTTGAAGTAGCTCTTCAGAAAGTTCTTCTTTGTATTCTGCTTCCTTGTAATTTTATTCAGCAAGGTTTTCAAGTACCTACTGGATGCCATACTGTTTTTCTCTGTGTTCTGTGATACTCATTAAGCTTATCCACCCTACCTGTCCACTGAAAGTCTGTGATTTCTAGACAGTGACCGCATCTTTCATGCCTTGTCTTCTCTAGCAAAGATAGCCATTCCTCCTTCAACTGTTTTTCCCAGGGCATGGCTTGGAGAACCTTTCCTTCTTGGTTGTAGCTCACTTTATTATTCGCCTACTAACCCTTATCTTGAACTCCTTGTGGAGCCTGCTGAGACCATCACCTCCCTTGCCCTGAGATGCCACTCCTATTGTGCAAACAGAGGTGGGAGGCCCAGGTACTATGAACTTCTAAGCCTCATTGACCAGAACTTTTAACCTTGGATGTTGCTTCAGCAATGGCTCGTTGGTCCTTGCCTGAAGGGACTTGCATTAAGACACACACTGAATTAGAGAGCTGTGCTCCTCTTTCAGCCCCATCCTGGCTACAGCTTTTCCTCTCTTCTTTCTCCAGAAATGACCCTTTCCCTTGGCTCCCTGATTAGGGCTTTCCAATTTCAACCTATCTACACTGCAAAGGGTTAATAACTTGGAGTGCCCTAAAGCCCAGTTCAGAAAGTCTCTTTCTGGCTCTGGGACTCAGTTTCCCCATGTGTAAAGTGAGGGGACCAGTCCGGCTCCTCTCTAAAGCCCCCTCCAGCCCTGATATCTGGTGTGCTGAGTATATAATGTGGGCATTTCCGCTCTCATGACCCGCCAGTGGGACCGAGATTTTGGTGGCGCCACTCACAACACACACGGCGGCGTAGGCGGCCCTGACTCTGCTGAAGCCTCCGCCAGGAAGCCGACGGGGAGAAAAGTCCTCCCCCGACCAGCCGTGGATTTCAGGGAGAGGCACCCACCCACCGGGAGAACAAACATTAGCATCCGTGTGGTCACCACTTGGAGGTGCACAGATGAGGGCTAATCAAAGGCAGGGAGAGGTGTGTTTTTGTCAGTGAATCCCCTTGGCTGGGGAGCAAATCTCCATTTTGGCAGGAGGGACTCTTACTTGATCAGGGCTGAGTTCTACGAGTGACTGTAAATTCTCAGTAAAACAGCCCCGTTGGGCCTAATTTCAACCACTTAACCCAGAGGTTGCATTCTTGAAGTGTTCTGCCAAATGCATTCGTCTCCCAGCTCTGAGACCACAGCTCCTGAGCTCTTGCACGCAGCAGCTGCTTTATTGCCAGCCTTTCTGTTCTTACCTGCCTGCAAGACTTGGGGTCCGCCCCCTCTCACTTCCCCCTTCTTTCTCACTCCCACGCGAGGGAGCCTCCCAATGTGGCTTCTCGGCAAGTGCAGGTCTGAGCTGGCCACCCTGGCTCCTGTTGGTTTGAGACCAAACAGCCGGGCAACTTGATCAAAACCTGGTCAGCACTGGAAACCCTATATAAATGCCTGGCTAATTCGGTCAGACACTAAATCAAGTTGGCCAAACAACAGCTGAAATGGGCAAGCACAGCCTAAACTACTGGTCAATTTGGTCAAACATCTGTCAGCTGGTCTGAACAGTGCCAAAACAACCTATCAAGTTAGCTTAAGTAAAGGGTACCTTCAAAACAATTGGGTCAAACTATAACAAAACTTCCACTTAGTTTGAATAACAAGTCAACATGGTCAAGTCATACCAAAGCAATTGTTCAACTTAGTCAAACAACCAATCAGCTTGATCAAACAACTCTCAAACAACCTGTCTTTAGAATTAAACAAAGCCAAAACACCAAACCAACTCAACAACTAGCCATTAGGTCAAACAATACCAGAACAATGGGTCAGCTGGGTCAAATGATAGAAACACACCCGGCTGTTGTAAACAGCCAACTGATGGCCTCATACAATGTCAAAATATTTGGATTAATTCACTCAAACATCCAGTCATTTCCATCAAACCCAGTCGACACTGTTAATGAATGCCAAAACACCTACCCAACTTAAACAGCCAGTCAAATGGGTCCAACCGTGACAAAATAACTGGTCTACTTGGTGAAACCACCAATCACCACAGCTAAACAAGCAGTCAACCCAATCAAACTATGCAAAAGCAACAGGTCAAACTGGTCACCAAGCACTAACAAAACACCCACTCCATTCTGTCAAACAACCACTCAAGCAGGAGAGGCTGTGTCTAAACATTCAGTCAATTCCATGAAGAGCCAGTTGCCTCGATACTATGAAACCAAAACAACCACTTAACTTGGTTAAATTAATGATGAAGCTAAGTACTTGGAGATGCGCCCTCTACTCTGTCCAGCATTCTCAGGCGAGCATCACCAAAAGAGGTGGTCTATGCGCAAAGTGAGCGGTTAACGTCTTTATCTTTCACCAAAACATCCATCAGTTCAGTCTTGCAACGTCCAGGAAGAAATCAGACCTCTCGCTTCTCTGGGTAAATAAACTCTAACTTGGAGATTGAGTTTCTCAGGTCAGGGGAGAATGGTCACTGGCAGACAGGGAAAAGGTTTGAGAGAGCTAGTTCTATCCCTTCACCCCAGACTGTACTGGGGAAGAAAAAGGTCTCCTCCGGTATCCCTGGTTGCAAAATATTTGGGATGGAGATGCTTTCTTTCAATGACCAGACCTTTGAGGGGTGAGCTGCTCAGAACCTGCAGCAAGTTAGTGGTGAGCTATGACGCATGTGTCGGGTTAGTTAATTCTCAGAGCTAAAGGCACTAACCCCACAGCACAAGCCTGGCCTCCAAAATCCAAGTCTTTCACTGGGACAGGAACTCCCTTCACCAAGTCCAGGAGCTCTGGTCCCCAGCAGAGCAAGACTGTTTAGAGGTTAATAGTGACAGTAACATAGTGAGCTCTCACTGTGTGCTAGGCACTGACCTAAGAAGCCTTTAACATACTTCACATTTTATCTTTACAAAACCCAATGAGGTTGGCAATGTTATTACCCCCATTTTCCAGATGAGATTCATGGAGGCTCACAAAGATGAAGAAAGTTGTTTTAGGTTATGGAGTTGTTAAGTATCAGAGCCAGGATTTGAAACCAGCTCTAACTTAAGGAGCCAGCTGTACCTATGAAATCCTTATAGAAAAAAAGGATGAAGGAATGAGTTGGCCTGAACCGCATCGTACTGAAGGTGTAGGTGAGATGGTGCATAATGAACCTGTGTGTGTCTGAATGTGTGGCAGCTGCAGAAGAAGAGGTACTTCATCCCAGTGGAGACACAGGTGTAGACAGGTTGGAAGCCTGAATTTCAGTAATGCACAATCTCAGCTTACAGTCCACCCTGGTGCTAAGCCCTCTTGCCCAGGAATGCCAAATGGGCATTACTCATTACCCCAGAGGCCAACGGGTCCTGGGGTACCCTGGACCTATAGGCAACCTTCAGGGCTGGCTTACTGGACAGGGGGCAGGTGACTTCCTGAGATCTGCTCAATCCTTGCCACTGAAATCCCCCTTGGCACCTGTACCTGGGCGGCAGATCTGAACCCATTATTGACCACAATTGACACCCTCCCTTCATTCAAGGGAAGAAAGTCATGTTGACTCACCTCCTTACATTAGGCACAGACCATTTTATTGAACGTTAACGCAAATCACACGGGCAGGAAATGTCGTAAAGAGAAAAGTAATCTTCTGACGGAAAAATAAATTATCAGCCGTGTTCCGAAGGAAAAGAAACATTCTTAAATAATTTCTCTTGCTGTTGGTATTGGCTGGCAGTGTGGGCCAGCCAAGCAAATGGTAATTTCCAAATTAGATTATACATTATGTCATATTAGTTTTATATTAGAAAAACAAACGGGATCAGAGGAGAAGTGCCAAGGTTGGCGAGCTATGCTTGCCACGTGACCGACCGTGTTTCCACTGCAGACTGTTTAATGATTCCGGGAGAGGTGGAAGAGCAAACATTCAGACTGACGTGGGGGAGAGTTGAGGTTGGTTGCACAGAGGTAGGCTCTCCCAGGAGGGAAAGAACAGCTCCCAGGCCGGGCCCCTCTGAGTATGGGTACGCAACCAGGCTGTGGAGGCAGGGAGCACCCCCACAACAGTCTCGTTTTCTTTTCTCCAGGGATCTGGACCTTCCCTTGGAAAAGCTGGTCTGGGGCATGGGCTTTGGAGTCAGGGCACCGTGGCCAGTCCATGTTCACAGGAGCGGCAGGTGGAGGTGCTACATGTCAGTCCCAGAAGCCTGGGTAGGGCTGTGTTGGTGGCCTACTTCCCTAGAGAGCTGCCCTTGGGCAGTGGGGGCAGATGTCTGTCTCCCCAGTGTACAGGGCCAGGGGAATGATAAGGAGGAGACTTTAAATGAGAGTTATATTGCCAGCTCATGGTTTTTTTTTTTTTTTTTTTTTTTGAGACAGAGTCTTGCTCTGTTGCCCAGGCTACAGTGCAGTGGCATGATCTTGGCTCATTGCAGCCTCCACCTCCCAGGTTCAAGTGATTCGTGTGCCTCAGCTAGGATTATAGGCATGCACTACCACACCAGCTAATTGTTGTATTTTTAGTACAGATGGGGTTTCACCATGTTGGCCAGGCTGGTTTTGAACTCCTGGCCTCAAGTGACTTGCCCACCTGGGCCTCCCAAAGTGCTGGGATTACAGGTGTGAGCCACCACGCCCAGCCAGCTCATCTTTGGTGAAGACTACTCCATGCCAGGCGATTTAGCTGTACTTACTCCTCACGGCAGTCCCACCAGGCCATGTTACAGATAAGGAAATGGAGAGACAGAGAGGGCAAATAACTTGTCTGAGATCACATTATTGAGAACTGGCAGAGCCTGTGCATAAACCAAAGCTCCAAGGCTGAAATCTGCACCACCACAGCAAATGCCTGTGAGTGGGTGGGGAGTGAGGGATGATGAATGGCTGGTCAAGAGGGTTCTTGTAATCGCTGAGGCATTGGAGTCCTAACCTTTAAAGCCCCTTTCTCCCTAAGACTGTTGCTCAGACAGAAAACAGCACTTGTTTGTGTGTGAACTTGGACAAATAATCTTTTACCAAACTGTGAGTTTCTCAAGGACAGGGATCTTGTGAGATTATCTCTGAAAACTTTGTATCCAACGTGGATGTTGATATCACTTTTGATGGTTGCGGTGGAGACAGGAGAAAGAAGAAATCTAGATGGTGAGAGCTAGAAAGGGCTCAGGGCCTCAGGAACCTGGGTCAGTGTTTGGCGTTTATAAATCTAGGTGACTCTGAAGAGTGCAGAGCTGCTTCTGGTCCCATGACAGGCATCGGCTAATCATTCACAGCGCCCCTGCCCTACAGATCTTCTGAAGCAGCCACTACTAATCAAAGTTGGCACTGAAAGGAAACTTATTTGCTACTATTGGCCTTGCCCACCCTCTAGTTGTAACTGAGAAAACCAATAGAGAGGGGGAGGCAGCTTGTCTGAAGTCCACTACCAGTCACAGACAGAGTTGGATCCCAAACCCACCTCCCACAGCATGCAATGGCGTTAAAAGAGAAGATTTAGGACAAATCAATTACCAAGTATCTGACAAGTGATAGCCTGTGGCCAGCTCTGGCTGCATGGAGCCTGGAGGAAGAGAGAAAATAGAACCCAGGGACAAATCACGCAGCACCGCAGACTGGAAGTCCCATCACTTTGGGCAGTCCTGTCCTCAAACTCTTTTCCGTATTTCTCAGTAGATCTGGGTTCTAGCTCCAGCTGGATTTTCCTTTGGTAGTCTATGTCCTCTCTCTAGACCTCAATTTGTTCATCTGTTAAATGGGGACAGGCATGGTGCTCAAGCTCTCTGAGATGTAAAATCCCTTCTGGCTCTAATATTCCAGGATTCTGTGGTCTCAGAATTCAGCCCAGACTGTCCCAAAACTCAGCTTCTCCTTGGAGTGAGTCCATGGGAAACTACAGTAATTTTCTTGGACCACCAGTGAGAGAGGGAGGCATTCAGCAGGATTTCCGCCTAACTTCTGTCTGACACCCCTGGTGGCCTGGAGGGCTACTGCTGCTCCTGATTTACTTCCCTTTTCCCCTGGAGAGCCCAGCTCCTGGGGATGACCTGACCTGAAAACACATGTATTCACTCACCAAATACTCAGAATCCTTTCTCTAGGCCAGAACTCTTGCTGGGTGCTCGGGACCCCATCTTTGTCCTTGGAGGAGCTCACAGTCCAATGAGAGGGGCAGAAATGCATGGAGACCACCCAAATGCAGTCTGCACAGTAGGTAAGACCTGTGACTGGGATAGTGGGGAAGCCGTGGGAATGCAGGGGAGTCTTCTGGGGAAAAGCAACGTCTGAGCTAGACTCTGAAGGATGAGGCAGAGTTCAGCAAAGAAGAGCAGGGAGTAGGGTCCATGCTGCAGGCAGAGGGAACAGCAGAAGCAAAGGCCCAATTGTTGGAGGCACAGTGAGTCACAGGTAGCTTGGTGGACTGGAGGACAGGACTGTGTGAGCAACAGGGGAGGTGAGCAGGGACAGGTATACATTTGCTAAAAAATATTTATTGAGTGCATACTAATTGTGAAACACCTTGAATGACGTTCCCAAATCCTGAATCATCTCTCTTCCTGGGCCCTGGCCTGAGTGTCTGTAACATTTGTAATGAGGATTTGTTCCTAAATTTAGTTAATTGCTGTTTGGCTTTTCCCATCTCATGGGAATAGCTCTACTAGATGGAGTGGGCCAGGAAACTGGCCTCAAGACCAGGAATAGCAGCAGGGACATCATAGTCCAGGAGAGGGGAGATAGCAAGGGTGGCAGCCAAAGGCATGGCCTGGCCCCTTATGGTGTTTCCACCTGGCCTTTGCACTATCTTCTTGGCTGCCCATGTCTTCCTTGGGGCATGAGATCCAGCAGCCTCACTCTACAGCCTGGGGAGCATTCTGGGCTGGCTGGTGCATGTGGGGCAATTAAGTGCAGAGACTGGAGTGGAGTGGTTGAAGGGGCAGGAGGGCAGAGAGGGCCCTTGGGGAGAGAGTTTTGTGAAGAAAAGTCCCAGAACAGGGAGGAAGTGGTGGTCTCAGCCAGGAGGCAGAGCCCTACCACCGCAGGGCCCAGACCCTGGGAGAACTGAACCTGGGAGAAGCAAGAGGGAGCCATCATTAATTGCACAATAGTGTGCTATATGCTTTGCTTATATTATCTCACTGAAATGCCTCAATAACCTTGCAAGAAAGGGTTATTACTCTCATGTTGCATTTGGTTTTGATAGTACTAGTATAAACACAGAGAGGTTAACTAACTTAGCCAAAGTGACACAGCCAGAAAGTGTTGATGCTGAGGTCAGAACTCAGCCTGTCTGACTCCCAGTCACTTCTCTTTCCAGTGTGCCATGGTGGCCCATTGTATTTCTTGCCTTTCGCCTTTCCTAGATCGGTGAACCTTCCTTCCTTCCTGTCTTCACATGGGCTTTTCTTTCTGTCTGGAGCACCACCTCTTTTGTCCATATTCTTTACCTGATGATATTCTCATTTTCCAGGTCTGGTGCAGATGTCCTTTGTGGAAGGTCCTCTGACCCTTCCAGGTAGATTTTATTTTCTTCTTCCCTCCCTTATCCATCTATCATCACCCACCGTCCATCTCTTCATGCCTTACCCGTAAGGATTTCTGGCTGTCTAGGTAGAGTTCATTGCTGCCTCCCCTGTGATCCCACAGCACTTTGAAAAACAGATGAGCACCCCAGTCAATTGCATGTATTTATTTTTTGTACTTGTGTCTGTTGGCTCCACCAGCCTGGGAGCTCCCTGAGGGATGGCTGGGTCTGACTCTGTTTTGCCCCAGGCATTGCCCAGCACAGAGTCTACTTCCTGTTGACCTCACCCTGACTCCTTTCTTGGACAGAAGGTTTTTTGCATTTGGTCTGTTTCTCAAAGAAGAGTTTTCAATATCTGCAATGATTTTGGGCTGAGACTGAAAGCATTTTTTTGATGCCAAGAGAGACATACAAATCACTACTGTTAGATGGGGAGAATTGAACTGGAGAAGTCACTAATAAGTGGATCCTTTTGCTTTCCCCAGGACCATAGGGTGATCCTAGAACTGTAGAGAATTGTGGACATTTCAGGGACTCCAGGTTTGCCTCATTAGCCTGTGTTGCATAAACCATTGCTCAGGACTGGAGGAGACGTGGAAACTCAGTGTGTCTCTGTGGGCTCACCAAGGGGATGTTGGAGCACGTGCCAGTTCTGGATGGGGATGGGTTGAGTATTAGTCAGTTTTTTTCTAGATTATGCTGTGGTAATAGACACACCATGGCATGCTCCAAATGGGGGTTTTACAATAACAAAAGTTTACTTCCTGCCCACATGATATTCTGCTTGTGGTGGCTGTGGGTTGACTGTGGCTCTGCTCCTTGGGTCTTCTTTATTCCAGGAAGCAGCTGTCCCTATTTGGGACATGACATACTCAGGGCAGAGAGCAAAAGGCGAAATGGGTGAACCACACGATAGCTCTTAATGTCCCTTCCACTTATTTCGCTGGCCAAAGCAAGAGGTGTGGCAGGGTCCCATGTAAACTCTGCCCACAGGAGACCCTGCAAGCTACTTGGCAATGTAAATCCTCTTACAGGGGCAGGGAGCTGGGGTATGGATAATCAGGAGCAATAGCACATCAATCACAGGCAGTAACCATCATGTGGGCTCTAGCCAGCTCCCTCCACCAGCCTCATGTGGCCCAGACAGGTGCTTCCTGGTTTTAAGAACCTCTGGAGAAAAATGATGCCCAAATTGTATATAAAAGTGTTGCTCAGCCTGTGGGGGTTACATAGTAGTACAGAGAAATCGGACAGGTGGAGTGAGCTGGTTGTGAAGACCTTTCCTCTCATCTTTGCCCAGCAAACTCCTACTCTTCCTCTGGGGTCCAATTCTAATGCCACCTCCTCTAAAAAGCCCTTGGGGATGGACCCTCCAAGCCAGGGTTGGTGCTCTTCCTCTGTGCTCCCACTGCCCCTTTGCTTTTCTCATTTCGCAGCTACTCAAGTGTATGCGATGTCTGTTTGTGTGTCTGAATCCCCTGAGAGCAATGGTGTGCTGGAGTTGGCTCCTACCAGCTGTGAGAGTTGATGGTACACATCTTTTCCCAGCTCTTTATGTTCAGTGGTCACGTGTAGGTAGCTTGAAATTGGCCATGGTGCGATATTTACATCACGGAAATCAGCAAATCCTACAGATAAAGAGCATTTTCCTCCGGAAGTGCCAGTTGTTATATAATTATTGTCAGCCATTGCCTTGGACTGTGGACAACATGAGGGCTGGACGGTGCCTTGCTCATCTCTGTCTTCCTGTTGAGTCTGATGGGGGTCTTGGGTGTTCCACGAGGAATGACTGAATGAGTGAGTAGGGGGATGAGGGAATGAATTTTTGGAGATAATGGAGTAGAAAGTGAATGAATGCATGTCGGGCTGGATTTTGAGTTTCCATTGGGTCTGTCTGTCCTTCCTCCCAGGCCCTCCTCCTTCTCCTAGGCCCCTGGCTCTGAGCTCATTGCCCTAGGGGAGGTATGTGACAGGCAGGACACAGAAAGCCTGCAAGCCTTTCTGGCCTTTGTTCTGTAAATCTCTGACTTTTAGAATTGAGAGTGTTTACAGAGGAAGTAAAGGGGAGAAGAAGGATAAATGTGAGTGCCTCTAAGAAACATAAAGGGGAGGAGGAGAGAAACAGGACCAGGTCTCTGTGTCCCAGGCAGCTTTGCTGGGGAGGTAACAAGAGCCCTGGGGGGAAGGGCTGTGGGCGCATCCAGGAGATGTTGCATTTTGGTGGCAGAGGCAGCCAGATATGCAGGGTCAAGTGGGGGCTCCCAGGTATAAGCAACGTGAGTCAACTCTCAGGGACTAAGTGCCCTTCCCTGCCTGGGCCCCACATCTTGACATCATGTAAGATTCCAGAAATGTGGAATGACCCCAGAATCTTGGGGTAAGAAATTAAATTACAGGAAACAAAGAAAGTGATGTTTCTAGCATCCCCTTGCTCCTATGCGGGTTCCCATGATTGAGACCTGGGATTTATACTGCCACTCATGAATAATTTAGATCAGAGGTTGGCAAACATTTTCTGTGAAGGGGCATATAGTAAATATTCTCAGCTCTGCAGGCCATATGGTCTCTGTCACAATTATTCAACTCTGCCATTGTGGTGCAAAAGCAGCCATAGACAATACGGAAATATGAATGAGTGTGGCTGTGTTCCAGTGAAACTTTGTTTATGGACACTGAAATTTGAATTTCATATAATTTTCATGTGTCTCAAAATCTTCTTCTTTTTTTAATTTTCCCCCCAAACATTTACAAATGTAAAGAGCAGTCTTAGCTCACAGGCGGTGGCCAGATCTGGCCCAGGGGTCATACGGTTTGCTGAAACCCTGATGGAGAGGACTGTGTGAGTGAGCAAATGTGCACGTCGGTCAACAAGGCGGCAGGGCACTAGCACCTGGCAGAGGGGGCAGGAGAGCACCCTCACCTGAAGGAATAGTGAGAATCTGTCTGGAGCGAGAACACCCCCTCCTTTTTCCCTCTGCACCCTGCACCCCCACCCAGCCCTGCTACTGGCTCCCTAGGCCTTGATGCCATCTGTGGCTATCCAAGGTGCCTGCCTGTAAGAGCTGGGCCTTCGGTGGGAGGAGAGCTGGGCAGCTGGACCCAGCAAGCTGGGGGGGCCAGCCATGTTCAGTCTCCGGGAAATGAGTGTGGACACAGCGCAGGCCCGGTGGGGCTGCCCACCCTGGAATGCCTGGATCAGGTTCCTGGCGGCGTCTGAGCTCTGTAAACACAGTGGGTGGACAGGCCACCTCTCTGACGTCCATTGAAGGCAGCTCTGCCCAGGAGGAAAGCAGGATTGGGTCTGACAATTTGACATAAGCCACGGGGCAGTGTCCAGAGGCTGGGGAAGCCCAGCGACCCCCCTCCCCAATGTCTCCATGCTTGCTTGAGTGGCAGCTGCTCCCAATTACTGTCCTCTGTGGAGCCAGGGCTCTTCGGATTGGGAAGCCCCTCAGGGATCTAGGCTGCCCCTTCTGACAAAAGTGGAGAAACTGAGGCCCAGAAAGGAACACACACTTGTTAATTGCTGCAAGACTAGAGCTAGAAGCTTGGTCTCTGGCCTCCCACAACAGGGCTCTGGAAGATCTGAAGAAGATCCCTGGGTGGCAGCTGGGAACTTGCCTCTCAACCTTCAGCTGCCCCTGGTAGGGGGTTCCTTTGGACCCGTCCAGGAGCACTGGTGTGGTAGTCACTCACAGCCAAACCATAAACAATGTCAAGTGTGCACACTTAGACGAATGGACATAGAAATCACAGTTGATGAACACCCACTAAGCACGAGGCTGTTAAATGCATAATATATGCCAGCCATCTCTTGTGCCTTTTGTGGCCAGGCTGCTATTCATGTGGGAACACACTCATGGTAAATGCAGGCACATGCACACTGACGTGCACACAATCACAGAGATGCATGGCCACGACCACTGTATTAGTACAGCCCCTTGTTGACATGCACATCAGCAACTGTGTCCATGTATGCTCTTGTCAGGGACACATACATGCTCACCTGTGCACATGTATGCACACACACACACTCCACACTCTCTAACACTTTTCCACTGGCAGCTCTGGCAGGTGTGCTGCCACCTGGACTTGAGATTAACAGTTCTCTCTGGGGTCTCTAGACTTTCACCTTCTTGTTCCTGATACATTTCAAAGTTCTGCTGAAAAGTTTGAGGACAGGGGCTGAGGAAGGGGGCTGAGAATGGCAAAGCATTCAGCAAATGGAATAGCAAAGCAAGCAATTTAGAAAATTCTTGTCATTTTGAGCTCTTCCCAAAGATGCTCACGGGAGCCATAAAGATGCTCATGGCACCGGGCCTGCCGATGTCCAGCCTTGGGCTGGTCTCACTGCCAAGGAGCAGGCCTCCAGCTTCCTCAGGCCTAGCCTAGTCTCTTCATTGACACCAAGCCCACCACCCTCTGGTTGCTCCACCCTCCACTGGGGGTCCTGCTGGAGAGGGCTGTGCACGCTCAACCCACTCTTCCCCAGACCAGGCTGCCCCGGCTGCACACACCCTGCTGTAGGTTGATATGATGCAGCTAACGCTGAGTGCCAGGTACTGTTTGGAGTGCTTTATATAGATTGGCTCATTGTCACAACAAACTTGTGTGTTACAAGGCCGGGCACGGTGGCTCACGCCTGTAATCCCAGCACTTTGGGAGGCTGATGGGGGTGGATCACAAGGTTAGGAGTCTGAGACTAGCCCGCCCAACATGGCGAAACCCTGTGTCTACTAAAAATACAAAAAATTAGCTAGGCATGGTGGTGGGCAGCTGTAATCCCAACTACTCAAGAGGCTGAGGCAGGATAATCGCTTGAACCCGGGAGGCAGAGGTTGCAGTGAGCAGAGATCGATCTGTGCCACTGCACTCTAGCCTGGGTGACAGAGTAAGACTCTGTCTCAAAAAAAAAAAAAAAAAACAAAAAAAAAACCTGTGTGTTACAGACTATAGCTACATCCATCCTGCAGACAAAGAAACAGAGGCACAGAGAAGGAAAGCAACCGATCCTAAGCCACAGGAAATAGAATAGCCAGGATTCACATCTCAGCATTCTAGCTCACCCTCTTAATGGGTGGTAACAATCACCATCTTAATCACTCTGTAGTGCCACCTGTTAGGACACAGGGCAGGTTAACTCCAAGAGGTTCCAGGACTTCGAGACCCCAGGGAGGACTGGGAGGAGGAGATTTGTACATCTTATGGGCCTATACTGTGTGCCATGCCCTACTTTGTGCACTCCCTGTCCTGGGAGGGCCCATTGGCCTTGCTGCCATCAGATTCCACCCCTCAGGTTCTTTACGCTGCAAGTAGCAGATCCCTCTTCTAGCCCAGATATGGTCCTGCTAGTTCAACACCTCTGGACTGATGCAGTTTCCTTCAGGGTCCGTATTACAAGAGTTCCCACTGGATATAGCTAGGGCTGGAAGTGAGAATGCTGCACTGACAGGGCTGGTCTGTGCAGTCACCTGAGGTTGAATGTGCAAAGGGGGGACACAATTCCCAAACCCGTTCTTTCCTGCCCTGGGTCTTCTCCTGCTTGCATGTCTCATGCATGGTTTAAACTTCCCCACCTCCTACAATATGCTTATACTGTACACTCTCCGTTACCTCCTCCAGCCTTCAAAGCTCACAATTGCCAACTCTTCTGAGAGCCTTCCTAGATCACACAGCTGGTACTGGCAGTCTCTGCAGGTCGCTTTTGCTCTGTGTCTGCATCTTTATATAACCCCTCAGCCTGCCTTGGGTTGGATAGTTGCAGCTGATTCTGTAGGTACTTATTGAGTGCTGCCTATGTGCTAGGCACTGGAAATACAGCTGTGAGCAAGACAGACATAGTCTGTACTTTCTTGGAACTTCCAATCCTTCTTTCCTACTGGAATTAGGGGCTCTTCCACCAACTGGACCTTGTTAAATTTATTAATTTCATTCCCAGTCCCTGACACAGAAATAGCACAGAATAGGTGCTTAATGCGTGTTTGAAGGACGGAATTTGTAATCTTGGTTCTTTATGATGCTTTAAAATTAATTTAAAAACAAATCAACTAATTTAAAAATTCAATCTGATTTACCATTCTAATTCAGTTTGTTCTGGGAAGAGAGGGGTCCCCCAAGGGGCAGGGTGCAGGCTTGGGACCAGCCCTAGGCTGGTGGGGTGGGCGGGGATGGCCATCCTGCGGTGGTTGTGGCAGCAGCTGCAGAAGTGGACACATCTTTGTCTCTAGCCTTGGCCTGGCTGCCTGCCCACCCTCCCGCCTGCCATCCACATGGTGGAAATACTGACGAACAAGGCCCTTCCTGTCTTCCTCTCTTTCCCCCTTTTCTAAAAATAAGCTGGAACCTTCCCCTCATCTGCCCCCAATTTTCTCCTGCTTGACCCCGACGACCTCATACCCTCAGATGAGGCCACATGTGTGCCCACTGCTGGACAGATGGGCTGACCCTGCAGTGCAGATGGTGGGAGCAAGGAACCCGCCCTGGCCTCTGCCCCAACCCAGCCAACCCCTCCAGCTATGCCTTTTCTGGGAACAAAGCACTGGGCCAGCCCCTGGACTGCCGGTGGGATGGGAGAGAACTTGTTTATAACAAAAATCTCCACCCGGGTTTTATGAACTGTCATGATAATAATAATTGCCCACATTTGTATACAAAGCACTTTCACATCTGTTATCTCCTTTAGTCCATGCAATAATTCTTTGAGATTGCTATTATTGATAATACCCGGAATGAACACATTAGGAAACCAGAGAGGTTCATTTACTTCCCTAAGGTTGCATAGCTAGGAAAGAACAGCACCAGGATTCAAATCTATGTTTCTCAGATTTAAAATTCTGCACCTTTACACTCTCTCTCCTGTTTGCCAATGTCTGAAATAGACAGTGGTTTTGCAACTTTGTGCAGAGAGATTTTTTCTTTTTTTTTGAGACAGGTTCTCCCTCTGTCACCCAGGCTTGAGTGCAGTGGTGCAATCTCTGCTCACTGCAACCTCCACCTCCCAGTCTCATGTGATCCCCCCACCTCAGCCTCTCAAGTAGCTGGGACTACAAGCGTAAGCCACCATACCTGGCTACTTTTTTTTTTTTTTAATAGACGGGGTTTTGCCACGTTGCCCAGGCTGGTCTCAAACTCCTGAGCTCAAGCTATCTGCCTGCTTTCAGCCTCCGGAAGTGCTGGGATTACAAGCATGAGCCATCATGCCCGGCCCAGATATCTTCATATCGTTCTTTTAGTTGCTATTTGTTGAGTTGGTATTAGTTGCCTACTTGTGTGTCAAGCACTGTGCTGGGAGCTCCACCCTGACCCCAAGAGGAAGGAATTATTTAACTCACTTGGAGGAGGGAGCTGAGACTCAGAGATGGAATGCGACTTGCCAAGGCCACTGATGCCCGGTGAACTGGGGCATCAGTGTTTGGACTGAGGGCTGCCTGACTCCAGAGTTTTTTCTCTGCAAAACAATTCACAACAGTTGGCATCATGTGCTACCTTTTCTTGTGAAGCAATTATTAATAATTTGACAGAACATCTTTTGAGTGTCTGCTCTGTGTTAAGCATAGGGACACAGGGATGAGCGAGACCCACACATCCTGCCCTAGTGGGCTTTATGAATTAGTGGAAGATGGACATGTAAATGGCAATTATGGCGCAGAGTGATAAACCATTATTAGCCATAATAGTAAGCTTTGCACAGTGTTTATTGCTCACTGAGGGCCCTCAAGGGAAATCTGGCCATTTCCATGTGATGCTGAAAATGGTCTGCTGGCCTCCCTGTGGCTGCAGCTTCATGTCTGAGCCTCCTGGCCTGGCATCCCAGGCCATGGTGATGTGGTAGAGCCCACCTCTCCATCTTTGTCCCCTCCTGGCACCCTGCCTCACTTTGTGCCAGCACCACCTAACTGCTAGAGGTACCTCACACACTGGGACTTTCTCACCTCAGCTGCTTTATCCTGCTGGGCCTCTGCTGGAAATGCCTCCTATCTCAGGCCCCACTTTCTCCTGGTTAACTCTTACCATGCAAAACTCAGCTCAGATAGTACTGCCTGCCCAGGATACATGCGGTGGTTGGAAGGGGGGGATTTTCCTCTAATTGGAGATGTGTGAGCCAAGGATGGATGATCAGGGCAAGGAGACAAGTCACCTAATTTCTATGGGTTTCAGTTTCCTTTTCTGTGAAGTGGGCTCAAGAATAGGACTGAACTACAGGAAGACAAGGGGCTTGCTGGAGGGAAGCACAGTAGCCTGTGGGAGCAAAGTGGAGTGTAATCCAGCCTGTGGGATCAGGAAAGCTTCCTGGAAGACTCAACACCAAGGAGAAGCCTCAGATGATATTAACGGCTAAAACGTAATTGTGCTTCTTATGTGTGGGGTGCTGCTCTCAGCCCTTTGTGTATGTTAAGTCATTTAATCTTTGTGACAACTCTGTGAGGCAAGTGCACCTCATTACACATCAGGAAATTGAGGCACAGGGAGATTAGGGGACCTGCTTAAGGCCACACAGATAAGAAGGGGCAAAGCCTGAATTCTAACCCAGGCCCTTGGCTCCAGCATCCATGCTGTAGCCACCTACCTACTAAAGAAGGGGAAGAGCAGTGGAGGTGGAGCCCAGAGCCCAGCACCAGGGCCATGCTTGTCTTCCCACACCCTCTCCCCTGCCCCTGCCTCCCAGCCTCCATGCTGGAGTGGGGTCCTGGATGAAGAGTCAGTGGGGTTGTTCTCCTGACTGGGCCCTCGGATTCATTTCTGTCTGGAAGCCAAGGGGCATCACTCAGTTGGTGAGGAGCTATGACAGAAATGACTCTCTTCTTCCTTCCATTTGCAGGGGCTTTTCATGCCTTTCAAAGCACTTTTCCTGTCTGTGATCTAAGCCCATTTTTACTAATAAAGAAAGAGGCCAAGACAAATCAAATTATCCCAGGACCCTTACCACAAAGTCATGATTTGCTCCCTCCCTCCCTCCCTCCATCTCTCCCTCCTTCTCTTCTTTCTTCTCATTTTCCTTTCCTTTTCTCTTGCCATAACTATTTATGTGGAGGAGGAGGGGAATAGGAGAATGAAATAGGTAGGGGTTATAGAGTGGGAAGAGTATTGGACAGGAGTCAGAAGCCTTGATTTTTGGTCCTGGATTTGCCATTAATTTACCATATGACCTTAAACAAGTCACTTTTTTCATCTTGATAACTTGGGGTAGGGGGCTGTCACATTCATTCTTTTATTTGACAGAATTGTTGTAAGAATCAGTTCAATAATATTTGTTCTTACATCTGGCCATCTATCCACCCATCTGTCCATCCATCTGTCCGTCCATCCATCCATCCATCCATCCATCCATCCATCCATCCATTCATCCATCTGCTCATCCATCTACCCACTCATCCAACCATCCATCTGCCCACCCACTCATTTAACCATCCACCCATCTACGTCATCATCTATCTACTTATCATCCATCCACTGCCTCATTTACCATCCCTTTCACCTATCTACCACTCATCTATCCACCCACGCATCCATCATCCATCCATCCCCTGGGTCCCTGCTCTGTACCATGCACCATAAGAGAAGGGCTGTACCATTTCAGGCCTGGCTCAACTGCCATCTCCCCCGGTGATTTCCTGGCTTCTCTTGTGGAATCTGAAGGCCCATTCCTACTTTTTTCTTGGAAGAAATGTCTGTGCCTCCAGTGTCACACTCACCAGATACCTTTTGTCACAATCAGTCCTTAAACAGACTGGGAGGTCCTGAAGGGCAAGGACTGAGGTTAATTCAGCTCACTGTTCCCAGCCTTGTCCAGCCCTCGCCCTATATAAGCATCAATGACTGTTCTCTGAGTTCATGTCTGTTGAGCCCCTCCCACCGCCCCCATCCTAATTCATGCTCAGCTTTCGAGGATAGTGTGAATTAGAGTGAGGGGCCTGGAGTCAGATGGTAAACAGTTGCCTCGATGTCCTTTTCTCTTGGGAACTTTAGTCTTACTGTTTTTAGAGAAACATTCTTACTCGCTTGCTTCAGAGATCCAGAGAGGCTGAGTCCAACCCAGGGTTACACAGCAAGCCAGTGAGAGACTTGGAATTGAAGCCCGGTCTTCTCATGCTAATGAGCAATCCCCACAGCCTCACTCATTCAGATGTTGCCCATGGAGACCTGCCACATGAGCCGCCAGGAGTGGGAGGCAGCTCTGAATCCCCAATCTTCCTCTCCACCTTACTGCCCCTGGACCTGCCCAGTCAGCCCAAGAAGCCCTGTGGTACCAAGACCTGCTGGCTGCCCTGGCAAGATGTGGGGCTGGATCAGGATTGGAAGGCTGAGGGCTTGTTATTTTCGGGCTCAGTCCTGCTCCAGAGCTGCCAGGCCTCTGCTGCCTGGTGGGGACAACCCAGACTTTCCTGGTTCTGTCCAGCTGTGGCAGTCCCCAGACCACGCTGAGTGACGGGTCAGGCCTTCCCCAGCGCCTGTGATGTGTCATTGGTAGCTGTGAGCTGGCCCCCCAGCTTCTCTGCTCCCAGAGGCCAGTCTCCTTAGGGAATGTGCACTTGATGGGCGGGCTGTAAACGAGCTGTCAGCAGAGGTGGTCTCGCCCATCCCTCTCCTCCCTCCTGCCCTCCCTCCCTCCGAGTCTCAGAGCTCTCAGCCACACTGGAAGAATTAAGGGGCGGCTGGTGGAGGGAGGTGGCTGGTTCTCATGGCGGGGAGCGTGCATAAGTCCTAACACATTGGCACTGCGTGTGTGTGCTGGCCGCGGGAAGAGGGCCCTGGCTGTGTGGACACTGTCCTGGGGGGCTTGGTGGGCAGGGCCTTCCCAGAAAGCCTTTCTCCCCAACTGGCCTCAGGACCTTTCTGGACCAGGGAGATACCTCCAGTATTTTTCTGTTTGCATTCGTTATAGATTCTGCTCATCTTGTGTGGAAAAGATCCAGCCTGGGGCCTGGCTCTTGGGTCCTGGGTCAGCAAGATCTACTGATGTGTGGCCTTGCAGGAGCCCTTTCCTCTCCATCTCTTTGTGGGGCTTCTATGATCACTAAGAGCTGTTGAGTTGACAATCTGGGATGCGGATCTACATTGTTAGAAGTGCTCACATCTACTCTCTTTATCCTCCACAACAATCCTGCAGAGTTGGTATTCTCAGACCAACTTACAGATAGGAAGATGGAGTCTCGGAGAGGACAAGGCACATGGCCAGAGTCACATGGCCAGAAAATGGCAGAGCTGGGATGGAAACCAGTTTGTCATATTACAAAGTCCATGCTTTTTAACTTCTCTGTGTCCTTCCTGAAATCTGATGTTTTATAGGTCTCGAGTGCCTGCTGTATACCCAACCCCATGGGGCTGTGGACCAGGTGGGGGCTGTGGCTCCTGCCCTCATTGAACAGGGAGCCCAGGTCCAAGGGCACAGACAGCGTCACCCAGGTTGGGGTCTCCTGTGTCTATAGGAGTGGTCAAGATGGCCAGGGCTGCTGGAGTAGGCACAGCCAGCACCCCTGACTGACACTGCCAGGGGGCTGGAGGGGTGCCAGATGAGATCCCCAGGGACGGTGCTGAAAGGGAAGGGGGTTATATAGATGTTCCTACCCCTGCTGCCTCCCTCTCATTTTTGTGATAATTCAACAAGGCCTCCACTCCTCTCTTTATATCATTAAGAAGTCATAGTAGCTAAAGATGTACAGGATGCTTGCTACTTGCTGTGTGCTGCATGAAACCTTTTACACGCATGCTGTGATTGAAACTTCACAACTACACTATGGATGAGGTCCTATTATTATTCACATTTTAGAAATGAGAGAATAGACTCTGGGGCAAAGCTTCTGGCTCCAAGTCTTATGGTGCTAAGTAGCAGGGCAGGGATTTTATTTGACCCCAGGTCTGTGTGGGACTGTGCTACTCTCTCAACCCAGGGCCACTTCCTGAGGAGGCAGCAGGAGCAGGAGCCGCCACCAGCCCTTCCCAGCCCAGCTTAGACCGGAAGCAATTAGATGGGCTTTGTGAGGCCTGGAAGGAACTTGGGCCAGGGGATCAGGGCACCCCTGGACCTTTCTCTGGTTCTCAGTCTGCTTCTCCGTCAAATGGGGTAGCTTCCTCCTTCCCCCGGCCTCTGGAGTTTCCTGGGAGATGGGTGGGCTTGAGGTGTCGAGAATCTGCCCCAAGATGAAATGTGGCTGGAGATTCTGGAGTCTGGACCATCGGGAAAAGGCAAGACTGTCCCAGTCCGGAGGGCCGTGCATCCTTTGTTGGCTCTATGAGCATCCAGCCCTCACCTCGCCAAGCGCCAGGGCTGGAAGTGGCAACACATGGATTTGATTGTTTGGGAAATCTGTGTGGGGGGCCTGGGGTGGGGGAGCAGGGGTGGAACAGCTGATCAGCCTAAAAATAGCAGAGCCTGGAATTCTGAGGGTGCCCCATTCCAAATTTGGAAGTGGCCTGTAATGTTCTCTGTATCGGGCACCCTATGTGTGTGGCTTTTTGATGACTTGGGCAAGCACCATTATGGCAGCTGCACTGGGACAGGGAAGGTCTGGGCTCTGCTCCTGGCGCAGCCTCTCCCTGGCTGAGTGACCTGGGCAGAGAAGGCCCATATCTTCTCTGGACACCTGCTGTTCGCCTTGCCCCAGCTGCTTGATAATTTCTGCCCTGGTCTTCTGGCAAGGTGGTTAGAGAGATGCATTTGGATAAATGTAAACTGTGAAGTGCTGCATATACATCTGTGGTCACCGGAAAAAGGGAAGGCACCCTGGGAGGGAAGATTTTATTACAGTGTCCGAGTATAGCTTCCAATGCCTTCCTGTCACTCCCAGCCTATTCTCCTAGATATTTCCTATTGCTTCTTCATAGAAAATGCTTCCTTTGATGGAGCTAAAATCAGAATAGCACCCCCGTGGAACTGGCTGTGCTGACAGGTACTGAACTTTCTGTCACTAGAGGCATTCAAGACATAGACAGACAATACCTGGCAGGGATATCATTTATGGCTTAGACTAGATGCTGATGAACTTCCTCTGACCCTCAGAACCTGGTCTTCTGTCCATGGGGGCTACACTCTACCTATTATATCTGACTTGGGAGTGTCCTGCTCAGATCTGGGGCAGACCCACTACCCTGGGGCCCCCTGCACTGCTGGAGACTATATGACTTCAGCACCCTCACTGCCCATCAGTGTTCATGGGTCCAGTCTTCACCACACCAGAGCCTCCTCTTCTGGACATACTCCAATGCTTTGGTTATGTAATCCCCCAGGACCTCAGTTTTCCCCGCAGAATAGAGATGTTAACGCCAGGCATTCCAGCTTCGCAGAACTGCATAGGGACAAGATGACATCATCTCGCAGGCACCTCAGAAACCACCAAATTCCCCTTCACTGACTTTGCTCTGGAGGATAGGCTGAGGTCTGGGGAGCAAGGTTCTGCTTAAGGTCGTATATGAAACACTGGCAGACCTAGCCCTTAAATCCTGGTTTCTCAGTCTGCAGTCCTGTACTTGGAGCACACTCATGTACTGAGGGGTCTCACATCATGACGAACCCCAGTTTGAGTCTTGCTAGTCACTGGATGTGTGGTTGGGGCAAGTCATGTCACTTCTTTGTGCTTTGGTTTTCCTATCTGGGCGCTATAATGTCCCCTTAGGGAGCTGCAGAGCGGATTGGAAGAGACAGCATGTGGGAGGAGGCCAGGCTCTAAGAAATCAGGCTGTGGAAGCAGCATGGGGCTGGCAGTTTGGAAATGCCCCTGAGCTAAGAGACAAGAAGGTAGAGGGGACTAGGTAGCAGCAGAGCATCTTGAAGGAGTTGGGGTAGGTAAGACAGAGGTTACAGGAAATGGCAGACATTTTTGTTGAATTAAACCATTAGGAGTGACCCCCAAGGGATAGGGAAGGAGTCTTGTCTTCAGAGGATCTCCTTGTTAAGGTCTGACTCATCCTGCAGTCCTTCCTGAGCCACTGGCAGAGCTGGCTTCTCCTCCCGGGCTTCCTTGAACTTTGTGATACCTGCTGACAGAAAAGCTTTTCAACACAATGGGGGAGATGAACAAACTTGGGTTTGAAAGCCTTACTAACTGTTTGACCTTGGGGGAGTCACTCATGAAGCCTTAGTTTTCTCAACTGTAAAATGGGCACTAATAGTGTCAACCACATGACTATGCTGTGAAAATGAAGTGGCTTAATATTGAGAATGTGTATAAACAAATGGAGCCATTGTTGTGATGACAATGATGACATCCAGTTATTCACTCACTCATTCATTCAAAAACCCCACAGTGCATTCGTTCTCTGAGTTCTTGATGGACGCTAGAGACACCACAGGGGTCAAACGCTCCCTGACTCTCAGGAGCTCAGAATCTAAGTGATCAATGTGCAAACCCACAATTCCAACTCAAATATAGTGCAAGTTCCTGGGGTTGGGGAGGTAAGGGAGGTAATCCTGTCAGATCCAGAGGACACACAGGAGACCCCAGGCTGCCAGCAGTCAGGGAAGGTTTCATAGAGAAGGAAACACTTAAGCTGAGAGCTGAAGGAGAAGCTGACTTCGCTCAGGTGGACAAGCTAGGAAAGACACCCCAGGCCAAGAGCACAGCATCTGCCACACCTAGAGGCAGGAAAAACAATGGGGACCCCTAAGCAGATTGGGGTGGCTGGAGCATAGAGTAGCATCCTGGACCCAAGACCCCACTAGGGTCTCAGGACTGTCTCCTCACCCAAGTGGCCATGGAGAGCCACAGCCAGAAGGACCCTACAGGAGGGCTGCGTTTTGATGACGATGATGATGATGATGATGGTGTGAAAATGACTTGTTGCTGGCAGCACTGTCTAGGCCCTGATTGCTGAAGAGTGCTGCTTGCAGTTGGCTCGCAAATGCTCGCATAGGTTGGAGATGCACAGGCAGTAGGAAATGGAGGCACTCAGTGCTCTTGGTAAATAGGAAAGAGCTCTGCAACCAAGAATGCCCATCCAGGAGGGCCCTGAGGCTGCTGAGTTCCCCCCATGGGGCTATATCCACCACTATGTCCCCTGGACCTAGCACAAGGTGGCGTCAGTACTGTGAAGTGAGGGGGACCCTCAGAGAGGGACAGGGTCACATAGTCATCCCCACCTGCCTGCTCCCGCTGGCCTTTTCCATCCCATCCATCTGGTTAGGCCACTGCTCCCACTCCCCTGACAGCCTGGTGGACAGCATCCTCACAGAGGAGAGCTGGTAGGCTAGGCTGGCGGTCCCCACTGCGCTCCCCAGCTTCTGACCCACTCCCCTCACCCACCCTGGCTCCCAGGATTGTCCGTGGGCAAGCGGCAACCTTCCAAGGAGTCTTCGAAGCCACCCTTGTCTTCTTGACGAAAGGCATCTGGGGTCTGCCAACCCCTCCTCTGCCTGAGAGGGAAACACAATACGCCGATAATGATCTAATATTTATACAACGCCTTTCTACCAGATGCATCCCAACAAAGTTTACAAGCTGTCCCTGCTGACGGCGCAATGTATTCCAGATCCTCTCCAGCCCCTGCCCCGCCCCCGCCCCACGGCCCCCACTCCCTCTTGGGCCCAAATGCCAGCAAAGGCTCATAAATCCACCTGAGGGATAGGAGAGCCCAGCTGGCCTGAGGGACCGGCCCTTCTCTGACCTTCTCAGGCACTGTCCTGCAGGGGCATCATTTATGCTCATGACTGGGGGGAAAAAAGCCGGCCCAAGGAGGGGCAGGGCCACACTCGGGTTTTGAAGTGTAGCCAAAGCTCACAGCACCCAGCGAGCCTCTCCCCTAGCCCTCCACAGCCTCAGACCCGTGGGAGGGACAGAGGGAGGGCCCGGCTGGCCGGGCACAAATGTTCCTCCCAGTCACTTCCTCTGCAGCCGGCTCCATGAATGAGGATTTGTGTTCCTTCCCTCCCCATAAATTGCCCTTGGTCACCAGGGCCATGTTCTGTGTCAGAGTCCCTGACCACCAGTCTTGGACAAAACCTGCTTTGTGAAGTCCGAGTGGAAGACAAACAAATGATTATTACCTTCATTTATCCCCTCCCCCCACCTTTTTTTCTTGGCCTGGAGTTAAGACCTTTTTTCTCTGTCAACAATCTTGACTTTGTTCCCCGAGAAGGAAACAGCTCTGGGAGCGACTTGCAGAGATGCTGCTTGCAAGAAAACCGTTTGGGAGGAGGGTGAAAAAAGACAGAGGTTACAGGAAATGGCAGACATTTTTTGTTGAATTAAACCATTAGGAGTGACCCCCAAACCAGAGCCAGGCAGAGGGAACAACTGGATACATTTAGGTCAGGACAAGCAGCCAAGTGAGGAGCTGAAACCAATTACCATAAATGAATGTTTCTCTTTTATTCACGACCACCGTGCCTGTTCCCAGGATGCTCTTGGGCGTCTTATAAAAACAGATGAACTCTCTGGTTTTGTTCGGGGAGTTATTAGCTAATGCAACTGTTGGGCAATTTATCAAACATTAGCACATGCTGTGATTAATGACCAAGAGAAGTCGTCACCGGCTGGTCCAAAGCCGTAGAGGCTGCCTGGACTTCAGGGCTTAGGGTAGGGTCTTCTCCTTGGTGAGAACTTTATTTAGGATGTTGTTTCCCTAAAAGTAACAGCCATCCTCAAGTCCATCCCTTCTGTAGGGTTCTTCTGGTCATGACGCACTTACGTGAGGAGATGGTCCTAAGATGCTTGTGGGGTATTGGGTCCAGGATGCTGCTCTGTGCTTTGGCTACCCCAATTGGCTTAGGGGTCCCTATTGTCTTTCCTGCCTCTGGGTGTGGCAAATACTGTGCTCTTGGCCTGGGGTGTCTTCACCAGCTTGTCCACCTGAGCAAAATCAGCTCCTCCTTCAGCTCTCGGCTCAAATGTTTCCTTTCCTGACTCCTGGCAGCCTGGGGTCTCCTTCTGTGTGTCCTCTGGATCTGATGGAACTGTCTTTCCTCACACTCAATATTCAAATCGGAACTGGGGATGTGCAGGTTGATCACCTAGATTCTGATCTCCTGGGAGTCAAGGTGTGTTTGATCTCTTGTGGAGTCTCTAGTGCCCAGCCGGAGCTCAGAGATGGGTTGCATGGAGGGTTTTTGAATGAGTGAATGAGTGAACGGCAGACCCATATACAGCAGTGTGCTCCTGTGACTTCTATAGTCTTAGGCTGTCTAAAGCATGAAAGCAAAAGGTTCGTGGTTCTCCCAGCATGGGGTTCACCCTATTGTGGAGCTGCAGGAAACAGGCATCCATCTGAGAGCCACACAGGGGAGGAGTCTTACTGAGTGTGGCAGTGGTGCAGCTACTTTCTTTCTGCAGGCCTCAGTCTCCTCATCTGTGAAATGGGCTAGTAACATATCCAGAGCTTCTTGAGAGGAAAGTTGCAGAGGGCTACATGGTTTTGGGGACATTTCTAATTCAAAAAGAGAGAGAAGGAAGCAAAGTGAATTAAAGCTGTTCTACTCTTTGCCCTTGAGTAACTCTGACTTGAAGAGGGGGATGGTTCAGCTTCTTCATAGGCCGGGCATTTGGCTAAAATGACCCCCTGTGTCGGGGTGGAGGAAAGAGCTGATCTTCAGAATCAGGAGGAGTTGCATCCAGTCCTGCTCAGCTGTGTTCTTGCTGTGTGACCTCACACAATTCACACCATCTCTTGGAGCTTCAGTTTTGGTTCTGAAAAATGGGACAATAATAGTTCACACCCTGGGGGACGTCAGTGTCTAAAAAGTGCTGAGTTCAGCTCTTGGCCCAGAGCAGGGTCTCCTCAAATAGTAGCTTCTGTTATTGTTATTAAATATATTAACAAATGTCACTGGCAGGTGAGAAGCATCTTTGCTGTTTGTTGCAGACAAGATATTTAGTACGACTCTTGGTGTTACAGAATTAACAATCTTCCTCCCTGCTAATTCCCCCATATATGTTTCCAACCTAGCAGCGGCCCCTTTGCCAGGCTGCAGCGGGCCTTTCCCTGCTGAGCTGCACTATCCCAGCCTGCTGGGGCCGACATCTGCCAGAAAAGCAGACCACCTTCTCAGATTTTCCATTGCAGCTGGGAGAGAGACAAGGAGGTCGGGCTGGCAGAGCAAATTACAAAGAAGCCTCTGGCTCTAGCTCCCACTCTGGTGGGGCAGGCCCCTCATGTGGTGGGCGAGGCACTGCCAAGGAGCTGGCCCCAAATGGGTCTGGAGCAGCAGGCGTCCACCCACCAGGACATGTAGGAGCCCCTGAGTTACCCTGGGTGAGCAAAGAGCAGGGAAGTATGCAAGCAAGGCAGAGAGTGTCTTCCTGTCTGCAGAGAAGGGCCAAGGTTTGAGTCCGGGCTCTGGAAGACTTCAGGCAGGTTGCTTCGCCTCTTCCAGATGCAGCTTCCTCTGTCTGTAAAATGGGAACAAATGTGGGTCCACAGTCCCTTATCTGACATGCCAGAAGCCAGATGTATTTGGAAGTCAGAACTTTTCAGATTTTTAGAGAGTAATGTTGTATATACCATACTTTATAAAACAGCCACAGCCGGGTAAGGGGAGCAGCCTGTAAACAAGCGCTTGCTGATTTCTGCAGTGAAATGGGTGAATACTCACATTAAGTAGAATTAGTAAAGATCATAAATAGCTTCATGTAGGTTCAGGCTGGGATTTTTGACACGAAAACAATTTGCCACAAATTTATGGAAAAGCTCTACTTTTTCTGATCTTCTTGGATTTTGGAATTGATAACAGACTAGGGACCTGTAATGTCTGTGCCATGGGCTTGTGGTGAAGACAGCAAGAGAGAGTGGGCGTAAGGCAGCTTGCAGATTCTCAGAAAATGGGAAGTATTGGTTCCCCCAGACTGGTGGTTCTCCACCTTGGCTACATATTGGAGCCACCTGGGGAGCTCTAAAATCTATGCTCCCCAGACCCCACCCCCGGCAGCATGAAATCTGCAGCTGTGGGCCTGCAGCCCTAGCAGTGATGTTTCAAAGCACTCCTTGGGTGATTCTTTTCTTTTTAATCTTTTTTTAAATGAAAGCTTTATTGAGACATAATTCACTTACCATACAATTCACCTATTTAAAGTGTATAACTTAATGGCTTTTAGTATTTCAGAGTTGTGTAAGCATCACCACCATCAATTTAAGAACATTTCATCACCTTAAAAAGAAGCACCGTATTCTTTTGCTTTCACTCACTTACTCCTCCACCTCCCCAACCCTAAGCGACCGCTCATCTACCTTCTGTCTCTACAGGTTTCTTATTCTGGACATTTCATATAAATGGAATAATATAGTATGTATGTTCTTTTGTGACTGGCGTTTTCCACTTAGCATAACGTTTTCAAAGTTCAAGGTTCATCCCCGTTGTTGCATGTATCAGTACTTTATTCTTTCTATGGCTGAAAAACCTAATTTGCTGTATCCGTTTATCTGGTAGTGGAGATTTCGGTTGTTTCCACCGTTGACTATTATAAATAATGCTGCTGTGAACATTCGTATGCAAGTTTCTGTGTGAACATGTGCTTTCTTTTCTCTTGGATATGTAACTAGGAGAGGAATTACTGGGTCAAATGGTAACTCTATGTTCAACTTTTTGAGAAACTGCCAGACTTTTTCCCAAAGTGGTTGCACCATTTTATATTCCCACCAGCAGTGTATGAGGGTTCTGAGTTCTCCACGTCTTCGTTTTCTCGGACTTTTTGATTATAACCATCCTCCTGACTCTGAAGTGGTATCTTATTATGGCTTTCATTTGCATTTCCCTGATCATTAATAACGTTGAACATCTTTTTATGTGCCTATTAGCCATTTTTCTATCTTATTTAGAGAAATGTCTTTTCAGATCCTTCATCCATTTTAAAATTAGTTTTTTAAAATTATTGAGTTTCAAGGGTTGTTTATATGTCCTAGGTACAAGTCCCTTGTCAGACATATGATTTACAAATATTTCCTCTCATTCTGTACATTGTCTTTCCTCTTTCTTGATAGTATCCTCGGAAGCACAAAAGTTTAAAATTTTGGTAAAGTCCAATTTATGTATTGTTTTCTTTTGTTTTTTGTGCTTTTGGGGTCATGTCTGAGGGCTCATTGCCATATTCAAGGTCTCAGAGACTTATCCATGTTTTCTTTGCAGAGTTTTATAGTTTTGGCTCCTACACGTAGATCTACATCCATTTTTAGTTAATTTTTGTATATAATGTGAAGTAAGGGTTCAACTTCATTTTTTCGCATATGGCTATCCAGTTGTCCCTCCATAGGTGGTGCATGTACAGTTTGAGACTCACTGCATTAGATCGTTAACCCCCAGAAGGCTGAATTTGTGTTTTCCATGTCCTAGAAAACCACAGCAGCAGCACAAGAATGAGTGGATGGATGGGTGGGTGGATGGATGGATGGATGGATGGGTGGATGGGTGGATGGATGGATGGGTGGGTGGATGGATGGATGGATGGATGGATGGATGGGTGGGTGGATGGATGGGTGGGTGGGTGGATGGGTGGATGGGTGGATGGATGGATGGATGGATGGGTGGGTGGGTGGGTGGATGGGTGGATGGATGGATGGGTGGGTGGGTGGATGGATGGATGGATGGATGGATGGATGGATGGATGGATGGGTCATGAGGGCAAATGTGCAGTGAGTCAGAGACTCTGAGTGTCACATCAGAAAATAGGTAGCTATTGATGAAGATCAACCTCCTTACAAGGGAGAACCCCCTCTTGGTATGGCAGAGTTTGTCCAGACTCTTTTACTTTACCGTTGGTGGTTAGGAGCTCCCTCTCCACAGAGCTAGTCACTGGGGAGGCGTCTTGTTGACCCGTAGGAAAGTTTATTCTCACACAGAGCTGAAACCTGCCTTCTTCGTGTCTTTGCCCCTTCCCCCAGCCCTGGCTCTGCCCTCTGGGGCCCCCTGCCTGTGCTTCAGCTTCCTTTACTGTGGGCCAGCTCTGACGACTGTGTGACAATGAGGGTGGCTGGCTGCGGCTTCCTCTCCTGCAGGCTGAGCAGCACCTACTTCTCACAGGGTGGTATTGTCAGCCCCTCATACCCTGACTGCCCCCTGTGCATCCATCTCAGCCATCCCTGTTCTGCCACAGGGCAGGCCCAGGACCTGACACAGTCCACCAAATGGCATGTAACCAACCAGCTCAGAGAAAAGCAGGTCGTTTTTTCTCCCTCCTTTTGGCCTGTAGTCTGAGCAAGCAGTGTGTTTCTGTTGCTATTTTTCTTTTTTTTGAGACAGAGTCTCGCTGTTGCCCAGGCCGGAGTGCAGTGGCGCGATCTCGGCTCACTGCAGGCTCCGCCCCCCGGGGTTCACGCCATTCTCCTGCCTCAGCCTCCCAAGTAGCTGGGACTACAGGCACCCGCCACCTCGCCCGGCTAATTTTTTGTATTTTTTAGTAGAGACGAGGTTTCACCGTGTTAGCCAGGATGGTCTCGATCTCCTGACCTCGTGATCCGCCCGCCTCGGCCTCCCGAAGTGCTGGGATTACAGGCGTGAGCCACCGCGCCTGGCCTTCTGTTGCTATTTTTCATTAGCTCCAACACACTGCTTGCTCAGATTAAGCTTATGGTACTCATTAACAATATATGCAATGTATTATTTTATTATGCTATATCGATATCATCAATATTATTATTAATGATATATTAGGCTCTATTAATGCTGATGATGATCATCTACTGAGTGTTTACTCTGTGCCAGCATTATGCACAGTGCTTTATAAACATTGTCTCATTTGATTTTTTAAAGGGATTTATTTTTGTATCCATTTTAGAGAAAAGTGAGTCTCAGAGGGGTGAAGTAGCTGACTCAAGGCCACCAAGCCTTTGCACCTGTGTTTGCCTTCAAAGACCCTGATTTCAAGCTCTGTGCTATCCTGCCTCCTGATGACTGTCCTTCCTGAGGGCAGTGCTTCCCCCAGTGTTTCCAGCCTGCCTCTCTGTTTTTGCTCACAGATTTCTGACCAGTCAAGGATGAGCAGAAGCAGAGTCCTTAGTATTCCATTCTAGCCCCTGCCCAGCCTAAATAGTAATCCTTGAAGATTGTGCAGTGGCTTGGAAGCATCACTCACAGGCATTGTCTTTGGACCCCTGGCACTTCCTCTGGGGACTGAAGAGGCAATCACCATAGCACCTTCCCTTTCCTGGCAGTTGCTGCATCCCACAGCAGGGTCACCAGGCATGTGGAGCCCACCAACCCTTCAAGGAGGAGTAGGCAGGGTATATTGTACAGATGGGCAAAGAGCCCAGCTGGAGCCAGACTGGACCATGTTTTGCAGCCTTGCCCTCCAAGGAGGCACTGGCTGTTCTCACACTGCCAACCTGGCACAAGCCTCTGTGGCTATGAGCAAGTTGGGTGTGGCCTGCAGAACCCTTGGAGGCTGGCACGTGTCGAGAGAAGAAAGGTCCTTGGAACCACTTTGCAAGTTTATTAGGCACATTTTCAAGGCCCAAACAGGCTCCAAGAAGTTACAGAAATAGCTGGTGATTTATTTCCAGTCAGTGTAGTTTGACCAATTCAATTCAATTCACTATAGGATACTAGAAATAATTCCTATCTTCTCATCACTCTTTAACTTATTCATTCAGTGATTCTCTCATTCTTTCATCACTATATTCAATTATTTTTGCTTGTTCGCTCATTCATTTTCTCATTCATACATTTACTCTGATACCTACATAGGTCTACTTCCTCACCTCTTTTAAGTCTTTTTCTCAAATGTCACATTCATAGTGAGGCCCTCCGTTCTATCCCCCACCACAGAAAAAGCCCTTTTCCTGTTTTAATTTTCTCCATGCATTTTCCTAATATACTATCTAATTTACTTATTTGTTTTTTCATTGTCTGACTCTGCTGATTATAATAAACAGAGATTGTGTCTATTGCTTTTATGACTAGGTCCTCAGTGCCTAGAATAGTGTCTGGCACATAAGGGGATTGATAAGTGTTTATAGAATTAATGAATCTATTTATTTTATTCAAGAAATACAGTTCTGAGAGTCTGCTGGATAGAGAGTTGTTTTTGAAGGGGGTCAGGATCCAGGACAGGTGCTTGGGATAGACGCTCGTGGGGTGAACTTTGAAGGCTGGGGATGCTTGTGTTAACAGAGGTAGTGACGGGTGACTGGTGGATCATTGTAGGCTGATGGGACAGCTAGTACAAAGCAAGTGGAAAAGTACAGGCTGTGTTTGCAGAGATGCTCCTGAGGTCAAATGGCTGGATTTGGTGAGTCATTGAATGTAGGGGCTGAGAGTGAGGGAAGCCTTGGGGATGACTGAAGTTGTGTGTTAGAGAGTCTGGGTGGAAGTGATGTCATTAACCAAGGGAGACATTGGGGCTTCAAAAAAAGGAAAGACAATGGCTTCAAGACCTCTCTTTTGAAAGCAACTTTCAATTACAATTTGACCCATGTTTTTTGCGTTGTGTTGATTTTATTTTTGATTCACATTGTCTGCTTCTGCCAGGCGCCTGGAGAAGAGAGTGTTTTGGGCACCTCATCCATCTCTGCTGTCTTACATCTGGGTGTCTGTGAAATGTGGCTTCTTGGTTCGAACGTGAAAGGGGTTTGCACAATGGAAGACCCGCCCATGGGCTTTCCTTCGCCGTGGCTGGCATGAGCTGTGGCGAGACTGGGATGGGAAATGAGGCATTAGAGTTTGACACTTGGACTTGATTGCCTCCAAATGATTGTCTGCCTTTTGAAAATTATAGAGAAGCCTGCTTTGGAATTTTGAGCAAACATCAGCCACAGCTCCACAGCTATGGATTTTATGTGAAATTACAGCCAGAAGAGGAGAAAGAGGGAGAGGGGCAGCTTGAAGACTCCCTGGGAGAGGAGTCTTTGAAGGGCTGTTCCCTGGCAGAGCAAACAGATCTCATCTGCAGGGTCCCTGAAGGAGGGGACGAGGAGGAGGCTCTAAAGCCTATAAAAAGGCCTTCTCATAGTCAGATATTCCCAAAGATGAGATGGATTGACTTTGAAAGTAGTGAGCTCCCTGATCTGTGAAGTATGCAAGCAGGCGCTGAACAGATAATTATTAGAGAGCCTGCAGAGTGGCTTCTTGTTCTAGGTGGGTAACTGGAGTGGACTTCACTTTGAGGTACTTCCAGGACTCATGTTCTAAGCTGCTAAGAGATTTCAGAGATTAAACATGTTGCATCATTGCCATTGCCCCTCTTCCAACTCTGAGACATCCTCCTCCTCCCACGATCCAAATCCATGGCCTTGAATGATGGAAATTAAGACATCAAGAATAGGTCATAGTAAAAGTGTTTCAACTAATGAATGAAAAAAAAAAAGACAGAATTTGGTATCACCCACTACTTTGCAATACCCACCGAATTAATGGAGCTAGACACTGAACATCAATGGCTGCCAACAATCTCAGAAAGAGACACAGCCAGACCTTGTGTGTTCCCAATGAAAGCGCACAACTCCACCTATCGTCTTGCCAAAGGGGTTTGAGCCTAAGTGTGATCTACTCTCTGGATCCAGCTGCAAATTTGAAGGAAAAACAGGACAGAAGCACATGGTGAATGGCATCATGAATCGGCAAGCAGCAAAATCCAGACTATGGAAACTCTTTTTTTTTTTTTTTTGGAGATGGAGTCTTGCTCTGTCGCCCAGGCTGGAGTGCAGTGGCACAATCTCGGCTCACTGCAAGTTCCACCTCCCGGGTTCACGCCATTCTGTGCCTCAGCCTCCCAAATAGCTGGGGCTATAGGCGCCTGCCACCACGCCTGGCTAATTTTTTGTATTTTTAGTAGAGACGGGGTTTCACCGTGTTATCCAGGATGGTCTCGATCTCCTGACCCCGTGATCCCCCCGCCTCGGCCACCCAAAGTGCTGGGATTACAGGCGTGAGCCGCCGCGCCCGGCCTGGAAACTCTTTAGGTCAAAGAGCCAGGGTACTTCCATGGAAAAGCTGTCAGGTAGAGCAAGGGATGGAAGTGGAAGGCTGGGGATTACAAGAGACCTAAAAGACATCAAATATAGGAAATGAACATGACTGAATGATAGTGTCTAGGGATGTACATTTAGGTGATCAAATTATAAGGAAAAGCAAGAAAATAGTAATTATAAAAGTTAGAATTGGTGCGGTGGCTCATGCTTGTAATCCTAGCACTTTGGGCGGCTGAGGCGTGTGGATCACAAGGTCAGGAGATCAAGACCAGCCTGGCTAACACGGTGAAACCCTGTCTCTACTAAAAAATTGGCCGGCCGTGGTGGTGGGCACCTGTAGTCCCAGCTACTCGGGAGGCTGAGGCAGGAGAATGGCGTGAACCCAGGAGGCAGAGCTTGCAGTGAGTGGGTGACAGAGTGAGACTCCGTCTCAAAAAAAGAAAAAAAAGTTAGAATTTGTGGTTACTCTTGGAGAAGAGAGAGGAGGCACCTGGAGGGGCTTCTGTGGTGACCGACACAGCTTTATTTCTTACCTTGGGAATGGTTACAAAGGTATTCACCTTGGAGTGATTCATTAAACGATATGTTTGCTTTATATGGTTTTCTGTTATTTTACAATAAAAGGTTGAAAAGACTAAGTCACAAATATGGCATTCTGGTCTTACCCCCCAAGCGCCTGTATATTGGCAGCCCTTGTCTGCTCAGAGTTGGGTGACCCTGACTGGCACTGGTCTCTTTCTTCCAGTTTCCAAGACACTCTGAAACACAGAGACGAAGAGCTAAAGAAAATGGAGAAACATCCCTTTGATGGAAAAAAAAAAAAACAAACCCACATTGCTTAAAAACATCAGCAACAGTAATAATAACAATAACAAAAAACCCATCCGCGAAATTTACAGGTCTCCAGTTAAGCTGGTGCATCCCTTCCCTGGATGAGAATGGGTCTGGGTCCATGCTGGGGAAAGGTGTTGGTGGTGATGGGGGTAGCTGGGTGCCTGTGAGAAGCCTGAGGCTGTCTCGTCTGCCTTTCCCATCCCCTGAGACCACCACTGCCTGGCAGTATTGGCCTGGGAAGCTCTGCATGGCCCCTGGGCTGCTCAGTCTCCTGGGAGAGGTGCTATTCTGTTTCCTGTGAGATAAGGCACAGGGACATATTTAGATAAAAGCAAAGTGAAATTGAAATCCCTTGGGAAATCCCTCGGGAGGGGTGGTGTGGAGAGCTTCCAGAGCCTGCTCAGTGGCTCCAAGTTTTACAGTCTGGTGAACATGGAGCCTGGCCCTTGTCCGCGCTGAAGGCAGCCACCAGGGCACCAGAATTGCGAGTGTGTGTGTGTGTGTGTGTGTGTGTGTGTGTGTGTGTTGGGAGTCCTGAAAGGGACAGGCTTGCTTGACTGCTGCTCTCGGGCTCACAGGAGGACTTCCTGGGATGGGCCTGGCAGAGGCAGCAGCGGAGAGAGAGCCCTGCCACTGACTGCCCTGAACACGGCAGTGTGATTCAGGGAAGCCATGTGACTTCTCTGGTCCTCTGCTGTCTCATCTAAAAGAGAGGGGGTGAAATAAGATGGCCCGGACTTCCCTCTCAGTTTTTACAGTGAGGGACTCTAAACTGCAATATTTCTCTGGCTCATATTTCTTTGACCCTCACGCTGGGTATCAAAGAGCTTTCTTTCTACAAAAAGCCTGCAGCTTATGCTCACACCTCCCTCCTGGAGGAGGTGCTGAGATGCCTTCATATCTAACCTCCTCATTTCTTAGAATTGTTGAAAAGAAAGTGCATCTCTAGCTTTCCTGACTCACTCAGAACCTGTGGTGCCCACACATGTTGTGAGAATTAGGAAGAGGTGCCCCTGTGCAGGCCTTGCCTAGCATGCTCATAGTTAGGCTGCTGGAGGGGGGCTGGTGTCTTTGGAAAACTTGAGAAGAGGCGCCCTTTTCGCCCCCCACCGCCCCCCAGCAAAGGACACAGCCTTGTGGCAATGCACATAGCTTGCAGAGCAAAACAAGAAATGAATTTTTCAGCCAACATTCCCCTCTTGGCAGGGTGTCTTGAACAATGAACAACCTGTACAACTGCACATAATGGACTGTTACACTGCTTTGGGCTTCTGAAGGGGCCAGGCATCCATTCTTGCTCCAAGAAATGAAAATAAGCAAATAGAGAGGAATCTTCAGAGAATTCCTTTCCACATGAGCTCCAGTGCTCAGCATGGGGTCTGGGAGAGAGTAGGATCATGGATTACTCTACATTATGGTTACCAACTTCAGCTAGGACCCAATCACAGTCTGCAGCCTTTCTGGTGAAGTACACAAGTTCTCTTCTATCTTCTCAGATATTCACCCACCCTTTCCATCCTATCCTCTTACCCAGAAGACACCTTGTTCCCTACTCACAGAGATGCAGAAGGTGCCACATGAGACTTTCCTCAGCTTCCCACAACCAAAGCTATGTCTAGTTGCACCCTCACCATCATCCCTCCTTCCTCACCGTCTCCAGCCACTCAGCCCTTCTCTGCATTCTCTGGATTTCTTCCCGACTTCTTCCCCTGCCTGACTCCTCTCTTACACCATTCACGTCTCCCTTAAGCATAATTTCTTCCAGGGTGAAGAGGAGGTGGTAGGGAGCTTCCCTGATGCGCTGTCTGCCCCTGTTAGAGGAGAGGTCTGTCTATTACAAACTTCAGTAGCTTTCTTTCCTTTTGCATAATACTCTGTGCATTTGCGATTTACTTCTTCAGTTTCTCTTCTTCCCTGATAGACTGTGGGTGCCCAGGGCAGGGATGGTAAATGCCTCCTTCACTTGCGACAGCTTCAGTGCCTAGTCCCTAGCCTGGTATGTGAAATGGGGGGCAGGGCTGGCATTTGCTGTCTGTGGCTGAACAAGTGTGTGACTGTGTGTGAAGTGAGGTGTAAATGAATTTGGGAATGAATGCTCTGAGTTCCTACGGCTCGCTCCCCTTGACCTCATTTGCAACAGGGACCCATGGATCCCACAGAGATAAAAAATGGAAGGAACAGTACTGATTGTCCAAGTCCATCCTGCTATTCTACCACATAGGAAACTGAGACCCAGAGAGAGTAAAGAGGAATGGGCCTGCCTAATGTCACGTGGCCAGGGAACAGCAAAGACTGAGGTCCAAGTCGGGCTCCTTGCCCTGGTCTAGGGCCCAGAGGAGAGAGGTCGTTCAAGAGAAAAGTTCTTGGGAATAGCTCCTGTAATACTAAGTGGTACCTCCATGTGCACAGCCATTTAAGCTTCCGAAAGACTGCCACTGCACCCTCTCACTAGCTCTGCGAGATAGGCCATGCATAGCTGGCCAGCCCCTCTGTTCAAATGGAGAAACTGAGCCCTGTGCTTCTTGAGTGTGGCTGTGGCTGCTGCTTCCCTCCCGTATTCCTGGAGAAGATCACCTCAAAGGAAGTGAAGATATTTTTGAAAGTGTGTGTGCGTGTGTGTGTGTGTATGAAATGGGGGAGTTTTCAGCATCAGCTGAGGATGGAGAGGGTGGCTGGGTCGGGGGGCCTAGAATGATAGGTTAAGGAGTTTGGGTTTTGCCTAGCAGTGGAATGGGAGCTACCAGTGGTGTTTGGTCTGAGGGTGCCATGCTGGGAGTGGGGTTTCAGGAAGGCATCTCTGGTTTGTGGGAAGGTGGGAGGGTGGGTGTGAATCTGAGACTCAGGTGGGGGGTGCAAGCTTGATTTCTGTCCTCTGTTGGGTGGGTAGCTGGCAGGCTGCTGGGCAGGGCAGGATGGGTGGGGGGCGGATAGTGGGGGTGAGCTCCTTAAGAACATCGTCAGCCTTCAGCCTGTGGAAGGACAAAGAGCTCACATTTGGGAGCAGCCAGCCAGCATGTGTCCCGGGACTGGGCTTCCTAGCCACGCACTGTCCTGTAAGGAATCCCACCTAGAGCTGTTCCCCCCAGGCCCAGCACTCTGGGGAGCGGGGAAGGCGGGGCGTGGCCGTTTGCACTGCTGGAAACCAGGTGGGATGTCCGGGTCCCTTTTACTGTACTGCCAGGGGCACTGAGGGAGCTTGGTGTGTAGGGTGTGTGCCCGTGAGAGTAAGACGGACTGGGGGCACCTGAGAGAGTTGTGTATGAGTGTGAGGCTGTGTGTGCATGTGAACAAGAGGACATCTCTTGCAATGTGTGTGAAGCTGAGTGTGGGTGAGTGTGAGATTGTGTGAGGCCTCTGTGCGTGAGCATGAAATGGCACAGCAATGACAGGGTGTGTGTGTGTGTGTTTGTGTGAGTGAGTGAGTCTGTGAGGTGGTGAGTGTGCTTGTGTAACTTTAATGTGTGTGTGCCTGTGGGGTGAAGGGGTGTGTGTGTGTGTAAGTCTGTAGTATGTGGGTGGTGTGAGCCTGTGAGATGGTGAGTGTGCATGTGTAACTGTGTTGTGTGTGTAGTGTGTGTGTGAATCTGAGGTGAAGGTGAGTGTGCATGTGTAACTGTGTTGTGTGTGCTGTGTGTGTGAGTCTATGAGGTGAAGGTGAGTGTGCGTGTGTAACTGTGTGTTGTGTGAGTCTATGAGATGAAGGTGAGTGTGCGTAACTGTGTTGTGTGTGCTGTGTATGAGTCTATGAGGTGAAGGTGAGTGTGCGTGTGTAACTGTGTTGTGTGAGTCTATGAGATGAAGGTGAGTGTGCGTGTGTAACTGTGTTGTGTGTGTGTCTGTGAGGTGAAGTTGAGTGTGTGCATGTGCGTGTGTAACTGTTGTGTGTGAGTCTATGAGAAGGTGAGTGTGCATGTGTCACTCTGTGTGTAGTGTGTGTGTGAGTCTGAGATGAAGGTGACTGTGCGCAACTGTGCGTTGTGTGTGTAGTGTGTGTGTCTATGAGATGAAGGTGAGTGTGCGTGTGTAACTGTGTTGTGTGTGTAGTGTGTGAGTCTGAGGTGAAGGTGAGTGTGCGTGTGTAACTGTGTTGTGTGTAATGTGCGTGTGGGTCTGTGAGGTGAAGGTGTGTTTGCGTGTGTAACTGCATGGTGTGTGTGCATGAGATTCTGTGCTGTGTGTGCATAGCCAGCAGCAGGTAGAGGCAGGGAGGCCTGGTGGAGCACACCTGCTTCCCGATGACCCCAATTCTTTCCAAGGGTTTTCTTCCTTTGAAGTGGGCAGCAGGAAGGAGGGGCACTGAGAGCTGGGAGTGAGGGGCCAGCTCAGAACCCAGAAGCCCTTTTCAGGGGATCGAGCATCTGGGCCTCATAGACCCTCGGAGATCCTGCTGCCTGGCTACGGCTCACCTGCAGCGCCTGCAGTGCCGTCGGGGCTGAACAGGCCAGTGCTGTAGCTGCCTCCCCGCCAGAGCCGCTGCCTGCTGCACCTGCTGCCCTGACCTGTGTGCTCCCTGTTGTAGCTGAGCCCAGGACTGGGGCAAAGAGGCTCAGGAAAACCTTGCCAGGTGAGCAGTTTTTGGAGCTGGCAGCAGCCCTGGCTCTCAGCTGGGGCAGGGACTCAAATCCCAATTTGGGTCTTTCAGTGGAAACAGACAGTGCTCAAAATAAAATGAAACAAAACCTGGACTGGAACTCAGGAGTCGTGGCCCACAGGCCCACGTCTGTGGCAGACCTGCTGGTGATCTTGAGTAAGCCCCTTGCCCACTCTGGGTGCCAAATGGATGAGCCTGGATGCCCTCTCAAGATCAAAGGGAACGATGAGGCCTGTCTGATCTCCCAGCTTCAGAGGCAAAAGTCCTGTGACCCGTTGAACGTAATTTTATCTCCCAGCTCCTGAGCGCAGGTGCTGAGTGGGATTCAGTGAAGGGCTGGCACACGGGGAGGGCATCAGGAAGTGCTAGAGGAACTGGAGTGGCGACTGATCCCCTGGGGCTACTGGGTCTATGCCCCAGGGAACTGGCTGGGCACAGACTTCATCCCCAGGCTCTGGGAGAGAGAGGGAGAAGGCGAGGCAGGGCTGCCACTAGCCCTTAGGACTTGTTCGTGCGAATTAGAACAATTACAAAAAGGCGCTCAGTGGGTGGAGCATCCCGGCAAAACGGTACCGGTGAAGGTTCTGCGCGCGTCTGCCAGGTGCCAGGGAAGGTCTCCCAGCGGTCTTGCGCGGAAGTCGTTATCAGCCCGGCTTATTAGATGAGGCGGCGCCGGCAGTAGAGGGGGCCGTCTCCGCAGGGTCTGCAGCGCCGGGGCCCGCACCTCCTGCTCCGCGGCCCGCCGCCGCCAGCCCGGGGCTGACCTCTCAGAGCAGGGCGGAGGATTTTCACAGCACAGCTTCCCGAGAGAGCGGATTAAGGGGGAACTGCTCGGGTGGGCCAGAGCCAGGGGCTAGGAGGAGGCCGGGCGGAAACCCAAAACCTCCGCAGCTGTTTCCAGTTTGCCGCCCTGGCTGGACCGCGGTGGCTGCGTGCAGAGCGAGCAAGGCTGCGGGGGCCTGGAGCGCCCACGGGGCGCAGGCCCTCTCTCTCTCCCCTCGCCCCGCGGGGCTCTCTCTCGTCCTCTCTGTCTTGATGGGGCTCAGTCTGTCTCTCGTTTTCTCTCCCTGTTTCTAAGATCTCATGGAATCAAAGACATTTTGGAGGTCTCTCGTCCATCTGAAAGGGGGATACTGGGTTCACCCGATCCCACGCTTTGGCCTTCTAGAGCTTGCTGCCCTGGAAACCCCCCCAACCCCGTTCCCCCACCCCGACCCCGCCCCTCAGCCCCCAGCTCCCGGCCCGCCCGCCCCGTTGCACTCTCATGCAGAGAGGCGGCCCTCCAAGCCTGGGGTTCAGAGCTCAGGTCAGGAGTCCTGGCAAGGGCTTTGGGGACAGGCTTTGCTTCCCAGCCAAGCTCTGCCCTTCATGCCCACACCCTCCTCTCCTGGGCATCTTTTCCACCTGCTTGCACCCCTAAGCCCCAGGCTTACCCCATGGGAGTCCCCATGAGGGGCCAGGGTCCCAGCACTGACTTTATACTCTAGGCAGAGGCAGGAAACCTCCAAGCCCTGCTCCCACCCAGGAGTCAAACCCTGGAGACAGCTCAGGCAGAGACTGAGCAGTAGTGGAGGAGCCAGGGCCTGCGCTCTGGAGTCATATAGACCTTGGTGCAAATTCTGCTTTGCTGCTTACTAGCTGTGCTCCCTTGAGCAGACACCTTGAGCCTCAGTTCTAAGATGAGGGTGTACTCAGGAAGCAGTAGGTGCAGTGCTTGGCGCAGAATAGGCTTCACGGCACAAGGGTTCTGCTCAATCCCTCTACAGCCCAATACTCCATATGATCCCATCACTCTCCTGTTCTAATGCCTTCCATGGCTCCCTAGTACCTATAGAATAACCCAAATCCCTCTATTGACAGTACAGGCCTTCCATGATGGCTTCCAAATCCACCTTTCATGCTCTTACCTCATAAGCACTAGAGAGAGGCTGAAACAACACACTCCACGTTCTCCTACCGCCATGCTTTTCTTCAGTCTGTAACTGTCACCAGGAACACATTTCCCACAACCTCCTGCTTGCCCACATATTTATGCAACTTAAGGTCTGCAAGGCCTTGCCTGTTGCCTTCCCTCGTCAATCTGCCAGAAAGGAGTGGTTTATTCCTTGCTTCACTTGACCATGCAGCTTCGCAGACAATCAGCCAGGCCCTCAGCTGGGCAATGGGGTCAGAGAAGAGCAAGACCAGCCATATACTTGGGTAGCTCCAGTCTGGGGGGTTGGACCAGCTTCATCCCTGGCATCTGGCAGGTGCAGTGGTCTTCCAGGGAGGGGAGCATGTGGGCAGGTACTGCCGAGGGCAGCTGGCAGGAGCTGAAGTGGGTACTCCCCAAGAGCTGGCTCTGGCCCTCTCTTCTCTCCACAGCATGTGTCCCCACCAGACCTCATCACTTACCAGCTTATCCACAGTAGAACTCCTGGGTTGAGCCTTAGAGTTTAAACTTCAAGTCACAAGCCAGGGGCTGAGGCCACTGGTTTGCCACGTGATATAGTTTGAGTATTTGTCCCCTCCAAATCTCATGTTGAAATTTGATCCCCAGTATTGGTGATGGGGCCTAATGGGAGGTGTTTGGGTCATGGAGTTGGGTCCCTCATGAATGGCTTGTTGCCGTCCCTGAAGTAATGAGTGCATTACTATTAGTTGACTGGAGAGCTCGTTGTTTAAAAGAACCTGGCACCCCCGCCCCACTTTCTTGCTCTATCTCTTTCTATGTGATACACCTGCTCCCCCTTCACCTTCTGCCGTGATTGGAAGCTTCCTCAGCCCTCACCAGAAGCAGGTGCTGGTGCCATGCTTCTTGAATAGCCTGCAGAACTGTAAGCCAAGCAAACCTCTTTACTTTATAAATTATCAAGCTTTAAGTATTCCTTTATAGGAATGTAAAATGGACTAAGACCACCTTAGACAGGAAGCCCCTCCACAAGCAGGGGTTTCCAGCTTCCACTAGCTCTCCTTTAGGCCAAGGAACTCAACACCCCCAGATGGGTGAGGGAAGAGTCAGCTACACCCACGTTTGAATTTTGCTTTCATTACTTCCTTGCTTTAAAACCTTGGGCAAGTTCCTTAACCTGCTATAGCCTCAGCTGCTGCTTCTGGAAAATGATGATAAATAGAGATAATATAATAGGAGGTAATATAGAGCAGTGCTTCTTAAACTTTAGTGTGCATAACCTGGAGGGCTTGTGAAAACAGATTGCTGTACTCCACCCAGGAAATTTTGATTCAGTAGGTCTGGGATGGGGGTCCAAGAATTTGCATTTCTGTCCTGCTCCCACATGACAGCTGATGGCTGCCAGACTACAGACCAAGTGGCACTGATGCAGAAAAAATGGACCAATACTGTTGTATTAGTCCATTCTCACACTGCTATAAAGAACTAACTAAGACAAGGTAACTTATAAAGAAAAGAGGTTTAATTGACTCACAGTGCCACAGGCTGTACAGGAGGCATAGCTGGGGAGGCCTAAGGAAACTTACCATCATGGTGGAAGGGTGAAGGGGAAGCAAGCATGTCTTCAGATGGTGGCAGGGGAGAAACAGAGAGAGAGAGAGACGAGCGCAAGCGCAAAGGGAGAAGTGCTACATACTTTCAAACAACCAGAACTCATAAGAACTCAATCACTATCACGAGAACAGCAAGGGGGAAATCTGCCCCCATGATCCAATCACTTCCCATCAGGTCCCTTCCCTAACATTGTGGATTACAATTCAACATGAGATTTGGGTGGGGACACAGAGCCAAATTATGTCAAGTGTCAGTTGCTGTTACAGTGTTACATGACATGTGTCTGGTGCTCTCACCTCTTTGGGACAGAGCCCTAATTTATCTCTTTCCAGCTGACTTGGCTCACCTCACCTGGCTGGGCCTGGGCAGCAAACACTCTCCCAGCTGCTGGCCCAGCAGCCTGTGTTGTCAAAGTCAAGTCCTTATAAACCTGACAGCTGCCCACAAGGCCACAAGATGAACAGTCATTTTAGCTCCGTTCCAGAAGAGACACAGAGGAGCCAGGCCCGGGGTATGGGGTAGCCAGGGCAGAGGCATCAGCTCAGGCCTATGACAACCCTCCCAGATCACTCACTGAGGCTTCTCCTGGGCTTTGTGGCCACCCCTGGGCCAGGCCACAATGCAGACCCCTGCTATTAAAGCATGTCAAGAAGCCACTTTAATTCTCAAACTAAAAAGTCACAATGGCGGACATCACCGAGAGCTGGCTGCTTGGCACTTTGGGTAGTGCTTGATGTGCTTTTTCTTTAGTTCTGAAAACAGGCTTCTGAGCTTGCATTATTTTTGTCCCTTAAAACTTAGAAGTCATTATCCTCAGAACTAACACAGGGACAGAAAACCAAACACCGCCATGTTGTCATTTTTAAGTGGGAGCTGAACAATGAGAACACATGGACACAGGGAGAGGAACACCATACACTGGGGCTGTGGGGGCAGGGGTCGGGGGAGGGGGAGCATTAGGAAAATTAGCTAATACATGCTGGGCTTAAACCTAGGTGACGGGTTGATGGGTGCAGCAAACCACCATGGCACACATTTACCTATGTAACAAACCTGCACTTCCTGCACATGTACCCTGGAACTTAAAATTAAAATTAAAATTGGCCGGGCGCGGTGGCTCACGCTTGTAATCCCAGCACTTTGGGAGGCCGAGGCGGGCGGATCACGAGGTCAGGAGATCGAGACCACGGTGAAACCCCGTCTCTACTAAAAATACAAAAAATTAGCCGGGTGTGGTGGCGGGCGTCTGTAGTCCCAGCTACTCGGAGAGGTTGAGGCAGGAGAATGGCGTGAACCTGGGAGGCGGAGCTAGCAGTGAGCCGAGATCGCGCCACTGCACTCCAGCCTGGGTGACAGAGCGAGACTCCATCTCAAAAAATAAATAAATAAATAAAATTAAATTAAAATTAATTTTAAAAAAGTTCAGTGACGGCCAGGCGTGGTGCCTCACGCCTGTAATCCCAGCACTATGAGAGGCCAAGATGGGTGGATCACGAGGTCAGGAGATCAAGACCATCCTGGCTAACACGGTGAAACCCCGTCTGTACTAAAAAAAAAAAAAAAAAAAAAAATATGCTGGGCGTGGTGGCAGGCGCCTGTAGTCCCAGCTACTCGGGAGGCTGAGGCAGGAGAATGGCGTGAACCTGGCAGGCGAAGCTTGCCGTGAGCCGAGATCACGCCACTGCACTCCAGCCTGGACGACTGAGCGAGACTCCATCTCAAAAAAGAAAAAAAAAAAAAGTTCAATGACTTGACCTAGTTCATATAATGAGAAGACAGTACTTGTCTAAAGACACAGAGTGAGTTTTTTTGTGGGGTGAGAGGCTAGGACCAGGAATCCTCCCCCAGGGTGCTTCCTCTTTTCCTTACATACCTATGACCATGGTGATGGTGGCATGCTGTCTTTGGTGGAAGATTTGAGGTAGCTGTACCAGGTGTGCCACCAAGACATGAGGGGCTGGCTGTCGTTGTGGTACTGGGTGTGTGAGTGTGTGTGCTTATTTTTTGAGTCCTTACTACACGCCTGACAATACATGCATCTTATTTGAGCCTCAACCCACCCCTAATGTAGCAACCATCCTGATCCCCCTTTTAGAGATGAGGTCACTCAGAGCCATCTTTGGTGCTTATCTCCCCAAACATGGAGCCTCTGTACACCTCGGGATTCCACATCCCCCCTCTGACAGTACTGCCCTCACAGAGTGTCCTGGTGACCCCGGGCAGCTGTGCCCCTCTCTTGGTCTCCTCTTCCTTAGTCAAATAGGTGGTGGACCATGATCTTAAAAATCCCATCCATGATGCAGAATGATAAGTGCCCTAATCATGGTGATACCCTGAGACTGGTCATGGCCCCAGGCATGGGGCACTATTGGTTGCAGGGGCACATGGAGAGTAGGTGCAGCATTGCAGCTTTTCTTGAAGGAAAATCTTTTGTCCACAAAGCACCTTTATTCTGTGAAGCTATGAAATTCTTATGTATGATTATTTAGAATTTGGAAAAGGAAATAGACTCCATTTTTGTTCAGAAAAATACAACACCAAAATGTCTATAATGAAAGACTTTTAAAGCCACCACTAAATGTGTAAGGCTCCTGACTTCAAAGGCAAGGCAGGAAGCATTTGTCCTCAGGGCTCAGAAATGGTGGGTGAGGCTTGCCTTTATACTCGCCTCCAAGGCTCTAGGGAAGTTTGAAGATTTGACTTCAGCTTTGTGCAGTCAGGGCCTTTGGCACTGCTTTTAGGTTTTATTACCCAAACAGAATGTATGTGAGAGTGTGTGTTGACCTGTCTGTGGGCCAGAGTGTGAGCCTGTGCCAGGACGAGCGTGCATTTGTGGTATGTGTGTGCTTGTAGGTGACACAGGCTGCCTGTGACATGCATGGGAGTGTTGAATGTGTCTGACTTTGTGCCTGGGTGTGTGGGGTGGCCGGCGTGGGGTAAGCGACTCTGGAAGGCCTTGGAGCTCCGTGTGTGTTGCCGGGCTCTTCGGGAGTTTGTTGTGGGTTTGTAGAAGGCTATTATGTGAGTGGTGACTGGATAGCAAAGCTGACTGGGACCTGATTAGGACACTAAACAAATACAAGAAATGTATGATCTTCTAAATCTCCCCAGAGCTGAGGTTTGGGTTGATAAAAAGGCAACAGTTTGAAAACAGACCATCAAACGAGACCATTTCTGATCTACTTTTTTTGCTTTAAAAAAGAAACAAGCCCCAAATGACAGTGCAATTAATGCAAAAGTTCTGGCTTTCATGGAAAAGACATCTCTCCCCAGGGAGTCCAGGGCACAAAGCCAGTCATGAAGCCAGAAGGAGGAGTACAGGGGCCATAGGATTATGTGGCATTCTTGAATTTCCCCCACATTGCCCTCAATGGGTCACTGCCAATCCTGTTGCCACTGCAGGGTAGAAAACACCAGTGACAATGATAATAACACGTGCAGTGAATGGATCAACCCTTGAGCTTTCCACCTCCCCAGTTCCCATCAATCCTTGACTGCATCTGAGAGATAGATGATTGCATCTGAGGGAGAGAGCTAACAGACCAGGAGGAACAATAATTTAAAATAAGCATAGTAAGAGTCCTCAAAGAGACAAAGTGGAATATGGGGACCATGAAGCACGTCCAAGTAATTACAGAGGAGAAACAAGGGGAGCTTGTGTATGAGAGCGTTTATCACCAAAAACCTTCACTAAAGGAGCTTCTAAAGGCATATTTGGGAAGAAGGATATTGAACCCAGAAAGAGGGAATGTGATGCAAAAAGGAACGCTGGGTAAGAAAAGTAAATATAAGGATACATTTAAGCAAACACTGGCTGTCAAACAATAATATAATATTAAGGATTATGACTAATTGGGGGTCAAAAATCAATGTAGAACTAACATACTGGAGAATAATATTGTATAAGATGGGAAGAAGAGTAATTTAAGTTGAAGCATCCTAAAGTCTTTGTATTGTTGGGGAGGAGGAAAAATATTACTTCATTTTAGATTGTGTTAAGAATGCATGTTAACAATTTAAAGGTAACTAGTAAAAAAGTAGAAATAAAATGTATGACTTATAAACCAGTAAAGGAAAAAATGAATTAAAGAAAAGCCTTGATTAATTCAAAAGAGGATGGAAAATGAAAGCAAATAAAGAAGCAAAGAGAAGCAGGGTAAGCAAAAAGCAGAAAATAAGATGGTAGATATAAACCCAAATATATGAGGAACTGCAGTAAATGTAAATGGATTAAAATCTCTAGTTAAAAGATAACGATGGTAATATTGGGCAAAAATAAACAAATATGTCTATCTACCCCATTTTGGCTGTATGCTGTTTACCCCAAACACACTTAAAACATAAGGACGCAGAAAGGTTAAAAATGAAGTGTTGGAAAAGGATGTCGTGAAGATAAATAAGACTAATGAATGATCCCTTAATTGCCAAATCCAGCAGTTTATTAAAACATTGTGACTAGTTGCGTTTATTTCATTAATGCAAAGATTATGTAACATTTTGAAATCTATTAACTCAATCCCAAATATTAGCAAGTTAAGAGAAAAAAAAACCAATGGTCCCAATGAATTAAGAAAAAGGATTTGACGAAATTCCATATCCATTTATGATAAAGATCTCAGCAAACTAGTAATAAAAGGGATATTTCTAAACCTGAAAAGAGGTTTCTACCAAGAACTTACAGCTAACACAGTATGTGGTGGGAAAATATTGAAGCACTTTCTTTAAAATTAGGAATTATGCAAGGATATCTGCAATCACTGTTTCAATTAAACATTGACCTGGAATTCCTCACCAGAATAGTAAGGCAAGATAAAGAAATAAACTAGATTGTGATTGATTATGATAGGATATAATGATCTATGTAGAAACCTAAGAGCATCTATAGACAAATTATTAAAATGAATGAGAACTAAGTGAATTTGCTCACTACAAATAAGATCAATGTACAAAAATCAATTGTATTCCCATATACCACAACAAAGTATTGAAAATAAACATTTAAAAAGATAGCATTTATAATATGCACAGAAAACATAAGGTACTTAGGAATGAATCTAACAAAATATATAAGAGACCTTTTGGGAAAAAGTATAAAACTTTAAGATATCGAAGATCCAAATAAATTAAAAATATATAATATTAATGGATAGGAAGAGTCAATGTTATGAAAGTGTCAATTTTCTCTAAATTAATAATATATTTATTAGGATTAAAATAAAATACCAACAGTGCGTGTGTGTGTGTATGTGTGTATATAATTTTTAAAACTTATTCTAAAACTTACATGAAAGAACTAAGGTTCAGTAACAGTTAAACAACTGAAGAAAAGGAACAAGGTGGTTAAATTTGCCCTAGCAAAAAGTAAGACTTATTTTAAAATCTTGGTAATTAAGACAGTGTGTACATCTGGAATAGATATGGTTGTATAAATCAGCATATTTCTCCTTCTCTTAGAAATCATCCAAAAGCAACAAAAAGGATGAAAAAATAAACTCTATTTTTGGCAAAACTTGAGGACAGGTATTACCCAAGACTCCCAAATATGTGTAAGAATTGTCCAAAGAAGCTGAGATTAGGAAGAAAATAAATAGGAGGAAATGAAGAGAAAGAAGCTCCCAGAAAGATCTCTTTGATGAGATAGCTAGGCAAAAATATTCTTCCTAAAGGTAAGGGGTATATATTCAGAGATGCAAAAGCTATATCTCCTATTTTCAAAAACAGGTGCGATAACTGGAGTGAAATGTGCTAAAGGGAAAAGACTTCTTGGACTTGATTTGGTTGAGAAAAACTGAAGATGCAGGGCTAAACAAAAAATCATAAGGGTGAACCTCTTTTCAGAAGCAATTTGTTTCTGTGGCAGCAGAGAAGAGGCCCTTCTAGTAAAAACCAGCAAGTAAGGGATTCCATCTTGCCCTAACCAAAGTATTCTCCTGTCTGGCAGTGGAAAGTCTAGGAAAACTGAACTCAACTTATCTAGTGCTAGCAAAGATTTTTAGTGCTATGAGGAGTAATAACAAGGATCTAACAGAGCATCAATACAAAGATATTATAAGAAGTGCATCAATACAAAGATAATTTTGTGTACTAAGATAAAAGGAAGATATTCAGAAGTTTATTAATGGACAAAGACTCCTCCCCAGAGAAAGGTTGCCACAGAGCAGATAAAAATTGGGACGAAACATTATCATGAATTTAAAAAATCTTTTTGGAGCTATTGCCTATATGAAGTAAGATAACAAAGCAAAGATGAAAGAGCCCAGGGAAGAAAAGGTATGATTATAGAAAGAAAAAATACATTAGCTGGCAAAATCCAAGAAAGGAGTATAAAAAAAATCCAGAAATGAAGACAGCTTAGAATGAGTACAAAGGAGAATGTACTTTGAGGAAAACGGTAAGTGAACTAGAGGATAAAAATGAGAAAAGCAAGCAAAATGAAACAGAAGAATATTTTTAAAAAGGATTGGGGGAAAGAAAATGATTAATGTATAAAACAGACAATGGGGGCAGTTCCAAGATGGCCAAATAGGAACAGCTCCAGTCTACAGCCTCCAGTGTGAGCGATGCAGAAGACAGGTGATTTCTGCATTTCCATCTGAGGTACCAGGTTCATTTCACTGTGGCTCGTAGGACAGTGGGGGCAGGACAGTGGGTGCAGCACACCGAGCATGAGCCGAAGCAGGGTGAGGCATTGCCTCACCCAGGAGGCACAAAGGGTCAGGGAATTCCCTTTCCTAGCCAAGCAAAGCTATGACAGATGGCACCTGGAAAATTGGGTCACTCCCACCCTAATACTGCGCTTTTCCAATGGTCTTAGCAAACGGCACACCAAGAGATTATATCCTGTGCCTGGCTCGGAGGGTCCCACGCCCACGGAGCCTCACTCATTGCTAGCACAGCAGTCTGAGATCGAACTGCAAGGCGGCAGCTAGACTGGGGGAGGGGCGTCCGCCATTGCTGAGGCTTGAGTAGGTAAACAAAGCGGCCGGGAAGTTTGAACTGGGTGGAACCCACTGCAGCTCAAGGAGGCCTGCCTGCCTCTTTAGACTCCAGCTCCGGGGGCAGGGCATAGCTGAACAAAAGGCAGCAGAAACCTCTGCAGACTTAAATGTCCCTGTCTGACAGCTTTGAAGAGAGTAGTGGTTCTCCCAGCGTGGAGTTTGAGATCTGAGAACGGACAGACTGCCTGCTCAAGTGGGTCCCTGACCCCTGAGTAGCCTAACTGGGAGGCACCCCCAAGTAGGGGCAGACTGACACCTCACATGGCTGGGTACCCCTCTGAGACGAAACTTCCAGAGGAACGATCAGGCAGCAACATTTGCTGTTCAGCAATATTCGCTGTTCTGCAGCCTCCACTGCTGATACCCAGGCAAACAGGGTCTGGAGTGGACCTCCAGCAAACTCCAACAGACCTGCAGCTGAGGGTCCTGACTGTTACAAGGAAAACTAACAAACAGAAAGGACATCCACACCAAAACTCAATCAATGTGCAAAAATCACAAGCATTCTTATACACCAATAACAGACAACAGAGCCAAATCATGAGTGAACTCCCATTCACAACTGCTTCAAAGAGAATAAAATACCTAGGAATCAAACTTACAAGGGATGTGAAGGACCTCTTCAAGGAGAGCTACTAACCACCGCTCAATGAAATAAAAGAGGATACAAACAAATGGAAGAACATTCCATGCTCATGGATAGGAAGAATCAATATCGTGAAAATGGCCATACTGCCCAAGGTAATTTATAGATTCAATGCCATCCCCATCAAGCTACCAGTGACTTTCTTCACAGAATTGGAAAAAACTACTTTAAAGTTCATATGGAACCAAAAAAGAGCCCACATTGCCAAGTCAATCCTAAGCCAAAAGAACAAAGCTGGAAGCATCATGCTACCTGACTTCAAACTATATTACAAGGCTACAGTAACCAAAACAGCAGGGTACTGGTACCAAAACAGAGATACAGACCAATGGAACAGAACAGAGCCCTCAGAAATAATACCACACATCTACAATTATCTGATCTTGGCAAACCTGACAAAAACAAGAAATGGGGAAAGGATTCCCTATTTAACAAATGGTGCTGGGAAAACTGGCTAGCCGTATGTAGAAAGCTGAAACTGGATCCCTTCCTTACACCTTATACAAAAATTAATTCAAGATGGATTAAAGACTTAAATGTTAGACCTAAAACCATAAAAACCCTAGGAGAAAACCTAGGCAATACCATTCAGGACATAGGCATGGGCAAGGACTTCATGTCTAAAACACCAAAAGCAATGGCAACAAAAGCCAAGATTGACAAATGGGATCTAATTAAACTAAAGAGCTTCTGCACAGCAAAAGAAACTACCATCAGAGTGAACAGGCAACCTACAGAATGGGAGAAAATTTTTGCAATCTACTCATCTGACAAAGGGCTAATATCCAGAATCTACAAAGAACTCAAACAAATTTACAAGAAAAAACCAAACAACCCCATCAACAAGTAGGCAAAGGATATGAACAGACACTTCTCAAAAGAAGACATTTATGCAGCCAACAGACACATGAAAAAATGCTCATCATCACTGGCCATCAAAGAAATGCAAATCAAAATCACAGTGAGATGCCATCTCACACCAGTTAGAATGGCAATCATTAAAAAGTCAGGAAACAACAGGTGCTGGAGAGGATGTGGAGAAATAGGAATACTTTTACACTGTTGGTGGGACTGTAAACTAGTTCAACCATCGTGGAAGACAGTGTGGCAATTCCTCAGGGATCTAGAACTAGAAATACCATTTGACCCAGCCATCCCATTACTGGGTATATACCCAAAGGATTATAAATCATGCTGCTATAAAGACACATGCACACGTATGTTTATGGTGGCACTATTCACAATAGCAAAGACTTGGAACCAACCCAAATGTCCATCAATGATAGACTGGATTAAGAAAATGTGGCACCTATACACCATGGAATATTATGCAGCCATAAAAAATGATGAGTTCATGTCCTTTGTAGGGACATGGATGAAACTGGAAAACATCATTCTCAGCAAACTATCGTGAGGACAAAAAAACCAAACACCGCATGTTCTCACTCATAGGTGGGAACTGAACAATGAGAACACTTGGACACAGGAAGGGGAACATCACACACGTAGGCCTGTTGTGTGGTGGCGGGAGGGGGGAGGGATAGCATTAGGAGATATACCTAATGTACATGACAAGTTAATAGGTGCAGCACACCAACATGGCACATGTATACATATGTAACAAACCTGCACAGTGTGCACATGTACCCTAGAACTGAAAGTATAATAATAAAATTATATATATACAGGCAATGAAGATTCAACTTGTGGACTTTTGGAGTCCTGAAAGCAGTTAACCAATATAATAGTACAGAATGAATATTTAAAGCTTAATTCAAGAGGCTATTTCCTGAAATAAAGTAGGCTTGACTGTATATATTAATTCATGGTAATACCAAGACATAGTCTGGTAAATGTATTATACCTTACAGATAAAGGAAGAATCTTGATAATCCAGGTGAGTTTAGGTCATGTATAGAGGAGAAAAAGAAATAAGAATAGCCTTAGATTTATTCAAATTAACTTTTAATGTTATAAGACAGAGGAGGAACATCTACAAAATCCTCAAGATAAGAAAATGATACCTGAGGGTTTTTATATCCAGCCCAAGTGCTCTTCAGTGAACAGTTCTTCAGTTATAAAGGCTATAGACAAGCAATTTTGAACATGCATGATTTCAGCATAATCAACCAATAGTTAATTAGGGAAGTTGGAGCAAAATAACTAAAAAACTAAAAAGAATGTGAAGATTAGGCTGAGGAATAGAAGATAAATAATGTTTAAAAAATATAGGAATGATACAACTAATATAAATTATGAGAGGATCAGGAGGAAGATTGAAGGTAGAGTGTTTGCTGTTTGCTTAAACTTTTATAACCAAGAGTAAAAGCATGTATTTTAAAGCTGATAAATCAAGTGATTGAACTATATGCCTATTTAATAGTACAGAAGTATACACTGAAAAGGTAATATTAATGACAGAAATTGAGAAGTGGAGAAAAGAAAAGGAAAGGAGAAGAAAGAAGTACACCACTTTATCATTGTTCATAGGAGGGAACTAATAGGTGCTATCTAAAGAAGTAGAGAACTAAAGAAGTTATATAAAGTCCTAAGTATAAATATAACCACTAAAACAAAAATGCGATTTTTCTAACTGTCAAAGTAACTTCACACACACACACACACACACACACACACAAATAAAGAAAAGAGATCTCATAGTAAAGACCTTGGCAAAGTAACATCAATACTGAAAAATATGCAGAAGCCAAGACCGAATACATCAGTCATATTAATAAATGTGAACAGGCTAAAATCACCTATTAAAAGAAAAAGACTGTCACGAAGAAAGAAATTCTAAGCAGTATAAAAGAGACATACCTAAAGCAAAGCCATTCATATAGATTTAAAATAAATGTTTTGGCAAAGGTCTATCCATCAAATGCAGACATGAAGAGAGAGATCATAATTAGACAAATAGGATCTCAAGTCAAAAAGCATTAAATGAGCCAAAGACAGACATGTTATATGTAAAGGTTGCCATTTGCAATTAACATATCTATTATCCATTGACGCATATCAAATTACCCTAACATTTAGCAGTTTAACCCAATGAACATTTATTATTTCATACAGTTTCTGAAGATCAGGAATCTTGGAGCTACTTAGCTGGGTGGTTCTGGCTTGGTTCAGGGTTCCTCAGGAGGCTGCAGTAGGCTGCTGGCCAGGGATATAATCAGCTGAAAGCTTTACTGGGACTGGCAGATGCAGCTCCAAGCTCACTCATTTGCTGTTGGGGCAGCAGAGAGAAAGGGGAAGGGAAGGAGAGAGAGAGAGAGAGAGAGAGCGTACCCGAGAGGAAAGTCATGGTGTCTTTTATAACCTAATATCAAAAGTAATAATGGTTGTGATATTTTCATATCTATTGGTCATAAAGACCAACCTTGATATAATGTGGGTGTGGACTACACATGTGTGATACCAGGACATCATTGTCCATAACCATTATAGGTATCTATGCACAAAACAATACAGCATCAATATTCATAAAACTGAAACTACAGGAGCTACTACAAGGGGAAGTAAACCATAAATACATGATTAAGGGAAGACTTAATTCAGTGATCATAGTATATGATTAGGCAAATGGACAAGAAATAGCCAAGGATAGAGAAGACTAAATATCATTTTGAAATCTATATTCCAAAAACAGATAATCTATCATTTAAAAATTCAATTGGCCATAAAATGTTTGTGACAATTAATGTAAGACCAACAAGAAAACCTTGATAAATTGCAAAAATAAAAATAAAAATATTAATAATATGGACACTGTAATGTTCCCAACAGAAAGAAAAAGATAAATGTTTAAGGTGATAGATATCTCAATTATCCTGATTTGATCATTACACCTTGTATACTGGTATCAAATCATCAACTAGCATATATCAATACAAAAGTAAAAGTGATGGTTTAGACAATATTCTCTAATTCCGATAAGTTTAAATTAGAAATTAATACTAAAATCAGAAATCAAAAAAGCTCCTCTCTATTAAATCAATTTTCACACTGCTATAAAGAACTACCTGAGTTTGGGTAATTTATAAAGAAAAGAGGCTTAATTGACTCAGAGTTCTCCATGGCTGGGAGGCCTCAGGAAATTTACAATCATGGTGGAAGGTGAAGGGGAAGCAAGGCATATCTTACATAGCAGCAGGAGAAAGACAGTGAAGGAAGAACTGCCACTTTTAAACTTTTAAACCATCAGATCTTGTGAGAACTCCCTCACTATCATGAGAACAGCATAGGGGAAACCACTCCCATGATCCAATCACCTCCAACCAGATCTCTCCCCTGACATGTAGGGATTACAATTTGACATGAGATTTGGGTGGGGACAGAGCCAAGACATATCATTCTGCCCTGGCCCCTCCCAAACCTCATGTTCTTCTCACATTTCAAAAGCTATTGTGCCTTCCCAACAGTCCCCCAAAGTCTTAACTCATTCCAGCATTAACTTGAAAGTCCAAGGCCAATGCTTTATCTGAGACAACAGAAGTCCTTTCTGCCTATGAGCCTGTAAAATAAAAAATAAAAAACAAGTTAGTTACCTCCAAGATACAATGAGGGTACAGGCATTGGGTAAATGCTTCCATTCCGAAAGGGAGAAGTTGGGCAAAACAAAGGGGCTGTAGGCCCTATGCAAGTCTGAAACCCAGTAGGGCAGTTATTAAATCTTAAAGCTCTAAAATAATCTCCTCTGACTCCATGTCTTACATCCAGGGCGTGCTGATGCAAGGGTTGAACTCCCAAGGCCTTGGGCATCTCCACCCCTGTGACTCTGCAGGGTAGAGCTCCTGTGACTGCTTTCATGGGCAGGTGTTAAGTGCCTGTGGCTTTTTCAGGTGTACAGTGCAAGCTGTCAGTGGATCTACCATTCTGGGGTCTGGAGGATGGCGGCCTTCTTCTCACAGCTGTACTAGGCAATGCCTCAGTGGGGACTCTGTGTGGAGCCTCCAACTTCACATTTCCCCTTCACACTGCCCTTCTAGAGGTTCTCCATGAGGACTCCACCTCTGTGGCAGACTTTTGCCTGGACATCCGGGCATTTCCATACATCCTCTGAAATCTAGGTGGAGGTTCCCAAACCCCGATTATTCTCTTCTGCACACTCACAGACCCAACACCACATGGAAGCTGCCAAGGCTTGGGGTTTGCACCATCTGAGCTGTACCTTGGTCCATTTTAGCCATGGCTGGAGCTGGAGCTGCTGGGATGCAGAGTGCCATGTCCTGAGGCTGCAAAGAAGAGCTGGGCCCTGGGCCTGGCCCATGAAACCATTTTTTCCTCTGGACCTCCAGGCCTGTGATGGGAGGGGCTGCCACAAAGATCTCTGAAATGCCCTGGAGACACTTTTCCCATTGTCTTGGCTATTAATATTTGGCTCCTTGTTACTATGCAAATTTATGTAGCTGGCTTGAATTTCCCCCCAGAAAATGGGTTTTCCTTTTCTACCACATGGCCGGGTTGGAAATTTTCTAAACTTTTATGCTCTACTTCCCTTTTAAGCATAAGTTCCAATTTCAGATCATCTCTTTGTGAATGTGTATGACTGTACACTTTTAGAAACAGCCAGGTTACATCTTGATTGTTTTGCTGCTTACAAATTTCTTCCACCAGATACCCTAAATCATCTCTCTCAAGTTCAAAGTTCCACAAATCTCTAGGGCAAGGGCAAATCCTGCCAGTCTCTGCTAAAGCATAGCAAGAGTGACCTTTACTCCAGTTCCCAGCAAGTTGTTCATCTCCGTTTGAGAGCACCTCAGCCTGGACTTCGTTGTCCATTTTACTATTAGTATTTTGGTCACAACCACTCAACAAGTCTCTAGGAAGTTCTAAACTTTCCCACATCTTCCTATCTTCTTCTGAGCCCTCCAGACTGTTCCAACCTCTGCCTGTAACCCAGTCCCAAAGTTGCTTCCACATGTTCAGATATCTTTATAGCAGTACCTCACTCTCCCATTACCAATTTTCTGTATTAGTCCGTTTTTACACTGCCATAAAGAGCTATCTAAGACTGGGTAATTTATAAAGAAAAGAGGTTTAATTGACTCACATTTCCACATGGTTGGGGAGGCCTCAGGAAACTTACAGTCGTGGTGGAAGGTAAAGGGGAACCACAGCACCTCTTACATGGTGGCAGGGGAAAGAGAGGGAGGGGTGGAACTGTCATACACCTTTAAACCATCAGATCTCATGAGAACTCCCTCACTATCATGAGAACAGCATGGGGAAAATCATCTGCATGATCCAATCACCTCCCATCAAGTCCCTCCCCCAATACATGGGGATTATGATTAGACATGAGATTTGAACGGGGACACAGAACCAAATAACATCAGCCTCTATCTGGAAAATGAAAACAATCAAACAAAGACTTTGACTCAACAGCCTTGGGTCAAAGAGGAAATATGAGTTGAAGAATATTTTTAAATGAATTTTGATGGAAATACTCCATGTCAGAGCCCATGGCCTATGGTTAAATGGGTGCACCCAGGCCAGTGTTGCTTGTGAATGAGTGGGTAGGGCAGACAGAAGCCACACTTTCTAATACCTAAACTTTATCAGCAATAAAATGATATTTTGTCCTCCATCTGTTTTATTCTCGGTGGGTTCAGAATTTGGGCAAAGAAGAAGGATGTTATTTGTTGGACTGCCCCTATACTACTAAACAATGCAACAAGGCAGAAGAAAAATATTAGAGAGACAAAAGCTGGGAAGGAGGATGTAACATGAGCACTACTTGTAGATGATTATGTACCTGGAAGCCCTGAAGAACCTACAGCGAAACTATTGCCAACAGTAAGAGAATTTAGTAAGAGGGATACGTAAAGTTAAAAAACAGTAATTAACTACCATCATGTATAAATATAACCATTTGGAAGACAGAATGAAAGAAAAGATCTCGTTTACAAGAGTAGTGACATTGACAACAACAAAAATAAACTACCTTTCAGTAAAGTTAAAGGTAGGAGCAAATCCTATACAAAGAAAATGTTGAAACATTTCTAAAGGACACAAAAGAAGACTTGAATAATTGGAAAGACCATGTTTTTGGCTAGGAAGACTCAACATCATAAAGATGTCAATTCTCCCTAAGTTAATTTCTAAATTTAATGTGAGCTCGATAAAATATCAGCAGTTTTATTTTTTAGCCAGACAAGCTGATTCTAAAGTTCATGTGAAAAAATAAAGAAAGAGAAACATTCAGAAAAACTCTGAAGAGTACTATCAGGGGACTAGCTCTACCAGATATTAAAACATAATAGTCTCAGTAATTGAAACAGTGAGGAACTGATGCATGAGTAGCAAGACAGGCCAATCAACTATAATAGAAAGTCCGGAAATAGAAGTGACTACACATATGGGAGCTTAGTATATGAAACAAACTGGCTTCTAAGATCAGTGGGAGAAATGATTAACTGTTCAATAAATGTGGTTGGGGCCATTGGTTGGCCATGTGGAAAAAAAATAAAGTTAGGTTCATACCTAGCACCATATACCAGGATAACTTCCAAATGGATCAAAGATCGAAAAGCCAGAATAATTCCACAGTATGCTAGAAGAAAACTTGAGAAAATCCTTTTGTAATCTTGGGATCAGAAAGATCTTTCAAATTATGACCTAAAATAGAGAAGACCTTAGAGAAAAAAAAAATAGAAAAATTACACTACATTAAGGAAATCTTTATGCCAAAATACAAAGCTGAAGATAACTTAATTGGGAAAGAATATTTGATACTCATTTTATCAGAAGGTTAATCTCCCTAATTTATAAACTGGTCATAGAAACCAATGAGATAAAGAATCAAGAACTCAATAGAAAAATTGGCAAAGGATATGATCAAGTGGTTCACAGAAAAACGTTCTACCTCACTCATAATAGAAATGCAGTGAAAGCAACACCCAGATACCATTTTTCACCTGTCAGAATGATAAAACAATCCAAGAATTTGAAATATATACTCTGTTGATAAGGCTGAGGAAACAATGCTGTTAGGGTATAAACTGGTCTGGTCTCCATGAAGGACAATCTGGCAAAAACCTATTCACATTAGAAATGTATGTATTCTCTGATCTAACAAATCTAAGAATTTAAAGGTAGATTTGCAGAATATGCAGAGGGAAGGGGCATATGCAGAGTTCTTTGTAATAGTTAAGATTGAAAACAACCTAAATATTCATCAATAGGGGAATAATTAAATAAACTATAATACCTATATTATTCCCATACAAAAGAAAGCCATAAACCTATACAAAACATGAGGAATCTCTCAATGTACTCACATGGCAGATCTTCAAGGCATACTGTTAGGTAAAAAATCAGTGTAAATGACACATGACAATTTGTATGAAAAGATGGAGGGATAATTATATATTTATATTTGCTTGAATATATGTAAAAATCTGTGTTTATCTGTTTAGAAGTGGGATGGGGGAAAGAATGTGGGATGGATACTTTTTTTTTTACATCTTATTTTGCTTTATATAAATGTATTACCTATTTAAATAATTAAATACTTAAAAAAATCTCATAAATGAAAACATTTGATACTTGGTACAGGATTAAATAAATAGAGCAACAGATAAGAATAGAGAGCCTAAAAACAGACCCATACCCCTACAGAAAATTTTTACTTCGGGGTTCCTAACCCCGGGCCACACACTGGTACGGATCTGTGACCTGTTAGAAACCGGGCTGCAGAGCAGAAGGTGAGTGACAGGTGGGGAGTGAGCCAGCCAGCAGGAGCAAACCTTTGTCTGTGTTTACAGCCACTCCCCATTGCTCGCGGTACTGCCTGAGCTCCGCTTTCTGCCAGATCAGCAGTGGCATTAGATTCTCACAGGAGCACAAACCCTATTGTGAACTGTGCATGTGAGGGATCTAGGTTGCATGGTCCTTAGGAGAATCTAATGCCTGATGATCTGTTACTGTCTCCCATCACCCCAGATGGGGCCGTCTAGTTGCAGGAAAACAAGCTCAGGGATCCCACTAATTCTGCATTATGGTGAGTTGTATAATTATTTCATTATATATTACAATGTAGTAATAATAGAAATAAAGTGCACAATAAATGTAATGCCCTTGCATCATCCCGAAACCATCCCTGCCCCCATGTCTGTGGAAAAATTGTCTTCCACAAAACCGGTCCCTGGTGCCAAAACGATTGGGGACCACTGTTTTACATAACAGAGGTGACATTCCAAACCAGTGGCAAAATGATGGGCAATTCAATCAGCTGGGACAAGTGTTATCTACCTACAGATGGTTCTCAATCTATGGAAAAAGTAAAATTGTTCTGCTAACTCTCACTTTAGGCAAAAATTAATTCTAGAATCAATATGGAAGAATCTGGAAAACCAAAACATAACAGTTTCAGATAAAAACATAGGAGAATATCTTTCTGACCTCAGGGATTTCTTAAAAAGTTTACAAAAAAACCAGAAACAAGTATGGGAAAACATGGATAGATTTGACTACATTAAAATTCAAACATTTATATGCATCAAAAGACACTACAAACAATGTAGAAAGAGAAGTTACAGACTAGGAGAGGATATATGCCACACAGTCACAAAATAGTGATGAGTGTGCAGAATACATCAAAAACCTACGAATCAATTAGATAATGCAAAGGACCTACAGAAAAATAGCCAAAGTATGCCAAGAGTCAATTCACAGAAGAGAAAACCTGAATGGCCAATACATATTTGAAATGGCGCTTGGTAACACTATTAAGCAGTGAAAATCAAATTAAAATTACACTATAATTATATTATGCACATATCAGATTTGCAAAAATGTGAAAGTCTGACAATTTCATATGTTGAAGAGACTATGGGGCCATAGGAGCTCTCATACACTGCACATGCGAGAGGACATCTGTGAAACTACATTGAAGGGCAAGTTGGTAATATCTGATAAAGATACACACACACACAAACACATCTCATATATATATGAAATTCTCACATAAGGAAGCATGCACAGGAATATTTCTTCAACATTGTTTGAAAGAGTAAAAAAGGCCGGGCACGGTTGCTCACGCCTGTAATCCCAGCACTTTGGGAGGCTGAGGTAGGCAGATCACAAGGTCAGGAGATGGAGACCATCCTGGCCAACAAGGTGAAACCCCATCTCTACTAAAAATACAAAAATTTGCTGGGCATGGCGGCGCATGCCTGTAATCCCAGCTACTCGGGAGGCTGAGGCAGGAGAATCACTTGAACCTGGGAGGCAGAGGGTGGAGCGAAATAGGGTTTGGATTAAAAAAAAAAAAAAAAAGAAAGAAAGAGTAAAAAGAAAATGCATGCAACCTAAATGTTGATCAAGAGCAGAATTGGTGAATAGGTTGTATAACTCTATACTGTAAGGAACTATGTGTCAGTGAAAATAAATAAAAAAAAAAGACCCAGAGCTACCCGAATCAATGTGGGGAAATCTCACACACACACACTATTGGATGAAAACAAAATAAAACAAGACAAAACAAAAAAACAAATCACAGAAGGATATACAGTAGGATAATATTTGTATGAGGTTTAAAGGCAGGCAAAATGATACTATATAATGTTTATGTTCACACAAACTCAAAAACATGCAAAATGATACTATACAATAGGTGAAGGAGTATAAGAGCATAAGATATAAATGGAAAGATACATCCTATCTGGGAGGGTGGTTACTCTAGTTGGAGGGAAAGGAATGAGGTTGAGGCGAGGTCCTCAGAGGCCTTCAATTGTATGTATATTGTTTTTATTCTTATCAGAATGGTGGGTATTGGATGCTCATTTTCTTATTCTTTGTACCTTCTGATGTCAGACATATTTTATAATTGCAAAAGATTAAGTGTTCCTTTACGACAATAACTAACTAGAAAATTGAGTAAGTCCCCCCTTTTTACAATAACAATAGAAACTATAAAGTAGGAATTAAGAGTGTGCAAGAACTTTATGAAGAAAAATTTTAAACTTTAAGAAAATATCATAAAATAAGGCCTTAATAAAGGAAACAGAAGCAACATGTTGATGAACTGCATAGCTGTTAATTCTCCCCAAATTAATATATAAACTCAGTGTAGTATTATAACATTTCCCTCTCCCCTCATGCTCATCCTATTCTTTGAGAAAGACAGTTGATGTTTTCTTAGTTTTATAAGCCAACATGTCTGAAGCACTGATTAGTGTCTCATACACAGTAAACACCATCACATGAGACTATTATGATGGTTCAGTCCACCACCTCATAACGTGGGACTCTTGCACTTTGATTTTTTTTGGGGACTCCTAAAAGATCAAGGTCCTTTGAATGTTAGCAGAATAAATGATAAACCACTGATTCATCAAGGGTGTGTGTGTATGTGTATGTGTGTGTGTGTGAGAGAGAGAGAGAGAGAGAGAGGGAGAGAAGTAGCTATGAGAGAGGTTATCATTTTCAATTTACTAAGGAGAAAATGGGACCTAGAGAAAGAGTTTTATTCAAGTTGTGCAGCAGTTGTGCTGAGAAGGAGAAGGAGGAAAGGTTGTGGAAGGGACTGGTGAGGCAGAAAGCTGGGACGAGAGAGAAGAGAGAGAAGGGAAGGCACAGTGAGGTTGCTGAGGAGGTAAGATTCCATTTGTGTCCCTCTGCTGGTTCACTGGTGATGGAAATAGTATTTGCTCTTCCCACTCATGGTTAAGGACACCTCCACCTCCTCTTCTGAGGGAATTACTTGTCAGTCTTCATGGAGCTGTTTCATTTCCCCACTGCAGTGGGGTTCTTTGGCCAGCTGGGCACTTCCAACTCTGACCGCATCTCTCTGCACTCTCATGAAAAACCACAAGTTCTTAAATAGTCCCAAACACAATGTCAGTTCCTGGGAGTTTCTACTGAAGGAAGATTATTCATGACACTTGTTAAAGATGGTAAGGGAGACTTTTTCCAAGTGGGACTATTGCAACGGGGGTTTTGCAGGAGGGGAGACAGATCAGGCTCAACTCCGAATACAGCAGGACAAATGGGGAATCATAGCCAAGGAGCAGGGTGAGGGGCAGTGTATGGAAAATTACTAAGAGGAAAGAAACATCAAGGGGAAGAGGGATTCTGGGTAACCTGACTCAACAGGATTCTTGCTGAAGGCAAGCTGGGTGATAAGCTATAGAGAGTGGGGATGAGGAATTTGATCATATATGGAGGGTGATCAGAGGCTGGGGATTTTCACTAAACTGATCAGCAGGATTCTTGCTAAAAGCACACTAAGCAAGCCAAGGATAGGGCCCTGATTCAGAGCCTAGTCCGGAAGAGGGCTCAGAGGAGCTGACTCAAGATCTGCCAAGGAGCAAGTCCTTGTCATTTCAGCCAGGAGAATTCCTGGGAGTTTGGTGAGGGATGAGTGCCTGGGCCCTGCTTGGAGCAAAATCCCATGACTTCTCCCCGGCCAGTCCCTTGTGAGACGTGAGTCCAGCAGAACAGGATCATCAGTGGGACTGGTGTAGGTCTCCAACCTGGGGACAGATTCGCCAAGGATCTCAAGGCCCATGGGAGGGCTCTCCATCCCGATATCATAGTCACCCCATATTGTCCATTTCACCCGCCCCTCCATTGGACACAGTTGCGTCTGCATGCACAGGAAGTGGCGAGCTGCTCTCTGGGGTAAGGCTGGAGATTCCTTGACTGAAAACATGCCACCCCTGTGGAGGGGACAGAACAGCCTCTCACTACAAGAGGATAGAGCAGAAAGTAGGGAAGGACACTGGTTTCCCTTCTGAATTCTGCATTCTGAATTGTTTAATCTTTACAATAACTCTATGAGGTGGGCATGACTAATTCCTGTTCATGGAAGAAGAAAGTGAGGCTCAGAGGGGTGAAGTAACAAGGCAAGGAAACATAGTGAGCATATGGGGCCGATGGTGGTGGAGTCAAGAGCCAAACCTACAGACATCCGGTTGTAAAACTAGCTGTTTCTGGTACTATTCTACGATGCCTTGTGCTGGAATCACATGGCAGGGAATAATGTTAGAATTACTTTCTAAAACACTTGAGGCTGGAGCCAGAAAGACAGTGACAGAATCCCAGAGCAAAACCTTGGAGATTACAAGGGAAGGACTCTCAAGAAGGGACCTAGTCCATGTCCTGATTATCTCAGGACATGAGGTCCTCTGGTCTTGCCTCCAAGTTTCCCTTCAGGTTGTAAATGCTCAAGCCCACAGCTCACTGAGCTCTCTGGAAAACCAATTGTTCACCTCTAAGCCTGTTTCCCCCATATCACAATCATTATCCTCTGGGATGTGGGTCTTGGCCCATGGCATGGCTGCAGAGCCTAACCTCAGGCATGGACACCTACGGTTCCCACACTGGACTCCTGTGAAGTGAGAGCCAACATCTTTGGTAGGTGAGGATGGTAATGTTTTATAGGAATGGTGGGGCGGGGGGCATGCCTCCAGGCCTGGGGCACAACCCTCTGTTGGAAGGAAGGGATCATACTGAGGGAGCCAAATCTGGAATCTGTTAAAAGTCGTCATCTCTGGTCCTCAGTTTTCTTGTCCATCTTCCTAACTCTGGCGCCATACAGGTGGGTGTGCATGGGTGTATGGTGGATGTATATGCTTATGGCAAGTATGTGTAGATAATATTTACTTTGTGAAGTGCCTCCACTCTTCCTCATCCTTTTGCATTAATTCACTAAATCATGCAATCCAGTAGGAAGAGCCGTAAGCCTTTCCTTGGGTACCCGCACCTCTGGGATAATGTCGAAGCCCCTCTGTAGACTACACCAGCCCTCCCTGACCTGGCCCTGATGGCCTCTTGGCCTCTTCTCTTGCCATTCCTACTCACCACCTGTACTACTCCCTCACCTCAGGTGCTTGCCATTCTCAGAGGCACCAGACTTACTTACCTCTACACTTTTGTACATGTCTCTCTGCCTGCAATGCCCCTTCTCTCCCCTATGTCTGGCCAACACAATCAAGGGCCACTTCCTCCAAGAAGTCTCCTCTAACCTGACCAGAGTGGGTTGGCTGTGCTGGCCTCCGCTGAGGAACTTCCCCACACTCACCCCTGCCTTTGCCCCACTGTAATGACTCATTTTTTTTATTCTTCCCCTAGACAGTGACCTCCTTGTGGGAAGTGGGTCTAAACCATTGGGGTGTTTCTAGAGCCCAGCCCAGGGCTGGGCACAATGGAGGCATTCAGTGAGTGTTTGATGAATAAATGAATGAATGAATGAGTGACATAGTGCCGGGGTTTGTGAATGCTGGCCTTGGAATCCTGCTGCTTGGGTTGGAATCCCAGTTACTGAACTTGTTGTATGTGACTGTGAGCAAGTTACTAATTTTCCTATGCCTCAGTTTTCTCATCTGTAAAATGGGGCTAAATAAGAGAAAGTACCTCACAGTGTTGTTATAACGACTCAATGAGTCAGTACATGAAAAACGTTTAAAATGGTGCATGGCACATGGTAAGCAGCACAGTAAATATTAGTCATAATTATTGCAACTAAATCATTTATTCATTGATTCAATCATCACTCACTTTTTTCCATAAAAAATTTTCATCTAGTATCTTTTCTGTGCTAGGCACTTGGCTGGGCCTTGGAGCCATAGATAAAAATCAGGCAGCTCTTGCCCTCAATATGGAATCAGGGAAACACAGAAGCAGATACTGGTAATTACATCCCCAGGGAGCGATGCCCAGTGCTTAGAGGGGCATGGCTCAGGGCCAGCAGACAGAGACCCCGCACTTGGAATAGACAGGCCTCTCTCCTCCCAGAGATCCCTGAGGACAAGGCAGCTCTCGGGAGAGGGATATGTGTAAGTGAAGGCTGGGCCTGGAAAGCCTGTGGGGTCTGGGAGTCTCTGCTTGGCCTTCATGGACAGCTGAGCCCTGAAATCCAGGGCCTTTGATTTTTCATTGACTAATGCTGCATTTCATTGAACAGAAGCTTCCTGTTAAACCAAAACAGATGAGGTTTCAAAAATAATTCTAATTGATTCCATTCCTAAAGTTCACATCAGTAGCTCTCAGACCCAGCCAAGAGAGAAGAGTTGTGTGTGTGCGTGTGTGTGTGCACGTGGCTGTGCATGTACATGCACAGGTGTGTATGATAGATAACAACAGCAGTCACTTTTCAAACACGTGTGATGCATTTTTCCTATTTGACTTCATGTAGATTTCACAGCACACCCGGTAGGTAAGTGCTATTATTAGCACCATTTCCAAATAAAGAGACTGGAGCTCAGAGGGCTCAAGTAACTTGCCCAAGATCATAAAGCTATAAGTGGTAGAGTCAGGGCTTGATCTTCTTTCTCACTTCAAAGCCTCAATTCCTAGCAACACGAGGGAAAGATTAGGAGAGGAGGAGGCCACAGGGCGATGGAGTCACTGAGCCTGTTTGACCAGGCAAGGAACCTGAGAGGCGTGGAATGACAATGAAAAACAATCATGACAGATGCCATCTAGTGACCCCATCTACTACTTGCCAGCCTCTGTCACTGGTGACTTACAGATACTAAATCCTCACATTATTTCAGTGCAATAAGTATTATTTCCACTTTTCAGATAAGAAAATTGAGGTACAGACAGATTAAAAAAAAAATCCAAAGCCATATCACTAGTGAATGTTTCCGTTCCCCCAAACCCTTGTTTCTTTGTGGATATTATGTACATTATATGCACGTGTATATATGGCGGGGAGGTATGAATTGGGCCTGTTTCTTCAGAATATTGCATTTAGTTCTCATATTATGAGGTGTGAGCAGCTTCATTCATTTATCCATTTGTTCACTCAACAACTCCCCTGGGCCCAGCTCTGTTTCAGGAAGTCAGAGCAGACAAGATGGACAAGATCTTTGCTTGTCAGAGACAGACAATATGCCCCTGAATTGAGATAGCAGGAGGGCTCCAATTGGCTAGGGATTGGCTACTTTGATAGGTAGATTTAGGAAGGGAGAGCATTTACAAAAATAAAAAAAGAGCTGATTATGTAATGTTCTTGGGGAAGAGTGATTCAAGCAGTGGGGCAGCTACTGTAAAGATCCTGGGGCTGGAACAAGCTGGGTGTGTTGGAGGACCAGAAAGAAGGCCAGGGTGGATGGTGCTGGTGACAGGGAGCAGATGATTCCAGAGGCAGAAGCCTGGATTAAGTAGGCCTTGTAGACCAGCACAAGGAGGTTGGATTATGTTTTAATTGCAGTGGGGAGTCAATGGAGGGTTGTAGCAAGTGTGTAGCTTGATCTGATCTCCATTTATAAGGGTTGCTTTGGCTACAGAGTGGAGAATGTTGAAGGACAAGGTAGGGAATGTGGAATCAGAGCAACCTGTCTGGAAGCTACTGCAGTGTCCAGGAGAAAGATGACAGTGACTGACTAAGATGTCTCAGTAGAGATCAAGGGGGGTGGATAGATTTGGGATGTGCTTCTGAGGAACAGTGCTTTCTGATGGATTAGATGAAGGGCATGTGGGACAGAGGAATCAAAGATGATCTTTATGTGAGCAACCTGGGGCAGGGTGGAGACATTTACTGAGATGCAGGAAGACTGGGGAGTAGGATTTGGTGGTAAATCAGGAGTTGGACAGGAAAGTGGAAGATGCCAATTAGAAGCCTAAGTTGATGCATCTGGAGTTCTGGCTATGGATTTAGATTTTAGAGTCACGGTCAGAGAGTCAATATTTATAGCCAAAACACTGGCCAAGATCACATAAGGGAGAGTAGGGGACAAAATCAAAAGGAGCCAAGGGAAACCCAATGCATATCTATGAGTCAGCCATAGTTCTATTTCAAACTAGAAAGTCCAAAGTCCAGCCTTACGTGGATCTTTCAGGGCAACCATGGGGAAAGCAATGGGGGCTTCCAGGGAGGAGATCAGTGTTTGATCTCAGTCTGCTACTTTTATTATTCCCTAACTTCAGTGACTGCTCTTCATTGTGCCTTGGTTTATTCATCTGTCCAATGGAACAATAATGCTCACCAGAGAATGGAATGAGTTAATGGCTGTGACAGTAATACAAGTATGAGGGACTGTACTGTTGCTTTGGGGTGAATTGGGAAGGAAACAAAATGCTTCAGGTAATTTAAGGTTCTGGTTTGAAACTGGAATTTCAATAGACCATGCTAATTGTAAATCCCAACCAATTTCAAAGCATCCTCGAGTAGTCTCCTTTAAGGACTTTCTCTAATCTCTCCAGTGCAGTGATTGACACCAATGCTACTCTCACTCCTGGCTGTCCCCTGGGGTAAAGGAGGAGGAGAGAGAGGAAGGAATTATCTGATTGCCAAGGTTGGGAAAAAAAAAAAAAACTAGGCTTGAGTACCTGCTCACAGAGCACTTTCCCAGGTGACCCAGCCTCCTCTTATCTCCCAGCACCCCCACCCCCCCATATATATATGCACACACATATGTGTGTGTGTGTGTGTGTGTTTGTGTATAAATGGAGTCTCACTATGTGACCCAAGCTGGTCTCTAACTCTGGCCTCTAGTGCTCCCCCACCTCAGCTTTCCAAAGGGATTATAGGTGTGAGCCACTGCACCTGGCCAACACACTCATCTTCTACATGGGTGAGCCAAACCTACTACCCTGTGGACTTGTACTTTCTCTCCTCCCTTTTGCCTTCCTTCCTGAGGATGCTAATGAATTGGCTAGAGAGCCATAGGTAGTGCTTCTGTTCAGCTCAAGTCCATAGATTGCCCTTGGCCTCTCTGTGCAAATCCTGTGTTGGGCCTGAGGAGATGAGACAATCCCATGAGAAACAACTGGGAATAGATCCAAGAGGGGATCAAACCCAGTGTGGAGTGTGTCACGAGGATCCCTCCAGTGCTGAAATAGTGGACTGAGACAGCCAGGGACACACCGACCCTGATTCCTCCTCTGGTCCCCAAATCCCCACATCTAAGCTGCAGAGTAGACATCTCCACTGCAGCCTCCAAGTTAACATGGTCCCGGCTGAGCCCACCGTCTTCTCCACGCGCCCATGGAGTGTGTGCCACTCACTTCTGTCTCCTCCTAGACTGTAAGCGCTGTGAAGGGAAGGAAGGTGCCAAATTTGCATTGTTTCCTTAGTGTAGGGTATAAAGCTAGTGTGGAGCTGGCCTGCAGAGGGGTGATGAATGAGGGAACTGAGGCCACAGACCCTGAGGCTGCAGGGCCCGTGGAGAGAAAGGGACCCAGCAGGCAGGCTAGTGGGGCACAGGGAGTAGCTCAGGATGGGCTCAATCCTGTTGGGTATGGTGCTTACAAATGGCTGTAGGGCTTTCTGAGAAGTGAAGGAGGACTTCTTGCTTGATTAGCCCGTAGTCTAGCTCTAGAGTCAGAATCACAAGAGACCGAATGAATTGGCCATTTACGTGGGGGAAATTGTAAATGGGAAAGATAAACGTTGGAAAATTAGGCACTGACCCATGGGCTCACCAGTGGGACAGGGAAATCTGAGCCGAGCTCATGGAAAAACTATAACCAGAGCAGGCTGAGCTGCATAGTCCCAGAAAAGCAGATGGGGGCAGCCATAAAACATGACCCCTTTGAGTCAGCCAGGCCAAGCTGCACACTATTTTTAGATGCCAGGATATTTTTAAAGCATTTCTCTTCCTTTAAGTGCTGCCCTTTGCCCTTGTGGGCAGTGTGATTGGGGCAAGTCACTTAACTTCCTTGGTCTTCCACCTCCCCGTCTGTGGAATGGGGTTTTCTCTCTCTCTCTCTCTCTTTGTCTACCAATACAAGTCTGCTTGGGTTAAGCGAGTTCTAGAGAGTGTTTTTTGCTAGAACATCCTAGAGACTCTGAGATTTTTGATTCCCACCTTCACTTCCCCTCTAAGCCCTAATCTGACCAGGGAACCATGTGTAATTTTTCTCTGGGTGTCTCTGCCAGTTCAATGCCCACATGGATTTTTGTTTATTATCATTCCGACATGGCTGCCGGGTTCCCATCCTAACTTTCAGACATCATGTCCTCCAAAGTAGGGCAAGACCTTAAAGATGATCTTGTCCAACCCCCACTTTTATAGTTAGAGAAACTGAGATCTACATAAGGGCAGATTTAGGACACAAGTGTGGATCTTCTGACTCCGAGTGTAGGACTCTGCCCAGCCCAGGGCCTGCCTCCCAGAGCCTAGAGCGTCCTGGGCAGAATAAGATGGGGAGGCAGGAGGGAACAGTGGCTGGTGGTCCTTGGATCTCACTTCTTGGGATTTGGTCAGTCTCTCGAGGGACCCCTTTGCATCTCATTTCCTCCCATCCATTTTAAGGGCAAGTTGCTTGTAAAACAGTACAACTTAGGTCATTCATAGCTGGGAAGTTTGGAACGGGTTATGAAAATGTGTGGTTGGAGTAGGGAGATTGTTTTTCTTTTTCCATTTCTCTTTTGACTTTCTCTTCCAAGAGCTGAACTGGAATTATCTGGAGCCCAGAAAACTCCCCAAAAATGGATGCCAGCAAGCGCCCCATTGTGGAAAACTGTGAGGAGTGGGCATCACTCAGGCAGGCATTTCCGGGAAAGGTTGGGTGTACACCTTCACAGGAGTCTGGGTGGACTGTGGAATTCCAAGGCTACAGCCTCAGAAACATATCTGAGACATTTCTTAAGAAGAAAGAGAACATGGAAGAAGTGAAGGAGATAGACAACAGGAAAGACTCAAACTGAAACTGAAGTTTGGGAAAGAGAGAGCCCCACAGGGGCAGGGAGGCAGCCAGGACCAAGGTGGTGGGGCTGTGTAATGTTGGGGAAAGCGCTTTTGCCTGGGTGTCAGAAGGCCTTGTCCAGCCCCTACTGCAAACTCTGCAAGACCATGAGCATGTCCTGACCCTTGCTGTCCTCATCCCCAAAATACAGAGGCTGGTCCCTGACCTGCTCAAATGGCTGTTAGTCCATGGAGATTCTGGAGTGATAGCATCATGTAATGGTCTAAATAAAGAAAAGGAAGCATTTTGGACATCATTGTTATTATTTGTGAAGGATGGTAAATCTTCATGTTGGGCCTTGGGAGAATCACAGCAGAGAGAGCCTGGCCTGGGCCGCCATAGAGCCCTGAATGGGCACCTTGCCCCAAGGCCCTGTCCTATGGATCCAGTGTCCAGGACAGGTCAGTTACATAGTCTCCCATGTGCAGAACCAAATGGTACAGCATTTCTCACTGTATGGGCCCACCTGTCCACCATCTAACGGAGTCCTTGCCCCAAGCCTACAGAGCAGGTACTGCAGAGATCATTGATATGATCTTATGGTAACTTGCTCAAAGCCATGTAGTTACTAAATGGAAGAGGCAGACCTGGAGCCCAGACTTGCAAATTCTGACCACTGGGCCCCTTACCTCCCTAACAAGTGAGTACCAGCAAGTTGGCCTGTAGCCACAAACAGAGTAGGTGTCACTTGTTGGCTCTTGCTGGCCTGTCTCCACACTTATTTTGTGCCAGGCACTCTCCTAAGTGCTCCACAAGCACAGCAATGCACTTTAATCTTCACATCAACTCTAGGAAATCGGTGCTATTATCATCCATGTTTTCTGCAGAAACAGAGGCACAGAAAGAGCAAGTCATTTGCCTGGGGTCACACAGCCAGGAAGTGGTAGAGCTGGGATTTGAACCCAGGCAATCTGGCTCCAACACCCCATCTTCTTAAACACTAGCTATATGCACATTCCCTGGAGGAATTTCTTGGAATAAAGTGGCATGTGATGACTATCTTATTCTTTCCTCAGATCAGCTCATAGCAGGAAGGCCAGAGAACCCCAGGCCTGCGGTGGGAAAGGCAGTCCCTCTGAGTTCCAGCATGAGGTTTGTTTAAGTCTCTCTTGGTACTGGGGAGTCTCATGTGCCGTGGGCCAGTTGACAAGAGCACTCTTGCCTCCCAAGCTCCTCCAACTCTATATGCAGCAACATCATCTGCCTAGTTCTGTGAGCCATAAACCAGGGTGTGATTCCTGATCCCCCACCCCTTTGCTCTCCTTCCCCATAGCCAATCCATCTGTGAGTCCCATCCATTCTGCACCACCTGGTGCAGAGCCAGCCTCTTGAATCTGTCTACCTCTTCCTGCTTCCCCTGCTGCCACCTCCTGGACTCACAGCCTCTGCTTCCCCTCTCACCCCCCAATGCTCCATTCTCCACACAGCTGCTGGAGGGATTTTCTTAAAATATAAATCAAATCATGTCACTCTTCAGCTTAAAAACTCTTCATTGCACTTAAATAAAATCCAGATTTCTGGCCATGCCTAGAAGATCCTGCACGACCCAGCCCATTAACCTCAGCAACTTCATCTGTGCCTCTTTGCCTCTCACTCGTCAGACTCCAACTAGGCCAGTTCCTTTCAGTTCCTGTAACATACCAAGCAACTTTCCTCCCCAGGGCCTTTGCACATGCTGTTCCCTCTGCCCACACGGTTATCTCTCGCTGTTCCTGAGGCAAATCGTCATAAATGCCATGTTCTCAGGTCTTCTCTGGCTGGCCTCTTGTTGGTTTTCTTCATATCTCTTGTTATGGTTTGGAATTATTTTAGTTGGTTGTCCATTTTTCTAAGCTTTCCCTTTAGAATGTAGAATCTTCAAAGAGAAGGATTCCTATTGAATCACCTAGCATCAACTGGCACATGGTAGATATGCATAAGTACTGTTGGATGAATGGATGGATAAATGAATCCTGGATAACCAAAAGGGAGTCTATGGAAACTTCCCTTTGCCAATTACCTTCTTCCCCTGCCCACCCCTGGCCAATCTCTCCACTCACAGAGAGCTCCTCTCCTCCCTAAAATCCCTTGGGTGGTGGCACATTCACCCATTTTCCTGAAACAGCCTCACCATTCCTAGCCCTGGTCAAGCTTTCATTAGCTTGTTTGATCTACATGACCAGCTCATTTGGTTTGGCTGTGTCCCCACTCAAATCTTGTTTGGAATTGTGGTTCCCATAATCCCCATGTGTCATGGGGGGGACCTAGTGGGAGGTAATTGAATCATGGCGGTTGTTACCCTCATGCTTTTCTCTTGATAGTGAGTGAGTTCTCATGAGATCTGATGGTTTTATAAAGGGCTTTTCCCCCTTTTGCTCAGTACTTCTTGCCATCATGTGAAGAAGGACATGCTTGGCTTCCCCTTCCACTATGACTGTAAACTTCCCGAGGCCTCCCCAGCCACGTGAAGCTGTGAGTTAATTAAACCTTTTTCCTTTTGAAATTACCCAGTCTTGGGCAGTTCTTCATAACTGTGTGAGAACGGACTAATACACCAGCCTTTAAGGAATATTCCCATTTTACAGGTGGGAGAGTGAGGAAAGGTCATGTCATTTGCCAAGGCAACAGGGATAAGAAGTGAAGGAGGCAGGCAGTACTCTAACCCAGGCAACCTGAGCCTGGAGCAAATGCCCACGCCATGGCCCATGTCCACTTTCTGTGACAAGCACATGGGTGTGTCCCTCCAAGGTACAAGACTGTTGAGTGACTTGGCATCTCACCCAGTAGTGTTTCCCAAACTTGCCTGGTTCATAAGAATCACCTAGGGCACTTAATAGAAATACAGATTCCAGATTCCCGGGCCGCTTGCCAAGGGGCTCTGTCTCAGTAGGGCTGAGGTGGGGACCTGGAAATCTGTATTTTTAAGAATTGCCACAGGTAATTCTGATGATCATGAAAGTTTGGAATACACTGGCCTAGAAGATAAAACCTCTACTACACAGCCTAGCATACAAGGCCTTTGCTGTGGCAGCCATTGTTCACTTCTCTGGCCTCATCCATCCATGACACCCCCTGGGCCAATGCTCCATTCTTTCTATGCCTGTCTACTCACTGTTGCCAGAAAACCCATATGGCATCCAGCCCCTGTGCCTTCGCCTCTGCTGTGTCCCACACTGCAATACTCTCCCATCTTTTCTCTCTTGCCTCTTCCTCCTCCCCAGATGAGGAGGAAGTTCTGCTGAAATGTCCTGTTCCTCAAGGATATTGTATCTAGATTGGACCCCTAGGGCAAGGTTGCGACTGGGGCTTAGAATTTCAGAACTTCAGAGCTGGAAGAGACAGGGAGACCTTGCCATCTAACCTCTTTATTTGACAAGTGAGGACACTGAGTCCCAGAGAGAGGAATGGACCTACCTGAGGTCATAGAGTGCTATGGCAGAGCCAGGAGTGGGTGGATCTGGGGACCCACCTAACCCCTACTTAATTCAGTTAATTTTTCAGACTTCCTTCTCAACTGAGTATTTCTAGAAAAATCCATTCTCTGGTCATGAAAATTCAGGGCAGACAGTGGACTTCTTAGTCACTCATTCAACCAACACTGAGTTCCCACTGTGGGCCAAAGGGTAATGTTGGCTTCACACCTTGGAGCTCACAGATCAGGGCAGGGACCAGGTACAGGGGTCACGAGCCACAGTCATTGTGGTTGCCATCATGTAATAATGTGTAATGGATAATTCTAATTGAGTGATGACTCTATGCCAGCCTTTGAATCAATGTTTACTTCTCACTATAGCCCCACAAGGTAGATGCTATTACCATCTTCATGTCATGGCAGTGCCTGCTCTGACCTTCAAGTCAGGGCCCAATTTGGGGATCCATGGAGGAGAGCCTTCCCTGTGCTGGCTGGAGTAGGGAGAGCTTTTTGAAGAGGAGTGATGAGCTCACTTTGAAGGATGAGTAGCTTGGACTCGAAGATGTGAGGTGGGGAGGGCGTTTCAGGTAGCAGGAAGAGCATTTCAAAAGACTTGGAAGAGGGGACATGTTTAGCATGGGAAGAGGTGAAGAGGGTGGAGCGGTGGTGGTGGGGATCCCAGCAAGAGGGCAGGGCCAGGTGGGAAGTCAGCCCTGCTTATCCCTGAGGGCAGCACTCCTGGCCTGTGTTATCTCCACAGCCATATTAACAGCACCATCAGCAAGGCCTGGGGGTGTCTCGGAACTTGGAAATTGGGGCCAGGGAGCCTAGTGAGGCTGGGTTCTTAGTTGCAAGGCCCTGGCAGCAGTGACTTTTCAGGGTTGTCTGACGGGGGTCTCCACCCGGGTGACTATGCAAGGTGAGGAGAAGCAGGCATTCCACTGTGCTGGCCAGATAGGGCTCTGTAAACACCTGTGGAATGTGCATGCGTGTGTGCATGGTGTGGGTCTTCAGGGGGTTGTGCAGGCTGTGATCTCTGTGTGTGTGTGTGCATGTGCATGCACATGTGTTTCTAGGGGGTGTGCTGCCTGTTCAGCTTTGTGAACCTGTGTGTCTGTGAGTCTCTGCAGGTGGGTGCATGCGTGTGTGTGGCGTACATGAGAGCTGTGGGTGTGGGGCCGTCCTGTGTGTAGTTGCTCCCCTCAGCTGGTGTTAAACACTCTTTGGACAGCTCAGTAGGTAAACATTCAATAATGTAATTTGGAAACCCATCCCCAGGGCTCTGCTGTGTGGCCAGGCAGCTGGCCGGTGGTGGCCGGATTAAGATATTAGCGCATTAATGCCATATCAAAGCCCAGCACCCTCAGCCTCGGGAGTGTCTGCTGACAGCCCCACCATGCCCAGGGCTTCATGGGCCGGCCGCCCCCGCCACATCCCTCTTGGAATCACAAGGAGGCCTTGTGTTCAGAGCCCACTCTGAGAGCTGCAGGGCTCTGCAGACATGAGCTCATGCCTGCCGGGCCCTTCAGGAGGAGGTGGGTGGCCTGCCCAACCACCAGGTCTCTTCCCCACCGCAGGGGCCAGGCCATGGGAGCAGTGGAAGCTGGCCTTTGGGTCTGAGCTGGTCTTTTGACCTGGCCAGAGTAGGTGCTTATGTGTTTGCTGAATGAGCAAATGACTGAGTCTCTTTCCAGGAACTTTCTTAAAATTCCTCAATAGCACGGGCCAAGTCCCTCTCACCTTGATACTCCCAGTGCCCTAGCAGTGCTTGGTACTCAGTTATTGTGTATTGAATAATAGACTGCTGGACTGCTGACTACTAGAGGGGTACTGGACTGGAAGTCAGGAGACCTGGATTTGAGGCCTGATTATTACCTCTAAACTGCTTGGGTGGCTGGGAATGGGGTGGGGGGTGGGGCGAGGCAGAGGACCCTTTACCTGACTGGGGACACCGGGCTCACCGTGACATAAACAGTGATTCTGATTCTAGCCTTTAGTGTCACACTCTGTGGGTATGCAGGTGGTGGCTGGGTCTGACTCCTTTTCCCTGGGAACCAAACACGTGGAAGGTTTAAAATATTGATGGAAATCATTGTAAGGGGAGGTCCTCAGGACTGACAAGAAGGAAAGGGGCCAATGTACAGATTTCTACTGAGTAGATGGGCTGGGGAAGGGAGGGGCACAGTGCTCAGATAGATGACTGGGGTGTCTGAGGCTAGGGCCATCTCAAAGAAAATTTAGCCTGATCCTCCATTGTATAGCTCTGCAAACTGAGGCCCAGAGGAGAGAAGGGGTGTGCCCAAGGTTGCTCTCCCAGAAAAGCAGTGTCCATGCTAGGACTGGGACCACCGCTGAGCAGAGGGAGTCTGCTGTTCCTGGCATCTGAGGCTGCAGGGAAGAGGCTAAATAAGGAAAGGGAGAGGGTAGAGAGTGAGGCTGGGCACTAAACCTCAGGCTGGTGAGAAACTTTACCTTTTCATCCATTTGCCTGGGGCCTGCCCTGACCTCAGGTAGTCAAGAAGCATTTTCTGGCCATTGGACTGCTAAACAATGGCCAGTATTGTCAGTAATAACAGTAATAGGCCAACAGGATTAGTGATGGTAATAAAAACTACCTTTGAAAAAGGCCTCACTCTATGCTGGGTGTTATGTTAAGTGCTCTACACATTTTGTCGTATTAATCCCCAGAAAAACCCTATTCTCACAAAAATCTCAGAAAGGGACAGTTATTTGCCTCAGATAACAGTGCCGGTAAGCCAAGGAATTCCTTACCACTAGATAATACTGTGATCCCTTGAGGTCTTGGGCTTGCTGCCTCTGGCACCTGAGCAGGGGCTGGTGGGCCCTTTAGGGGAGATGTGGAGGGGTCCCGGCTTTGAGGCCAATGAAAAATGGGGGAAAATATCAGATCTGATGACTTGTGAGTCTATCATTCTATTCCTGGAAGAGCTTCTGGCTGCTGTGAATCTGTACTCTATATGAAAGTCAAGGAGTTTGAAGACTTATGTTAACTTCTACCAGCCATCATGATTGTTTGCTCCTCTGACCTTGAAGGAGGTTGCTGATAAAAATAAGGAAACTGTCCCAGAGCCCCATGTCTGCTTCCCAGACCAAGGAGGAGCCAAATCCACCAGCAAATGAGGGACAGAGTGGAAAGGACACACTTTCTGCCTGTGGGGACTCTTGCTTCTTGGCATCCTAGTTTTTCAGAGTTGGCGATTCTTTGGAGATCGCTAGCTTGAGGCTCGCCTGCAGTAACAGAGCAAGTTAACGGAAGAGTCATACTATGGAATCATCTCATCAATTCATTTTTACCCCACTCAGCTCAGCTTACTTTAGCTCAACTCAGCTTAAATCAATGCAGTGGAACTCAACTCATCGCTCAGCATGGTACACATGGAGCTCAACCAACTCATCTAACCCAAACTAAACAAATGGAGCAGAGCTCAATCCAAACCGATTAATCAAATTGTACTCAACCCTCAACTCATCGCAACTCGACTCACATTCCAGGCAGGAGAGACAGCATGAGCAGAGACATGAAGGCAAGAACACTTGCTTGGGGGAAAACAGGAGCATAGTGGGCCAGGGCAGCCTGACCGGAACAGCGCAGTGGAGCCAGAAGCACCAAAACGGCACCGACTGGGGGGAACCTGGGGGCTCTTACTGCCACGCTGTCCTGCAGGGTCAGGCAGACAGTTGTGTCTGCCTCCACACTTGCCTGCCTCTCAGCTGATGCTGTGAGTTCCTTGAAGGAGCTCCACTCCGCAGAAAGAGGGGGTACCCCAGAGCTCTGCTGAGGAGCTGCGAGCAGCAGCAGCTGCCTGCTAGGCCTCTGCTGTGGTCTTGAGGAGGACGCTGTGAGGGGAGGTCTAGCCGCTGCCCCTCCCACACAGGCTTTCCTGGGGAGCCACTGAGATTCTCCATAGTGTGGCAGAATCTGGAAGAAGAGGTTGCCTTCCTTTTCCAGGAGCTCCAGAAAGGAAGGGGGCAACCACCCCACCCTGAATGGCTTTGGTCCTGGCCATGCCACTTGTTAGCTCTGTGTATGGCCCGTGGCAGGGCACATAGCATCTCTTAGTCTCCATATCTGTCAATGGAGCCCTCATACGTTATCATGAATGTCTAATGAGGTGGCACCTCCTAGATGCCAGGTGCTGTAGCTTGAACTTGGCTCATGCACGGCACTTGGCATCTAGGAGCTGAGGACAAACAGCAGAGTCCCCTACCTAACTTCCTGCTCGCCAGGTGGGAAGAAGGCCACGCACCACACTATGGAGAATGACAACCTGGGTGACTATCCCAGCTCTGCTACTTACATCAACCAGTGATCTTGGAACAATTACCCACCCTCTCCTGAGCTTCAGTTTTCTCAAGTGAAGCCAATTCAGCATTTATCTTATGGCATGGACAGGACAGTTGAAAGCACTTGACACAGATCCTGGCACTTAGCGAACATTCAATACATGCTTTCATTATTGCCCACCTTCTCCCATTTGAGATGGAAATCAAAAATCAGAAAAAGCTCATTTTCCTCTGCTTTAGGCCGCGACATCTCCACCGGTCTAGTGGGTGTGCCCAGCACACTGCAAGCTCCCTTGCTTCTGATACTCTAGGATTTCTAGTCTATGCGGGGCATGAGTCTCAGGGCCAAGTAAAGGCAAGGGGACGTGGGGTTGGGGGCAGTTTTCCAATATGCTGGGGTGAGCCCCAGAGTGTCCCTGAACCACAACCACTGCAGGGCCCCGAGCCCGCCCCTCTGTCCTCCCCTGGGGCTGTCATGGGAACAGTGCAAACCGATGTGCAGCAGCTTGTGATAAATATGCATGAATGGGCTGTGGCCGCGGCCCCTCCTCAAGTCCATTTGGGGCACCTCAGTGAGCTAATTGAGGGTGGCCATTGTCCCTGGGCTCCCAGTGCCTGGGCCCCGTTTTCACATTCAAGTGCCTGGCCTCGGTTTAAAGTGGCCGAGAGGCGGGTGCTATTTGATTCAACAAAAGCCCCTTGAGAGGGTGGACAGAGAACTCTGTGGGCTGGCCCATTGCCTGAGCCCATTCCTGTCCTGGGCCAGGGGGAGGGGGGGCCACACCAGACCACCTGATCGCAATTGAGGTGGAGGCGGCAGCCTGGGCACAATGGGTGCTCGAGAGGCCGCTCAGCCGCTGGGATGAATAGAGGGGACGCTTTCCTTCAGCCCCCATTAGAACCTGGTATAATTTCCCCCTGAATGGCAGTGGTGTGGGGTGGGCTCTCCAGGATGAGAAGGGGAAGGGGAGAAAGCCAGAGGCCCTTTGAGACCCATCCAAAAGGCCCTGTTCCGTTGCCCCCCTCTAGTACCAGGAAAATGTCCACTTAGCTTGACGGTGCAAGTGGCCTTCATGAAAGGCAGAGAACTTCAGGACCACGGGTGGAGGAGGAGAGTGCAGTCATGCCTTGGGGTGTCTCACCCCCACCCACAACTCCATGGTGGGGGCTCTCAGCTGAAATATAAAGAAGAAGACAACAGCAAGACACCACCTCCCAACATACACACACTCAGTGGGGGCCCCTTTCAAATGCAAGAGCCAAAGACTGGATGGTCCAGGGCATCAGCTCTGTGTCTGAACTATCAGTGGCACTAGCAGAGAGGAGAGGGCAGGAAGAAAGGGGGCTGCTGCACCCTAACTCCATCCACTGACGGGGAGCACATGTGGAGAGGGCGGCAGCGCCGAGGTCCCAGCACTTCTGTCCTGGGTGCTCCTCAATTCTCACAAGCCCACAGGGGAGAAGGGGTCAGTTTGGTGTGATGGAAAGGCTGAGCTCGAATAGCTGTAACGACTTGCCCAAGAGCAGGCACCAGAAGGCAGTGGGGCACAGTGGTGAGGACACAGGGTGTTGGAGGCATTGGCTGTGATCATGAACCCCACAGGGCGTGTGGTCAGAGCCAAGGACAGAACCCTGGGGAACTGAATATGCAGAAAAGATGTGTATTCAAAGAATAACAAGCAGAGAGAGCAGAAAAGGAAGTGGCCTGTGAAGAGGACAGTGGGAGAACTGAAGTGAGCACTGTCCCAGAAACCAAGAGAAGAGAGAATTTCAAGAAAAAGAGAGTAACCAACAGTTTCAAATTCAGCAGAAGCTCAGGCAAGATGAGGACCGAAAGTGTCCATTTAGCACAAGGAGGTCCCCAGCAGCCTTGGTGAGCACTGGCTCCTGGCAGCTGATAGGTACCAGCCAGACTGGGGTGGGTGGAGGGGTGAGTGTGATGTGAGCGATTCGAGAGGTAGGGCCAGAAAAGAGGGGCCTGTGGGGGAATGAGTGAGGGGCTGGGGGGTGGGGGGTTGAACCTGCTCAGAGGCAGAGGGGAGGGACTTCTCAGCTCTTGGGCCATAACTCAGTGCCATCAGCTGTAGTGGTTAAGAGCTCAGATGCTAGAGTTATGCTGCCTCAATTCAGATCTTGGCTCTACCATTCTCCAGCGATAGGCCTTGGGGTTCGTCTCCGAGCCTCAGCTTCTGACCTTCATCATGGTGTTGTCATGATGAAATGAATCTATGTCACCCCTTAGCACAGTGCCGGGATGTAGCCAACACTCAATAAAAGTTAACTCTGTTATTATCTTACTTTTATTATTATTCTCTGAATACCAAAGCTAAAGATTTCAAGCCACGGCATTGGCTCTGAATTCCACCTTTGCTACTAGCTGTGTAACTTTGGAGCAGCTCAGTGCATTCATTTCTTTCTTAAGGTGGGAGAGCAGTGCCTATCTCATAGAGCTGCTGAGGGGTCACCCAAATCCAGCAGTCCTGCAACTCCCCCAAACTTTTCACCTGTTCTGTCATTTTCTTCATCACCAGCGTGTGAAGTGGTATCTTTATGGCTCCCATTTGACAGATGAGGATACTGAGGCTTACACAGGGACCTGATTTGCTCCAAGTGACAGAATGACATCTAGCAAAGCCACAGTTAGAATCCAGAAGTGTCTGGCCCTAACCTCTACTTTCCACTATTACAGGCTTTGGAGAGGAGACACTGTCTGAGGACCACCCCAGTCTCAACCTGTCATGGAAACAAGGCTGGACCACAGCAAAGCCCAGGGGAGAAGTAGCATAGAGAGTTCGGAAGGCTTCCAGGGGGAGGTGGCTTGTGGGGTTATGGCATGGTTGGAAACAGTGTTCCCATCCTTGGGCATAGGATAGGGAAAAGAAGGAAGTGGCTCTGATGACAGAGAACTAAAGGGCCAGATGGGAAAGGACCATCTGTAAGGATGGTCACCACACATCCCACTCGGTGCTGGTGGGAAGATTCTAGCTTGGGCATGGACAAGTCTCTTCCTTCTTTGACATCTCACCATCCTGTCCCTCCCTGTCTTCCTCCCTTTCCCTGCCCTTTACTCCATCCAGCCACTGTGTCAAGTTCTTCACTAGGCCCTTGGGACGAAGACATGAATCAGAGCTCCTGCTCTGAGGGTTTCACAGTCTGGGGGACAGGGCAGGGTACAACAGAAAAAGGATATTAGTAGAAATCACTATGCAAGATAGTATTTGTTTGATTGCCCCCAGGAATAGAGAGCTCACTACCCCATGAGTTCACCTTGCTTTCTGCTTTTCTCTTTTGCGGAGGCATATCCCAGGCCCAGAGAAGGTGTGGTTTTGCTAAAAACACATGGACCTTCACATCTGAGTCAAGACCTGGCCTCAGGGGCTCAGTGGGGCTCCACCCAAATCTGCCTCTGGGCCTCTGGCAGCTTCCCAGAGCCAGGGAGAGACAGCAGGGGGAAAGTGAATGGTAGAGATGTTTTTTGTCATGAGAGGCAGCGCACTGGGGGAGTTAAGAGCACAGATGATAATGCCAGACTGCCTGGGTTCAAATCCCAGCTCTGCCATTTACCAACTACTCAACCCCTCTGTGCCTCTGTTTCTTCATCTGTAAAATGGGGATAGTTGTAGCAGACATCTCCTGGGGCTATGGTGAAGGTTACAGGAATTAAGATACATAAGGTGCAGCCAGGCACTGCAGTTGTTCCTCTATAGCCATGGTTTTACTTTCCATGTTCAAGTTGCCTGTGGTTAACTGTGGTCCAAGAACAGGTGGGTACGGTACAATATTTTGAGAGAGACCACGCACATTTACATAACTTTTATTATGATATATTGTTATAATTATTCTATTTTATTATTATTGTTGTGAATCTCTTACTGTGCCTAATTTATAAGTTAAACTTTATCATAGGTATGTATGTATGTATAGGGAAAAACATAGCATACATAGGGTTTGGTGATCCGTGGTTTTAGGCATCCAGGGCGGGGGGTCTTGGAGTGCCTTCTTCCAGGATCAGTGGGGACTGCTGTGCTTGACTCTCAGGCAGCAGGTACCAGTGCAAATGGCCAGGCTTGGTCTCAGATAGGCCTGATTTTATACTCTCTGCCTAATTGTACAGTGTGGCTGATCCCTCTGTGAACCTCAGTACTTCATCTATTAAATGAGACCATAGTAGTACCTGCCCCCCAGGCCTGTGGTGCAGATGGGTTGAGATGACAGGGCATGTGGACCGGGAGAGTGTCACATGTGTTACCTGCCTGCCACATCTCAGGTGCTGTCCTGGGGGTCAAGTGGTACCCGACAGGCACTCAGTGGAGACTTTCAGGGCCCAAACCTTTCTGACGACGTGGTATTGCCCACTGTGCTTAATGTGGAATTAAGTAGAGGAAGCCAAAAAGGCCAGGTGCACACACTCTCCCTGACCCCTGGCTTTTCCAGCTGGATGCTTCCACCTAGGGCACTGAATCTGGAGCTGGTGATGCAAAGAAGCAGAGATGATTAAAATTTATCCCAGCAGGAGCCGACAGGCTGCCTGAACCTGGCTGTTTCTGGGGAACAACCCTGGCTGTGATACTTTTCCCTGGTTCCTGCCTGTTTTCTGAGCCTGGTTCTTCATTCAGGATTCCCTTTAATCCTGTGGACCATCCAAAAGCATCCTAGTACATCCTTCTCCTCTTCTTCTTTTCCTCCTCTGCCTCCCCTCTTCTTCCTTGCCTTCCTCATCTTCCTCATGGTTGTTGCCATCCTCCTCCTCCTTCTCTTCATCCCTTTTCTCCTTCTCCCTCCGCCTCCCGTTCCTTCCTTTTCTCTTTCTCCTTCGTCTTTAAGTTAGCCAGAGTTGATTTCTGTTACTTGCAACTAAGACCCATGACTGATCCGTTTGGAGATTTACTCATTGGCAGAGCTAACCTGTGGTACTGATTCATATTTAGATGTGAGCGGTTGATAGAGCCAGGAGGGCCTCTAGAGATCACAAAGTGTAGCTTTCTCATTGTGAGAAAGTGGGGGAAACAGAGGTCCTAGGAAGTGAGGGAATTAACCTAGGATGGCACAAAATTTAATATCAGGGCTGTAGCTTGAATGCCAGCTGAGGGTACCGTGAGTGGAAATTCTCCTGAAGACGTTTTCTGAGGCCTTTTACACCTTCTATGTTGCACCAAGAACCCTCCATGGCTGTATTTAAGTTAATGGTGGCTATTTTTGGCACAGAAATAGACCAGGGGAGGCATCATTGTATTGAGGCTTTGTCTTCTCGTCCCCCCACCCGTTAGGCAGTGGCCGCATGAAGGGTCAGCTCTGAACTCGGGAGCTTCCCTCCCTGCCCCGCGCCCCTCTGCCTTCATTTCCCCTGCATGGGATGGCTGAGGGCTCTTAGAAACGCCAAGAATCCCAATAATTTGAGCACATTATTGCTGCCTCTGATTTCTTTCCATCATGCTTTTCCGCGGCTGGCAATCTCCCCCCCAGCCCTGGGCTTCTGTCCTTTCTCTGCCACTGATTCCTTGTGTGACCTTGGCTAAGTCACTTGCTTCTCTGTGCCCCAGTTTCCTCCCCAGTAAAATCAGACCTGTCAGCTCTCAGAGTCACCTACCACTCTGCTCTGCATATTTTGAGGTCAAAATATGGACTGGATTAATGATAAATGGTGACAAAAATCCCACAAATGGGAGGTTTTAAAAGTTTTTATAAAAATCTCAATGATAAGAAAAAATTCCAGAGAAAGGAGGAAACTGAGAATGTTTTGGAGAAGAAAATGAGGGGAGGTGAGGGTGGGTGGAGTGTGTGGTCTCCTCACCTCGTAGAATTGTCACAGGCCAGATGAAGCAGCTATGATCTGTGTGGGGCACATTCCCCCTGGAGGCTGGGGTAAGGTAGGTTACAGGCAGGCAGATGCCAGTTCTACATGGGGAAGAGCTTAGCAGTCAGGGCTACTCCACGGCAAAGCTAAAGCCCTTCAGGTAGTGAGGTACCCGTCAACAGAGGTGTGCAAACAGGGTGTGCAAACAGCCTGAGATGCTGCAAGGAGATTGAACAAGATATCTCTATATGCCTTTTATCAGAACCAAGAATCCTCTCAGTCACTGAGAGTGTTTTAAGTGTGCAGGGTAGAATGAAACCACCTGGAACTACTTGGCAACTAACTGCCAGGCGAAAGGCCGCCTGCTGTGCCAGCCCAGGAGGAATGTCCATGAGGGAGCCATGGCAGACTACAACCTTGGCGAGACCAGATTGTTCCATCACAACTGACAGGCGTTGCTAGGATGGAGGAACTTCAGTGGCTGTTCACAAGAAACTAGGCCACTGGGATTTATGGGAGTACAGAGGGGCGGTCCTGGGTCTGTACCACCCACAGGTGGGAGCCTGGCCAAGTGGGTGAGGTGTATGTGCTCAGCAGGGCCCCTGCCTGACCACTGGCCGGTCAGTCAGCAAGTATTTTATTGAGCAACTATTATGTGCTGGGCACTGTGCCAGGGCTGAGGCTACCACGGTGAATGAGATGAGCTGGGCCTTGCTTTTAGAGTCTGGCAAGCAGACACAGAAGTACAATAATAATGGATAACACTTACCTGGCAGAAAGTGTCTACTTTCCACCAGGCCCTATTCTAAATGCTTGCATTAGTCAGGATAGGACAGTTTTGCTGTAGAAACAAATGCCACCCTAATCTTGGTGGCTTAAAATAACAAGGCCGTATTTCTGGTTCATGGCATGTGTGCATATGGGTTAGCAGGAGGTGCTTGGCACATCTCAGAGACCAAGGCTGAGGCAGAGAGAGAACAAGGGGGCATGACAAATGTCTTTTAAGCTCCCTCTGGAAGTGGCACATATAACTCAAATCATTGGCCAAAGCTAGTCGCATGGCCACCATTTGACTTCAAAGGCAGTGGGGACATCAGTTCTAGGAGTGGATGAGGATAGCTGTGAACAGTGGCTACCACAGGGCTTCATGTCCATTATCAATGTAAACTTCACACAACCCTCTGGCGTAGGGAATTGTGTTATCCCCATTTTACTGGTGAGGAAGCTGAGGTGCGGGGAGGTTGTGGGATGGTCCTAAGGACACAGAGCTGGTGGATGGCAGAGCTGAGAGGTGAGCCAGGCGGTCTGGCCCCGAGCCCATGCCCTTAACTGCTGTGCCTCACTGCCACTCACTGAAACAGGAAGGATACAGAAGTATGATTGCAGTGGCAAAGGGAGGGGGGCAAGGGGCTGAGGGAGCTGAGTGCAGGGGACCCCGGCACAGTGTGGGGTCCAGGAAGGCCTCTGAGGAAGTAACCTTTGTCCTGAGCCGGGAAGAAGGAATATGTGAGAAGACGGCACCTTCCGGGTGAAGGAGGAGCACTGTGGTGGCCCAGGGAGGGAGGCAATGTGGTGTATGAAGCCCGGGCTTAGTGCTGAGGTGCCTGGTAATGAATAAGCCAGCTGTTGTCAGGGGGTCACCTGCAGGGATTCAGGGGAGCTGGAGCTGGGGGCTGCAAGATCCCAAAGATGACTCCATCCTGGGGGCATCACAGAGAGCTTCCTGGAGGAGGTGAGATCTAAGCTGGATAAGGGGTAAGGGAGGACAACCATGTTCCTCTCAGAGGGAGCACCATGAACACAAGCCAGGAGGAAGGAGGAAGTGTGGAGGGCCCAGGGAATTGCGGTTGGCTCACCTGCCTGGGGCGGAGGGTGGGAGGTGTGAGGGTGGGCAGAAAAGGACTGTACCAGAGAGGATCTCTGCTTCTCGTCATCCTGGATGCTGGGAGTTTGGGCTGAGAGTGTAGAGGCAGGACTGTTTGATCTGAGATATTGATGGAGAACCTACTGTCTGCCAGGCCTTGGACCTGGTGTTTGGGCTGGTTGGAGTGGGCTGCCTCTGGCTGCCACATGCCCTGTTCTTATCTGACTTCCTTGTGGGTCATTGTCTGGCTTCAGGGTACCAGGAGCGCCACTCATGCCCTTCCTCCTGTCTGTCTGCGAGGGCAACCAGACCCTTTTTTTTGGCAGGCAAACTAGGAGCACACCCAATATTCCATCCCAGAATGAAGCCTGGGTCCTTGAGAGGGCAGCTGTCCACTCCTTGTCTCTGGACGGGACTGGCCTGCTCCTGTGTGCTGTGAGTGTGCCCATCTCCAGGCCTTCTCCTAGGCTGGCCCCCTCCCAGCAGAGCTTCCAGGCCCATCCTGATCCTCAGGTGAGGTGGGCCTTCACGAGTGGGACACTCTACTCTATTGGGAAAAGGAGACAAATCACCTCAATTTAAGTCAACTCATCTCAACTGCACGTCTGACATGTGCTCTGGCCCTTGCTAAGTGCTCAGAAGTGACTGCTTATGGCCACCTTTATCCCTATTCTCCACCCGAAGCTTGCATGTATAGTGTGTCCAGAGAAAATCCAGTCCTTGTTAGTGGTGAAGAGTCCCACGTGGGCAAACCCAGAGCCATTCTTATCCCCATTCTCTCTCCAGCATCCAGTCAGTCACGAAGTACCATCCACGCTGCCTCCGAAGCAGGTCTCAAATCCACGGCTGCATCTCCACTCCCTCTCGTGAGGACAGGTTGTCAGCATCTCTTACAGAGTCTGCTGGAGCCTCTTAACTGGTCTCCCACACACATCACAGCCAGGGAGACCCTTCTAACATGGAGATTTAATCATGGCTTAATTATAAACATCTCCTGCTTAAAATCCTCTGATACTTCCCCATTGACCTCAGGATAAAGTCCAAACTCATAAGCTTGGTATGTGGGGCTCTGTCTCTTCTTATCCTTCCAGACTCAACTCCAACCACTCCTCCTCCAGGAAGCCTTCTCAGATCACGCAATATTCGGAGATTTCTGCCACTTCCTCCATCCTTCTTGTCTGTCCTACCAGTTCTGTTCCAAATCGATTTAGCTGTTTACCCCTCCCTCACCTTTCACTCTTCTTCAACAGATGGTTTTGGCCAGGTCAATAGATACTAGAGACTGGTGAACGACTGACTGACTGAATGAATAGATGCACTTCACTCCTTACAGGACAGGAATCCAAGAGACATTCCTAGAGGAAGTGAAGACTGAACCAAGACTTACAAAGGAATTGATATTTTCTAGGAGAGAGGAGTTTCAGGTAGAAGGGACAGCATGTTCAAAGTTGGGAAGCGTAGGAAATGTTGCACTTTTAGAAGTGCATGTGGCTGGAATGTGGCGTGGGAGGGGAGAGGTGGCAAGAGGTGAGACTGGGAGAGGGCAGGTGAGGCAGGGCCTGAACACTGAGAGTCTTGCAGGCCTTCATCTTGACTCCAGAGTGGAAGGTTTTAAGCAGGGACATGACCTAAGCTCGTTTGGGCTTTAGATAGATGACTCTAGCTGCTATGAAAATTCAGGTGAGTGGACAGATTCTAGACATTTAGGAGGTGGCCCTGGCAAGTGTTGGTGACTGATAAGATGGTTGGGGGTGGGGGTGGGGTGAGTGGGAGGAGGGGAGAATAAATATCATCACTGTGGAAATCCTGGTCCCCTGGGCTCTGACCACAGTCCACAGCGGGTCCCACTGAGTGCCTGGACACCATCCGTGGGGCTCTCAGCTTGGAGCTCCAGGTGTCACTTACACTGAACAGCCCCCATGTCTTCTCTGGCCCTTGAGGCTGGTCCGAGAGCTTCACATGCCAGAGAGCCTTGGCTGAGATTCATAAAGCTTGAGGGGTGAAGTCTGAGACTCAGTGTACACATCCCTGTCTGCTCCTAGGCACATCAGGCCTCCCAAAGTGCTGGGATTACAGGTGTGAGCCACCGAGCCCAGCCCAGGCTTAAGTGTTAATTGCCAATGCACCACCTTCCAAGGCAGCCTTTCCTTCCATCACAGTGACTGACAGCTTTCAAGATGGCAGTTGCTCCAGCAGCCCAGGACCTGAGTGAGCCCTCATCAACTCTTAATGGCCATGTGTGAGTGAGAAACATTGATAGTTTAAGCTTTGAGAATTCTGAGATGTTAGTTACCATGGCATATCCTATCCCATCTGGACTAGCACAGTGATGATGCGGGGAGTATTTCCTATGAATAATTAATGTAAGGGTTTTGAGCAGAGAGAGCCCAGGTAAGTTCTGTGTTTTAGGCAGATGGCCCTGGCTGCTGGGTGGAGGATGAATGGGTAGGTGGGGGCTCTGGACATCATTCCAGTGCACGCTGCAGTGAGGCAGGCATGAAATGGTGAGGCCTGAATGAGGGCATGGTAGTGAGGCTGGAAAGATGTGAATGGATTTGAGGAATTGGTGGAAGAAAGGATGGATGGGGCTTTAGATTTTGGAAACTGGATGTTAGAGGAAAGGGCAAGAGAGGTGTCAGGGAGGAGTCCCTGGGTTCAGGGTGGGGCACCTGGTGGATGGTGGTGCTTTCTCTGAGATGGGGAACACTGAGGAGGAGCTGCTTCAGGGTGATGAAGAGTCCTAGTTGGGATGTGCTGGGTCTCAGAGCCTTGAGACATCAAGGAGAGGGTGTCTAGCAGGCATTTGGATACATGGGTCTCCACTCAAGGCGGAGGGGCAGGCTGGACAGAGAGTCAGGGTCGGAAGCACAGAGCAATGGCCTGGGGCAGTTCCTGGGGCAGAGGAGCAAAGGAAGTGGAGAGGCCTTGACTACCCGCAAGGGGAGTGCATCCCCCTTGTGACCCCACCCAGCACTCTGGGGGCAGAGACCCTTGCCCAGAGGCACTCCTTGTCCAGGGGTGGGAGCCTTCCTTCTGTCCCGAGGACTCTCCCAGTCCCTGGAGGCTCAGGCACCTCTGTGGGTCTCCAGGCTTCCCAGGCCCCACTACCACCTCTTCAGCAAATCAGCACTTCCAAGCGTGGAGACAAGTTCAGCCTTTGGGATTCCCTATACCAAGGGGAGAGGCTTGGAGAGTCTAAAGTTTCTAGAGCTCTCTGCCGTTAAGGGTCTGTGCTTCCAGACCTCTCAGGCAGTTGGATGCTCAGATCTGCAGATCCTGTTATTCTAACACCCGGTGACTAGGGTCCACACTAACCCCTTCCACCTCAGGACGCTGGTGGTGGAACAGATGGAGTCCCTGGTTTTGGCCTTGCCTGTGCTGGCTATGCCGTGCGTTAATGTGGCCCAGTGTGTGAGTTCATCTCAGCAGGTTCCCTGAGCATGGCAGATGCCGCCTTTGCCGACTCACCACCAAAGGTGCCTTGAGTCCTCCGGGGAGTGTGGGTGCTTAGAGGGCCAGATCTCATGTGGGGACTGCATGAGCTTCAGCCCCTTCCAAGTCTCGGAGTCCGGAAGGCACCAGGAACCGAAAAGATCTTTGCAAATCATTGTTTTGCAGCAGTTTCTTCTCCAGGGCAGCCAAAATCTGGCTGGGGTAAGAGCCTAGAATCTGACCTGAGGCTGTTTCCCAGGAGGAGGTGGCCGGAGCTTCCAAGGGAGAGGGCAGTGGGGGTGGGCCAGGACTCTGGCCCTGGGCCCCTGCTGTCCTCTGACTCTCCATCTGGTGCTCGGGCCATATTAATGATTTAAGGAACAATTATTGTAAGGCCGAGTTTCTTTTTGCAAACGCCAGTGTTCCATCCTGCAATGAATTCCAGATGGTGGGAGCTCTCAGTGAGGGAGCTGGCTCCTCCGAGGATGGCCTTCCTCTACAGAGTGACAGCAGGCCGAGGACAAGCCAGCATCTCCTCAGCACTCCAGCCTTTACAAGTTACCCGACCCCTTTCCAGTTTGTTTAAAACCTTTTTCTTTTTCCGTGCAGATGTTCCTCTGGGTGAGCAATCTTTATAGTTTTGAAAAGATTATATCAGTTTTCCATGATATTGTGTTACTGTATTTCTTGGGCTCCCCCTTTTTTTAATAGCACTAGAAAGGCCAATTCCTTAATCAGACATTACTAATGGAATGCAGAGAGGGAGGGTGGAAAGCCAGGCAAACTGGGAGAACTAAGCCCTGGGCTCAGAGTAATGCAGAAGGAAAACAGACTTCCAACGGACTCCTTCCAGAGGCGGCTGTTATGGTCAGAAAGCTGAGAAAACTGCTTGGGCCGTGCATTTTTCGATGATTATCAAAGGTGTTAAAATAGAGACAGAGGCACATGTTTGGCTCGAGGGTGGGAGAGGCTGCCACACAGTTTTGCAGGCTTCAGCTGTCTTGAATCAAAACTATCACTTTGATACTGGAAAATTATTATGAAAATGTTAGTTTTGGGCCTTGGAGCACAAAGCAAAGATTGCTTGGAAGGCTGGGGGCTCTTCATTTAGCATTTGTGTCAGGTCCAAAAATAACCTCTCCCAACTGTTGGATTTCACCTTTATCCAGGCTTAGAGGCGGCTCCATTCTGCCCCGCAGCTCTTCGATTAAGGGATCGACAGAGACATGAGTGAGCTGGAGGCCACCTAGTTTTCAAGCTCGGCAAAGTTGGAGGATGGGGAGGTCAGGGAAAGCTTCCTGGGCGAGAGGGATTAACTCCAGATATTGGGACAGAAAAACAGTTTATACAGGGAAAGAAGGCAAGAAAGGGGAAACTGACATTTTTTGAAGGCCTGTTCCACAGCAGGAATCAGCCTCCTGTTTTAAGGTGGGGGTTCGAGTAGTCACGCCACATCCATGACACCTGGTGAAAGAGTTGAGGTTCCGCTGGCACTTAACCCACTCCACTGGCCAAGAGGGAGAGAAAGGAGAGAGGAAAGGGAAGCTGGAAGCACGTGGCCCTGCGGGCTGGGGAATAAATGATCCTAGGTCATCTCAGTTGCAATATGAGAGGGTGGGGTTGGGGCAGCTGTGACCCTGGGGAAGGCTGGCCGAGGAGGACTTTATTCTGTTAGATACTGGGAGATTTAAACAACCACTGTTCAAATTTCAAATTGGTTTTTTTATGCTTCAAGTCTTTTTGCTGGGCTCTCTTCCCAGAAAGGAAAGGGAAGAGATCTAGACATTTACTGACCTCCTACCACATGTGAGGCGCCAGGAACCGGGGACCAGGAAGACACAAACCCTGCCCTCACAAGCTTCACGGTCCACCTGGAGAGGCAAGAGAAGGATGGGGCTGCAGGAGCCCAGAGGAGAGGCTCCTCCCTGAGGTTGGAGGAGGCTTCCTGGAGGAGGACTAGGGTACCTGCTCTGAGCTCTGGAGGACAGGGAAGAGATGGCTGAGCTAAGCCTTCAAGGATGGCAGGCATTTGCCCAGGAAAGAGGCTGGAGCAGTCTGTGGGACAGAGGGACTGTGGGCAGGCCAGTGCTGCCACAGCTCCAGGGGAACAGCGAGAGTGGTCCTGAGTATCACATGGCAGTGGAAGGAGTTAAATCTGGGCTGAACCAACAGAGAGATCATGAGAGAAAGAAGGGGATCACAGCCCTTGCAGACTCCAAGCTGCTTGGACTATGTTGAGGTGGGGTTTGTGACTCGCTGGGAGAGACACTCTGCAAGGGAGATGGAGAGGGACTGGGGTTCCATCCTGGCAATGATGATGGCAGGAGCTGGGCAGCTGTGCCAGGAGTTGCTCAGACACAGGGCAGAGCTACTGCCTTTAAGTATTGGTAGGCATGTTCTGGGGCAGAGAAAACAGGTATGCTGTGGGGATGTAGCTCCCAGGAAGGGCTGGGACAAGTCAAGGGCAGTCATCAGCACTGTGGGCTTTGCACAGTGGTCAGTTGTCTACATGGTGTTCTGAGATGTGCCACCGTGTTTCATTCCCCTTCACTCCCAGACCTTCTTTCCACTGGACACATTTTGGCACCTTGAGCCTCGTACCTGTGCTCCTTTGGTGTGACTTTTGCCTCCTTTCTCTGCCCTAACATTTTATCTCCATCCTTCAGGCTGGTCATTCCCACAGGGCCAGGTTCTTGATAGAGTGCTCATTCTGGGGAATAATCTCATCTAACTTCAGGTCAGAGGACAAGCTAGTGGGGCCATGTTCCACTGATGTGTTGCATGATGCATGGTAAGCCCATTCACCTCCCTGGGCCTGGGCTTCCTGAACTGGGTCAGGGAATTGAAGACCTCTGTGTCTGCCTCCCTCCCCAAGGGCTGGAAGGGCTAAATGAGGTCAAGGATGGCAGTAAGCACATTCTGATTGTTAAGGAGGCAGCCCTGCTTATATACTAGATCCTGGCACTTACTGGCCAGATGACTTTGGGCCAATTCTTTCATCTCTGAAGCCTCAGATCCTAGAAATTCTTGCAGATGGGAGGTGAAGAAGTTTTATCCATGATCACAAGCTCCCATTGGCATGATCTTTTAAAGCTGTAATTAGAGTTGTACGAAGCCCCTGTTGAACACAGTTGGGGGCTTCCTGCCTGTCCTGTTCTCTGTCTACTTTGCCAGCTTCGCCTCATGCTACTTCCTCCTCTCTTTTTGCTCTCTGCCCATGAGAAGGAAATGAGTCAAGTGCTTCCCTGCCTCCAGGCCCTGGCACATGCTGTTCTTGTGCATGACACACTCTGCCCCAAACCCTTCTTCCGGCTTACTCTTACTCAGCATTCAGGTCTCAGCTCAGGTATCATTTCTCCAGACAGGCCTCCTTCACCCCTACCCCTTTGAATGCTCTCTAGCCTGCACACATGCGCCTAGCATGTCCTTTTCAAAGCATTAACCCAAATTGTAAATTGTATATTTGTTCGTGTGTAGACTTGTCTTGCCTGTCTATCATGTCTGTTTTGTTCACCATCATATTCCCAGTACCTCATCCAATGCTTGACCGACAATGAATGCCCAATAAGTATTTGTTTAATTGAATGAAGGAACTACCCAGTAAACTAGGAAGTCATTATTAATGTGCCCATGTTGCTTATAGGAAAACTGAGGCTCAGAGAAAAAAGGTAATTGCCCAATTTCTCCTCACGAGGAGTATAGTTTAGACATTAATAAATCCTTAGAGCCTGTATTGGGAATTAGGAGGAAGGGGGAAATAATCAGAGGTGGGAACTGTCCCAAGAGCAGTCTATGGCCTTACCCTACAGCCCCTCAGTGCCTCCAAGTTCAGGCCAGTTGGGGGCTGAACTTGGTGGGCAGCCTGAAGCTATCCTGCGTCCAGGCCGCCTACAGGTGCAACCCACATGAGCAGGTGAAAATGCAGAGGTGCTGACAGCTCTCAACCCTGCACGCCCTGGGGCATCTGGTTTGGATTTGGTCAGGGTTTTTACTAGTTGTTTTAGAGACACTTAAGCCTGCACATTACACCTTGAGCCCACCACATGGCTCCTCCAGGGCCTCATTCAGCCACCCAGGGGCAGAGAAAGGGCATCCCACAGACCTGCCATAGGGAGAATAAGAGGTCCCTGCCAAGACCCCATTGGGAACCAGGCAATGAGCAATCTCCCCTGGCCTCTGACAGTGCCATAGACCATGCTACCAAGAGATGTAGGAGAGGCACGCAGAGTCCAGCCTCTGAGCCTCCTGCGCCTTTGCCATTTTATCCCAGCGTCCAGCATCTTCTCTTTTCCATTGCCCCATTGTGCCCTGGACACCCTGACATATTTACCTTCTGTGAACATGCCCCATGCTCTGGCCTCTCTGCTTTTGCTTATGTGCTTGTCCTTGTCAGGAGTGCCCTTGCTGATGCGGGACAAAGTATTGTGAACCCTCTTCCATTAGTCTGGCATTCTACAGAGGCCAGAACCAGGACAGGACGAGGAGATTCCAGATTATATTGTTTCCAGAGGCATATAAGCAAAGTCTTCCCATCAGAGCCACCTAACAATGAGCTGACTTGCCTCAGCTTTGTCCAGGACCTGGGAAATCCTCCATTAGCAGGAAATGAGACCAGTAAAGAAGGTCTGCCTCCAGCTGTGGCCTTTCCTTATCGTATCAGGGGTCCCTATCTCCTTGGTCTTTATTTCGGAGCCACTTCATGTCTCAGCAGAGCTCCTGCCATTTACCCCGTTCTCATCCTTCAGGCCGGTTTCCTCTCACTGGTACGTGTCCTGGATGCCACCCCCTCACTGACATTGTACTGGAAATATCTTTTCTTCTCCAAACTTGCCTCCCGTGCAGGGTGGGCTGGCCTGGTTGAAACAGAGCATGACGTACAGAGACCTCCAGCAACCTGTGCTGGCTCTGTGTAGCCCTAAGGTTCTGGGTTTCCAAGGTCCCATGATTCTAGATTTTACCTAATGTCTTGTGATTCTAGATTCCAGGACCTGAAGAGTTCATGATGCCACAGTTTGTAGGATTCTCTGACTCTAGACTGTCCTGTACTTTCAAGTCTCCAGGGTCTCACGTAGGGCCTGACACCTTGTGCGTGTTTAATGTTTGTCTGTATGATTCTCTGAGTTGATTACTGGGAAATTCTATGCATTTCCAAATTTCCAGGACTCCCGAGATCTGTAGTTGGTCATTTCATTTAGCATCAACAGGGATCAATCTTTCCATTTTCCAACTGATTGTTGCAGAGACAGCTTAAAAGAGGTTACAATGAGTCAGCGTTTGGGGAGTGGGAGTTTGGAGTAGGGGGGTGGCATATCACATAGATGGCCCAGTTTTTTAGCTCATTTCCTCTATTTAGAGGTAGGTGGTTGGATGGAGTCTTAGGGGTCAGCTTTTATTGGGGCAGGCTTGTATACTTGGTAGGGTATGGAGGGAGTCAGGATTGATGGCCCAGCATGCATCTCAGGACAGCCTGTGTCTCAGGCACGGAGGAGCTCCAACAAGTCACAGGCTGGAGCCAGCACAGGTCTTGGGAGATTCTCTAGGTAGTCGCTGTGCCCCCTTGGGACTCTTGTGAAGGAGATGGGAGCTTTCTGGGTCTTTAGCCCCTCACAGGTTGGAATCCCTGGGCATTTGAGGACAAAAGGACTCCCAGTGCTTCCCCTAAAGAAAAAACACGAGTGGCTTCTAGGCTATCCTTCTATTCCTTTTTAAAATAAATTTTTAACTTTTGTGGGTACATAGTAGGTATATATATATTTATGGGACATATGAGATATTTTGATATGTGCTTTTATTCTTATGCACCAAAGGTAAGCCTACCCCAGACAGATCAAATTTCCTCTTAATGTGGAAGGTGCGTCTGGTTTGGTTTGAGGCTGAACACCTGAGCGTGAAGGCAGTGCATGGGGAGGACCCACCTCTGGGAAAGAATCCCCTGGGGGTAAGAGTGAGGGGGTCAGCATCCTGAGGACAACAGAGGGACCCTACCCAATACTCATAGCAGAAGCCCTTAGGAGGAAGATTCTAGCCTGAAAGTAAGAGTGATCCAATCTTGGATACATACAGGGAATATGCAAGAGATTGCAGAAGCCCCAGGCGCAGGTGCTTTTGAAGGGAGATTGGTGACATGACTTCAGTGGTCCCTTTCTGTTGAGGGAGTCTATAAATTCAGGGTGCCAGCACAAAAAGGTCCCTTAAGATAAATCTCTCATTGTGCATATGCAGAAACTGAGGACTCAATGAGGAAATAACTCACTGTGTGAGTAGATTGCAGAGCTGAGACAAGATGCCCCAGACTTTGTTTCAGATCGATGTTAGCATTTTTATTATTAGCAGAGTATTGAGTTTACATTTGTAACCCTCTTGGCCTCTGGAATAGAGTGGTTCTAAGTTAAAAACCTTTAGAGCAAGAAGGACTTGGTTGGGCTCAAGGACCAGCTAGACCACTTGGAAGGATGGACTTGGGCAAGTTAATCGTTCCAAGCTTCAGTTTTTCATGTATAAAATGGTAATAATAAGACTGCCATGGAAGCTTTCATGGCCCCCAGTCCTCAAACTATGTGTGGTAAAAGACTATTTTTTATTTTCAATCTTTTGCTGACCAGTAATATTTCCGTGAAATACAATCAATGTTGTCATGGCAACACCAACTATCTATAAACATTTCTAATTGCTCTCTCTCAATTTCTGTGAACTCATCACAAACCGGTAACCAGTCAGGGGCTGGCTGGCACCAGGCCCTGGAGCACACTTGGAGTGGGCTGATTTAGGCTGTGTGTACTCAAGCACTTCTCGAGTAAGTTCAGGGCAGAGGAGTGAATCAGCATGAATCACAATATTGTCATGTATTAAGCACCTGCTCAGTGCCTGGTGGGCCACATACATTATTTCATGTAAAATCCCTTCCGCCTGCCTGGGTGGCATGATGACTTCATTCTGCAGGCTTCTCTCTGTTTCCGTGTTCCTTCCCCTGAGAGAAATGCCCTGGATGATGATCACATTTTATTCTCTGCTCTGCTCTAGAATTGGCCCTGCAAGGGTTATTCAGGTTGACAAAGTGAACATTTCCTGTTGCCTCCATGGCCCTGGTGAGTAGCTCTGGTCCCCATCTGGGGCAGAGAAAACCAGCCAGCACCTCCCCCAGCTCCTCTGTGGGGGTTCCAGACTTCAAGGGGACTCACAGGGACTTGACCCTTGGGTGATTGGGCACAGGACTCAAATCCATGCCTTGCTCTGCCACTCTGAGTGCACATGGGAAGGGAGATTTATGGTGGCAATCTGGGGGAAGGGATAGTTTATCTTCTAAATGAAAACTTGGGAAGCCTCTACTTGGGACCCAGACCTCACAAGGATCTCATTAAAGGCCTATTAGTCAAACTAATTCCTGACATGACATCGGTTTGCATTAGACAAACATCTCTGACTTCTCAAACACCCTCTTGGGAGCCAAGACTAGGTTGTGTGACATCTATTGATACGTTATTGGGGAAATGGCTGACACAACATCGGGCTCTCTGATGCCAGGGAGCTCGAGTGCTGGGAAATGAGGAGGGCTGGTTTTATATGGTTGGCAGGTGTTCATCTCATAAAACCTGTGGGACCCCATAGCTCTGCAAGGTGATTGCTCTCATTGGTTTATCGATTAAGTAAATGATTAAAGATCTAATAGGGCCCTCGGTAGTGTCTGTGCTGAGCCATGAGGCTCCTCATCTCTGTGTCTCTATGAGCACACCAGGGCCCAGCACTCAGCAGGTGTTCAGGAGTGAGGCAGAAGGAAGGATCAGTGACAGCAGCCTGGCCTGCAAGAGAACAAACAGTCCCTGCCCTCAAGGAGAGCAGAGGCCAGAGGGTGGGTGCACACATAAACAGTGATGCAGTGACAAGTGCTGTGGCTGGGTGAGCGAGGAGCGGTGAGAGCTTGGGAGGGAGGAAGACTGTGCTTTCAAAGGCAGGGCTGCGCTCCACACAGTGCTGTGTGTACAATATGTCTGCCTCAAGCATCAGGGATTTGGACATTGCTCCAGGTGTGGCTATGAGCTGCCCTGAGCATTTTACGTTCATTCTTTAATAACAGGCATCTGTTTGTGAGGCCATAGGTCAGAGTCAGGGCTCAGTTGTGACAAGGATCTGGACTCAGTCTATAAAAGAATTAAACTTCAGACTGAAACTGGGCCCAGTCTGAGTTGGGCCTAGGGCTTAGTTCAGGGCTCAGTTTGCTGTCCAAAATTAGGGCCGAGTCTAGAAGAGAATCGGGCTCAGACTATGATCAGGGTCAGGGCTCAGTCAACAGCCAGGGTCAGGGCAACATCTGTTTTCCCTTCTGAAAGCTCTCGGAGGCAGGAACCAGTTCTTAACCATCTTTCTTCTCATAATCTTGTTGCACAGTGAGTGCTCAGTTAGTGTTTATTAAATCGAACTCTGCCGACTTAAATCAAGAATGATCACAGACTTTGCACAATTCTCCTGTGGCAAAGGAAACAGACAAAGGGCATTTTCTGAGTGACCCCACACAGAGAGCTGCCCCACAGCCTTTATAGGTAGTGAGCTTCTCATTAGTAGAGGTGTGCAAGCACTGTCCTCACAGTCCCACATCAAGCTGAGGGAAGAGGGGATTCCTGCTCTGGCAGGGGATGAGCCACAGTTCAGAGGTTTGGATTATGGGCATTTAGCTCCTGGACACTGACGAGCATGATAAGGAATCTGCACAGATAGCAGCTTCCCAAGGCACAGCCAGGGACCAGTCCCAAGCTTCTGATTGCTCCCCATGTCTTCAGCTCGCCAGGGTCAGCCTCATCCATCAGCAATGCTGCCTGTCATTGGCGCTCTGACAGGCCTCTGGCCACCAGGGTCTGCTGCTTGGTGAAAGCCCTTATTAAAATTAATCTCATTTTTACGACGGCACCATCTATCTTCTGTCCAGTGGGAACTCGGGGTCACTGTATTTTTGTTTACTGTCAGGCTACTTCCTTTGGCCATAAATTGCTTCCCTTCCCAGCTGAGCTGGAGCCCTAGAGAACAACCCAATTCTGGTGTGTGTGTGTGTGTGTGTGTGTGTGTGTGTGTGTGTGTGTGTGTGTGTGTGTGTTTTCAAAGCCAACCCTGCTTGGCTGCCTCATTTCTCTGGCTTCTGCTGCTACCCTCCATCTGCTCTCTATTTGAGGAGTCTGAAGATTTCAGCTTTTCCTGTCTCTTGGTTGCAGCCACCTACACTCTATCCTCTGTTCCCTCTTCTTGTTTAGAGAGTCTGTTTTTTTCCTGCATGTTCAAGAGATAGTGCTGAGCATTTGTCACAACAGAGACTTGCACTAAGGAACCAGGGAGCACAGTCCAGCAGGAGAGACCAACGGGATGCACAGGGAGTGCTGCTGCTGCTTCTGCCTACAGTGCCTTCTCCCACTACCTTCCTCCAGGGAACTCCTACTCATCCTTCAAAACCCAACTTCAATTGTGCCTGCTCTGGAGGCTTTTTTTTTTTTTTTTTTTTGAGACAGTCTCACTCTGTCGCCAGGCTGGAGTTCTGTGGCCCAACCTCTGCTCACTGCAACCTCTGACTCCCTGGTTCAAGCAATTCTCGTGCCTCAGCCTCCGAGTAGCTGGGATTACAGGCAAGTGCCACTACACCCAGCTAATTTTTGTATTTTTAGTAGAGATGGGGTTTCACTGTGTTGGCCAGGCTGGTCTTGATCTTCTGGCCTCATGGTCCGCCCACCTCGGCCTCCCAGTGCTGGGATTACCAGGTGAGCCACTGCGCCCCGCCCTCTGGAGGCCTTTTTGGATCTTCTTCCGAGGCTGAGTTACTTGTTACTCTGTGATTGTACAGAGGACATCCCATACTGTTTTGTAATTATTGGTTTAATGTATTGTTCTTTCAAAGTGGCGAACATTTCTGTGTTTGTTTCCTAGGAATGCCATAGCAAAATACCACAAACTGGGTGGCTTAAAACAAGAGACATTTATTCTGTCACATTTCTGGAGTCTAGACATCTGAGATTAACATGTTGGCAGGGCCATGCTCCCTCTCAAGCTTCTAGGGGAGAAGCCTCTTTCAGCTTCTGGTGGCACCAGGCATTCTTTGGATTGTGGCAGCACCTCTGCCTCTGTGCGTCTGTATCTCTTCTTGTACTGACACCACCCTACTCCACTGTGGCTTCATTTAATGTTACTAATTATATCTGCAATGACTCTATTTCTAAACAAGGTCACCTTTTGAGGTACTTGGGGTTAGGACTTCAACTTGTCTTTTTGGGGCACACAATTCAGCCCATCACAACCTCTCATTCATGATTATATTCCCGACATCTGGCACAACCCTTGGCATGGAGCAGGTGCTCAGATCACATCAAACAAATGAACACTTTCCTAAATGATTAAACAAATACATAAAATACAATAGCAAGATATGTAAGCCCCAGTGAGAGACAGAAGTGAGTGTTCCATGCACCCAGTGGGAGGGGGGCTCATTCCACCTGGGGCTTCTGGGATGGTACTTCCATGAGGCTTTGAGAAATAAGTAGAGGTTCAACTCATGCAAAACTTGAGACAAGGCACAAAAGGACCAAAATCCTGGACACAAAGTGAGGACTATTCACATTGACCTGAGGACCAGCTGAAGCTTGGACGGTAGACTTTATTTTGGGCCACACAGCTAGGAAGTGGCAGAAGTAGCACTGAGACCCGTGATGCTCTGTCACTTTCTCTCTTATTATGTTTCTCTCTTGTGTTAAAAAGCAAGTTCCCTCTGTGGCCCCTGAAAGACCTGTGGCTTTTTTCTTGAAAGATCTTACTTGCCTTAAATAGGCAAGTCTCTAAAGCTTCTCTCCGAGACTTTTATAATTTATGTTGTTAATTGTAGGTCTGTGGACAGATGTTAATTTTCACTTTGCAAGCCCATTTTTCAGATTGGCTTGTGGAAGCAGAGCATGCTTTGGTGGCTGGTCCTTTCAGATCACCATGGAGTGTAGGGAACTGGACAGGCCATAGAGAGTGGCTACTTACCTGCTCCCACAAAATGCCTCACATCCAATAATTTCTCTGGCATTTCTTTTAAAGCATATATTCAGAGGAATATGGCAGGCATGGGAAGCCCGCCCATTAACCTCTCTCTCTGCATCAAAGTCTTATGAGTGATTAACCCCACCAATGAAGCCTATCCATGGGGTTGTGTGAAGGGAAGAACTGGGTCCCAAATGACAAGCAGCCAAGAGTGGGAGTGTGCAACCTGGACCCCAAAGACACATCCTGGGTTTGAATCTTGGTTTAGCCATTCATCAGCCAAAGCCTGTGCCTCCATTTTACCATCTGTGAGTGAGAATTATGGTGGCATCTACCCCATGAGGATTTTTGTGAGAATAAAATGAGTTGGTAGATGTGAAGTGCTCAGAGCAGCACCTGTTACAGAGCAGGCACAGACAGAAGTGGTGGCTGCTGCTATTGTTATTGTACTGAATAGAGCTTCATGTATGGAGTGCGGAGAGAACTGGGTTGGAAGGTTTGGGTTTCTAACATATTATCTATGATGATAGTAACTTTTGGCTAAAGACCTTTAGCAAAATCCGGCGTTGTATCAACATCATTTTCATTGCACAAGAAGGCTGCTGCATGCTAGAAGGAGCTATTGAGAGAGAGTGGGAGGACAGGGTTTCAAGGCAGAATCTTAGTGAACAAATGCCTTGAGGCAGCAGGGTGAGGGTGCTTAGGCCTGGGAGAAAACCAGAGACTTAGGAAGCAGTCATGAAACACAGATGAAACTAGAGAAAACATCAGTTTGCGCCTATTCCACATATTTATTTCAGTCTTGCTCATTTAAAAAATCTTGCTTTATATATATGTATAACTGAGATTAATCTTATCTTTTAAAATATGCTGTTATTTGAGTCCAAAAAATGGCCCATAACCAAGGCTGGGGAAAACCAGAGGACTCTTTAAGGACAGCTTTTTCTTCATCATCCCCACGTGAAGTCAGTTTCCAGATGCTTGAGTCCCCCTTTCTGGCCGCTCATATCTGTCCCCTTTCTCCATCCAGCCTGCCCTGGCCCTGCTGCCTCAGTATCCCTCACTTGGAGCCCTGCAGGAGCTCTCCCAACTGGGGCAGGTTGGGCTTCCGTCCCTTCAGCTTCTCCTCCCCATGCCAAATGGCTCTGTTGCTTCAGGGCTGGGCTGGCAGAGATTGGCATCTGAGGCCCCCCAGGATTTGGCCCCAACCTCTGTTTCCAAACCTCTTTCCCACCATTCCTCGAACATATACTCCCCCCTAGCCAAACTGGACAGCTTATATGGGAAAAGAAAGGAAAAACCATTAGGCCTCGTATGCAAAACCACAGTTAAAAAAAAAAAGTTCATGTCTCTATAAAGTTTGTGATTTCTTTCTTCGCCATGTTTCCTGAATGACTTCCCAGCTTTCTCCCCCGTTTATCTACTGAACCTCCCCTCCCCTAGCTCCCACCAGTTGTCCCAGCTCCACTCTGCCGGCCATTTCCCCTCCCCAGCCCTGCCAGAGAAACTTATGTCCACTCAGAGCCTCTACAACTCTTTATTTTTCCATTTCCTTTGACTTGGGTCATTTTCTGCCTTTTATTATTTTTTCTATAGTTTCTCTACCAAACTCTGAAGTCCCTGAATGAATAAGCTGTCATTCATTCGCTCACTTACTCATTCACACATTCATTCATTCATTCCATTGAATGTCCAAAATGCCAGGTCTTTTCCTACACCATGATGACTCCAAGATGAATAAGACAGGTCCTTGTCTCTAAGGAGTTCAACTCTCAATTAAAAAGTTGAAAAAAAAAGCCAGTGATTATTAGCCTTTTGGGGTATTTGTCCCCTTAGAGAATTTGATAAATGTTTTCACCAGTGAAGATATGCACAGAAAATATTGTCTACCACTCGGGGTGTTTCCAGATCTTCAGAAGCCATGGGCACCAGGGTTAACAGAGGTGAGGAGAGCACCTACTAAGTGTGAGTTCCTGCAGAAGGTGCTTTGTTTGTATTGCCTCTAAATCATCACATCCACCAGTCTCTCCCGCTACTCATTGCAGACTGACACATTCGCGGCTCGGGATGAGCAAACATAGGCATGTATGAAGGGTATAGCTCCCCCTGGCCATGCAGCCAGTGCCCAGGTCACTTGGACTTTGTCTTCCCTGCCCTGCTGAGAGATGGGTGGAATGGAGGCTGCCAAGAAATTGCCCTTCAGATCAGAGGCTATTTCTTTGTGCTGGGTGACTCTGTGTTCTCAGAGGCAATGGCTTCGTGTTTCTCTAAGAAACGGTTTCCTATTTTAGACTTGTCACTGGAACAGGATGGCCTTTGGCCAGCCAGCCTCACTGTGGGAGGCAACTATGTTTTGGAGTGGAGCTGTCCCAGGCCTATCACACGAGAAGCCTCCGTCTGGGCCTCCCTGACATTTATGCCTGTGTCTCTGCCTATTACAGCCCAGGAGCAACGGGAGAGGGTGAGGAGAGGTGCCCAGACTTACCCTTTCTGGAGCCGTGGAAGTAAGGAGGAGTGGGGAAGAGAGGACTCAAGTCTCCAAGGAGCTGCGGCTGAGAGTTCTCACTGCAGCACAGACATGGGTCCTGGGACCCTGAATGCAGTCATCTTGGGTCATGTTTGCATGGAAGAACAATCTAGAAGTTCCTCCTTGGTCGCTCTTCCTTTTTTTTTCCCTCCAGCAGAAGATTTGTGGTATCTGGGAAAAAAAGAAAGGAAAAACTATTAGGTCTTGAATGTAAAACCACAGGACTTTTAAAAAAAGTGTTTATTTTTCTGCAAAGTTTGTTTTTCTTCCGATGGGAGCCAAGACGCTCTCTAATGCTGGTCTTTGCTGGCAGCGGGGAGCAGTGGAAAAGATTGCTCTATATGGAAGAAGTCTGCTGATTGGGAAACAGCAGGCCCAAGCGGAGCAGGTCTGATTCACACGTCTTCCTGCGAGTGGCTCATGCGGGGCAGGAGGAGGTCGTGTCTGAGGAGACAGGGGACCAAGAAGAATAGGAGGGCAACACATGGCCCCCTTCCCTGGGAAGAGAGCTATCCCAACTGCAGGGCAAAAATGATGCTACCAGTTCCTGAATACCTACTGTGTGCCAAGCACTGAACTAGGTGCTTTACATTTATATAATTTGTTCCCCACCAGAAACCCGTGAAGTTGGTATTGTTACTATTTCACAAACGGCAACACAGAGGCTAGAGAATGTAAGTCATGATGATTCCACAGCAGCCAAGTGGTACAGCTGGGACCTGAACCTAGGTCTAGCCAGATTCCCAGACCTGTGCTTTAGAGTTCTGTTATTTAGTGTCTCTCAAGTGACAGTTGAGAGACACTAAATATGCAAGTTACTCAACCTTTCTGAACCTTGGTTTTCTGATATATAAAATGGGTACTGCAGAGTGTTTCTGAGGATCCGGTGAGAAGATAGGTGTAAAGCAACGTAGAGTGGGGCCTGTAAATCGTTACTGTGTAAGAGTTTACGCTAATAAAAGTAATTATTAGTGCTACATTCTAACAGGCTTGTGCTTGACAACATGGTGTTGAGGGACAGATGAAGAAGGACATTGGTCTTTGTCCTCAGGGTGTGCATAGTCTGGTTGCACAGACAGGCCCCACCTATTTGGTCATTAAGTCCTTCATTCACACATGCGTACCCCCTCCCCAGCATGTGCCAAGCCTCAGGTCATTGCAGGGCTCCCAGGTGAGAGTCAGATGTAGTCGTTGCCCTGGGGGAGGACGCAGCTTGTTGGGCAGAACAGATGGGTCCACAGAGGAGGACGACACAGCGTGATCAGTGCTGTGATGAAGGGCATGCTGTGATCTGCCCTCCCATCTACCCTGGCTTCCACCTCGGCTCTTGGCTGGGCTGTCCCCTCTTCCTAGACTGCCCCTCTGCCTGGCTAATTAATTCCTCCATCTTTCAGCACCAACTCAGGTGCCATCTCCTCCAAGAAGATTTTCCCAACCCGGGCTTCACCCCCAACCCCCATCCCCGAGCTCCTGGTGCTCCCCTCTCCCAGTCTTGTGGTCATCTAGTCCTCCATCATTCCCTTGCCGGGTGGGGACTCCAGTGCCTCACCCTGACCCTAACACACGCTCAGGGAGTTTTTGCTGAACTTCTGTGACTCTCATTTTTTCCCCTCAAAGGTAAGTGTGGCTTTGTCAATCATGCCAAAGGCAGTGCCAGAACGGTGTGACTTCAGGCTCTGGTTGGAGGAAGAAGGGACGGTTTGGGTGGGTGGAAGAGGTTTTTGGCCACAGCAGTTGCAGCAAGCCTGCGTGTTGAGCATATGCTTGTTGGAGTTGGACAAACATGGGCCAGAGACCAGGCTCTGACACTTTCATTAATGCCCTTACGAGTGACTTATTTAATCTTAGTTTCCACATCTGGAAAAGGGGTGCCAATAATACCTACTTCACAGACTTGTCGGGAGCTTAAATGAGTTAATTAATATTAAGTTATTGTACCCCGTGCCTATCTATGGTCAGAGTACAATAAATATCAGTGCTGTCACTGTCATTACCATGGCGATGATGACAGTGGTCAACCAATGCTGGCCGGACTGAGCCTTGGCAATGACCAACAAGTTATCTCTTTAAGACTGATTTCCTTGAAGAGTGCTAAGACAGCCATTGAGACATCATCCTCTGTGCTGGAGGAAAGAGAAATGTGTGTTGCTGTGTAACAGTCATATTTTAAATGTCACAGCTCCTGCATGGGGCTCCTCCTACAAGAAGCTTTCACTGACTGTGCCTGCTTGGTCTGTTCTCTCCTCTTTGAGCTCTCACAGCACGTAGCCCCAAGCTGCCCATTCAGCACTTGATTATAGACTGTCTGGCTTGCCCTCTAATTGCTTTCTCTGTGTATGGGCCTGTCTGCCAGGCTAAATCACAAGATCTATAAGAATAATGATTGCCTCTCATTTATGTCTCTCCAAACACCTAGTTCAGTACTTTCTACACAGTAGAAATTTAGTAAGTAACATGTTGATTTGACCTCCTTAGAAACATTTGGTGTAGTACCTGTCATAAAAGAAACATTAAGATCCCAGTAGAACTAGGGCAGAAATGGCCATGTAAATGGCCAAGAAATATGAAAAAAATTAATTTGGCTTATTAGAAATCAAAGAAATGTAAATTAAATTGAGATCCCATTTTCCTTATTTGTAGACAGTCACTTAAAATAATAAAAGTGCTGGGAGGTGGGTGAGGGGGCTCTCTCAAACGTTGTTGGTGGGAGGGTAATCCAATTCTTTCTATGACAATTTGCAGTATTTAGCAAAAGTCTTAAAAAAGCCTATACCTATTGACTCAGTAATTCCACTTCTACAAATCTTTCCCAGGAAATACTAAGAGATATAGACAAATATTTATGTACAAGGATGATCATCACACTGCAATTTTTAATAGTGAATTTTGAAAGATGGGCCAAGTAAATTATGGCATAGGATGGAGTATCAAGGAGCCAATAAAACAATGTTTTTATTTGAAAAGATGCTGAACTTTTCCATAGTGAAAGAGATGAAAGTTAAGGCACTTTTTAACTATAAAAATAAGAAATAATAATTTATGAAACACACCCTAGAAAGACAAGTATTTAAACAGACTGTGAGGATATTCATCCTCAATGACAATTTTGCAAAAGACATCACATTTAAAAAAATGCACATACCTTTTGTACCTCTAAGAATCTAGTCAATAGATATGGCTTCCCTTATATGCACAGATATATGAACATGGTTATTTATTGTATATTATTTAAAATAGCAAAAAATTGAAAATAGCTGAAATACAAATCTCCTGCCTCACCTCCCATTGGCAGCATCCAACCAGAGGACAAGGAAGCTGCTGGATTAATTAAAAAATGAGATAGACCTTTATTTAAGGAAAGCGTGTGAAGTATGTCAAATGAAAAACAAAACAGAAGGTGTAAGCCAAGAACTGAAAGATGTGTTATTAAGTGAATGAAATCACGATTGATACATATAATATGCTTCAATTTATATAAAATCAACAGGTAATATTTAGACGAGGATAGATGTAAGTGTTAGTGTAGTTTTCTGAGAGGCAATGTGTGTAAGTATATTTAAGAGCACAGATTCTGTAGCCAGGTTACTTGGGTTTAAATCCAAGCTCTTCCACTTATGAGCTGTGTGACCATGGGCAAGTCATTTAATCTCTTTGTCCTTCAATTGCTTCATCTATAAAATACTATACATGTCAGCATTATTATTTTTAAGCAAATAACTTTTGAGGGTGGTCAACTTTGAGCAGTAAACTTGGGAGCCTGCCAAAACAGGGAAGAAGCCTCGTTTTCCCTGTATAACTTTGAAATGGCTAATTACCAGTGCACATGAAATTTTTATCCATGCACAGTCAGGGCCCCAGCAGGAAACAGATGGCCCAATCAACCTGGATAATTTGACAAGAGGTTAACAAAAGGGCTTTTTAGGAAAGTGTAGGCAGGGAGTAGGGATAGTACTCTAACACTAGCAACCACAGGTAGCTGTTAGCATCCCTGGGCCTTTGGGGCTAGGGGAGGACACGGTTAGTGAAACTGGAAAGAGAGCTGTGTGGAGAGGGCCTCCTGAGGGGGGCTGTGGCTTTGGGTAGAGGGAGGCAGCCAGTCTACAGCAGCCCCAGCAGGAACGGAGCCCTGGGAATAAAAACTCCAACTTCTCTCTGTCTCCTGCCATGCCTCCCTTTGGCATAACCAACCAGAGGGCAGAGGAGCTGGTGGAGGCCGTCCATACACATGAGCCCACTGAGGCCTGGGGCAGGGAGAAGGGAAGAGAGCATCCCAGCACATGGGGGTAATTCAAATGACATAATTCCTAGGCTGGGAGAATGAAATGGCTCCATACATATGAAATCCTGGAACGGTGTTGACATAGTGAATGTTCAACAAATGTTAATAACTATGAGTACTAGCATTATTCTCCATGTATCAGAGCAAATAGAAGACATCCTACACACATGTATTATTAATATTTTCGGCCAGGCGCGGTGGCTCACGCCTGTAATCCCAGCACTTTGGGAGGCCGAGGTGGGCGGATCACGAGGTCAAGAGATCGAGACCATCCTGGCCAACATGGTGAAACCTCCTCTCTATTAAAAATATAAAAATTAGCTGGGCGTGGTGGCGGGCGCTTGTAGTCCCAGCTACTCAGGAGGTTGAGGCAGGAGAATCGCTTGAACCCGGGAGGCAGAGGTTGCAGTGAGCCGAGATCATGCCATTGCACTCCAGCCTGGGCGACAGAGCGAGACGCTGTCTCAAAAAAATATATATATATTTTTTATAACAGTTTTTTAAAATTTTGCCTTTGAGCCTTTGAAGAATTTCTAAGGACATGGGAAAAGTCTTATGGTGTGACATTAAGAGAAAAAAATAAAATTCCATATAGCCTAGGACTTCAAATTTATGAAGATAAGCAAGCAAACCATGTCTTATAGGATAAGAGACTTGGAAATAGCTACAAAATATCAGCCATGGTTGGTTCTGAGTAGTGGGATTATGGGTGATTTTTAAATGTTCATCTTCGTACTTTTCTATAATTTTTTTTAAAAGAGATGAGATCTTGCTGTGTTGCCCAGGCTGGAGTGCACTGGCTATTCACTGTTCACAGGTGTGATCATAGTGCACTGAACCCTGAACTCCTGGCCTCAAGGGATCCTCACACCTCAGCCTCCTGAGCAGCTTGGACTACAGGTGTACACCACTGTGCCCAGCTTGTACTTTTCCATGTTTTATGAGTTTTCTGTAACAAATATATTTTGCTTTTACAAAAGAAAGAAAGAAAACACAGAAACAACCAACACCTTTTTATGGTTCTTCATGGATCAATAATAACAGTGGTTTGACTCACAACAGGGTCATTACTAACCCTGTTTTGATATGAGGAAACTGAGGCACAAAGAGATAAGTGACTTGCCAAAGGTTTACATGGATAGGAAATGGCCAAGCCGAGGTTCAAATTAAGGAGCCTGCTTCTCGAGGCTGCTCTCTGAATTACTTTCGTCACTTTGCCACCTCCCTTAGTCAGTAAAGCTCAGATTTTACCTGACGCTGTGCACTGTTCCAGCCTCACTCTGCCTACCCTGACTGCTGTCCCATCTATGACACAGGGATGCCTTCCTCCCAGATGCCACCATTGCCACACCAGTCCTTAAGACAGGCTGTTTCCTCTGCCAGGAACATCTTTGTCACCTTGTTACCTGCCTTACATGTCTTCATTCTTCAAGACCCAAGCCCAGTGTCTCTTGCTTCACGGTCCATTCCTGACCTCCTTTGGCTAGGTTAGGTGCCTCTCCTGAGCTCCTGGAGCCCTGGGGCTTAACTTTCCCTGCATTTAACTCCCCCTTTTAAGATTATTGTTTGTTATTGTTATTATCACTGTTGTTGCCATTTAAAGTATTCCCTTTCTTCCATCAATTTAGAGTTGCAAGCTGGAGGCCTGTGGGCCAGATCAGGCCTGCAGATGCTTAGACTATACAGGTTAAAGATAGTTAAATTGTTAACGTTTAAGCATTGGAAGATCTTGCGTAAGTGTCCTGATTTTTGGCTTCTCTTTAAAACTCTGCCTGGCAACACTGGGTACACATTCCTCAATGGCAGCAATTAGAAAGAGCTGAATAGAGGCTGTTTCCTTTAGATGAAGTCCATTTGCCATCATTTCCACTACTCCCTGTACCAAGCTAGTTTCACATATTTACTTACTGGCCTGCCTTCTAAGGTAAAGAGACGTCTTTATGAGCAGTGTCTCAGTTATTTTTTGCTGCATAACAAACCACACAAACCTCAATGTCTCAAAACAACAACCACACATCTAGCTCACGATTCTGTGAGTTGGTATTTTGATCTGGGCTCAGCTGAGTAGCTCCTCTGCTGGTGTTAGCGGGGCTCACTCAAGCATTTGTGGTTGGTTGGCTGTTGGCTGGGGTAATGAGATGGCATGATTTTCATCATTCAGCAGGCTAACCTGGGCTTCTTCATATGGTGGTGGTTGCAGGGTTCTCAAGAGCAGCAAAAGGCCTCGCTGACAAGGTGACATTTGAGGAAAGTCTTGATGAAAGTGAAGCTGTGGGAATGGAGGAGAAAGGCCCCAAAGGAGTGGATTCTTATCTGGAATCTGTGAGCAGAATTCTGGAGTCTGGGAGCATCTGGACACTGGATGGATGTGTGTGTGTGTGTGAGTGTGGACAAGCTCAGGGTACATGTGCTTTTCAAGACATGCCTCCAAGTCGCATAATGTCCCATTGGTCAAAGCAAGTCATGAGGGCAGTCCAGAGTCAAGGGGTTAAAAAACATATTTCATTTCTTGGTTGGAAGGTTTGCAAAATGACATTGCAAAGATGCACGAATGAGGAGAGTTTGTGGTCATTTTTGTAGTGTACGGTGGGAAAAGATCTTATTTATCTGTGTGCCCGACACACAGGAAGGTAATCAGTAAATGTTTGTTTAATTAAATGGAAATGAATGCAAATGAACCTATCTCCCTCTGCCTTTGAAATCTCTTCAATAGACTCTTCTTGTAGGCCTCCATTAGCTCACCTTGCATCTTCAAAGGCCCCTGATGCTGAGAAGAAGCAGGGAGGATGGGCCCCTCCGGACCCTGAGGACAAAGGCCCTGGTTAGGGCCAACTTTGGAGGAAGGCACCGTTCCAGGCAGGGTTGTTGGGAGTGAGATTCTGTTGGATCTGTGGCCATTCTAAGCAAATGCCAGTGAAGCCACAATCGAAATGCTAGTTTGTTGGATTGGTCCCCTGTGATTCTGAAATTGCGGTGAGAAGTTCCCAACATATCTAAAGATGACCTTGTTTCGGGTGGGGATGTAGTAGAATCCTCCTGCTAAATGGCTGTACCTGCCACGTAACCTGACCTTGCCCTTGACACGGCCCATGGCCCACTGCTGAGACCACAGCCACCCCAGAGGCAGAGCTGGAGACAGAGGTACAGATGGTGACAAAGTGGCTCCAGGCTGGTGATACATGATGACCTGGTTTTCCACTCATGGAGCAGCCAGCTACTAAGTCCTGGGCCAGGAATTGGAAGATGTGAGTTCTCATCTCAGCCCAGCAGATAACTTGCTCGCTACAAGTAATCTCAGACTTCTGCAGTAACACAGGAAGGTGGGGATAGGATGAAATGTTCTTATGTTTTTTTGTTGTTGTTGTTTGTTTGTTTGTTTTGAGATGGAGTTTCACTCCTGTCACCCAGGCTAGAGTGCAATGATGCAATCTTGGCTCACTGCAACCTTCGCCTCCTGGGTTCAAGCTATTCTCCTGCCTCAGCCTCCTGAGTAGATGGGACTACAGGTGCCTGCCACCACGCCCAGCTAATTTTTGTATTTTTAGTAGAGGCGGGGTTTTGCCATGTTGCCCAGGCTGGTCTTGAACTCCTGACCTCAGGGGATCCACCCACCTTGGCCTCCCAAAGTGCTGGGATTACAGGCATGAGCCACCGCACCCAGCCAGAATGCAATGTTCTCTAAGCGCCCTTCCAGTGCCGAGACTTGAAGAGTTTGTACACACACACACACACACACACACACACACACACACACCCAGCTTCAAGATGTTTCCAGACTCCAGAATTCTGCTCACAGATCCCAGATAAGAATTTCAATCTCTTTGGGGCTTTCTTATCCACTCCAGTGGCTTCTGTTACTCACCTCCTTCACGATTTGGCTCAAATTTCACCTTCTTAGTGAGGCCTACCCCAACATCCTATTTAAAACTTTCGTTCCCTCCCCTTTGCTGCCCTCCCCTCATCCTGCTCTACTTTTTCTTTTGGTCATCACATTTATAACCTAATATGCCACATGATTTACTTATGCATTATGTTTGTTGTTATTGTATGTCCCCCCCTGCAGAATGCAAGTGCCATTGGGCTGAATCTTTATTTGATTTGCTGATGTATCAGTGCCTAGAAAGTGCCTGGCACAACAGTAAATGGCACAAAGGTATTGAATGAATTAATCAATCTCTGTGCCTGTAAGTGCCCCAGTACACTCCTTCAGCTCACTTCTGTGGCCTGAGTACCACACCCATAGACCTAACTGCCCACTGGGCTTGCCCAACATCCATGCCAGGACCTGGTTTTACCCTCACTGCCTTCCTTCTGGTGGTGGCCATCATTCCCATTTTATAGGGGAAGAAACTGAGGCCCAGTGAGAAGTGGAGGCTTGTCCACAATACACAGCTTCTTTGCTGGACTCACCCCTACACTCAGTCCCATTTTGAGGCTGTTCTGAGGTGAACAGGGTAACCCTGATTCACCTGATCCACCTTCCTAATGCTTTTCCCACAGGTCAGGATGAGAGAAACCCTCAGTGGAAATGATCCTAGCCGGAGCAGACTAGACAGAGCCAGGTCCACAATAGCAGTCACTGGAATAAAGGACATCTAGTCTAGGTCAGCCTGACATCTCTTCCCTCCAGACACTCCCTCTTCCTATGGGGAGACAGCTCCTCTCCTGTTCCATGAGACAGGTGCCCAGTCAGTCTGTCCTCTCTGTTCATGGAGTCCTTTAGAATACCCCATCTTTTTAAGCACAGAGATTGGCTCGGGGTGGGCACGTGACCAAAGCTAGACTATGCATTAAATCCTTCCTTAGGATTTAATATATGGATACCAGGAAAGAGAAAGTCTGGAGTCATCAAGCTAGGATAATGTAAGAGTGGAGCTGTCAGAGATCATCCCTCCCCGTCCCTCCACTCTCCACCCCAAGGCATGGAAAACAGCTGTCTAGAGACAGGAAGCCTGTCTACAGCAGAAAGTATTAATAACACGATGCAGAGAGCCTGAAAGAGAGGCGAAGTGGAAGCAGGTGCACACACATGAGAGATCCGACAATTGTCCTTTGGTCCTGATGCTAGTGCCACTCCTGGACTTTCTAATAAAGTGAGGTAATAAATCCTCTTTTTGGCTCAATCAGTTTAAGTTGGGTTACTGTCAGTTACAACTGAGAGTGCCCTATGGAATGCTCCAGGTCAGGTTAGGGGGAAATCAACCAAGCAAACTCAATCCAACAAAACCCAAATGAATGGAACTAAACCAGTGCAATTCGACTCAATGATTCCAATCCACGTGAAACCTACACCAACGGAACTTACCAAGCGGCCTCTCTTGGCTCCTGGGCTTCAGTGTCTGAGTCAGTGTAGCATGAAAGAGTCCTATCTGTAGTCAGAGGCCTTTTTCTTCAGGCTTGTTCCTGGCCTAACAATAAGCCTTGGGTGAGCTGCTCTAGCTCTATGAAGCCTAATTTCTTTTTTCTTTTTCGTTTTTTGAGATGGTGTCTTGATCTGTCACTCAGGCTGGAGTGCAGTGTCGTGATCTCGGCCCACTGCAACCTTTGCATCCCAGGTTCAAGTGATTCTCCTGCCTCAGTCTCCCAAGTAGCTGGGATTACAGGCACATACCATCATGCCTGGCTAATTTTTTGTATTTTTAGTAGAGATGGGGTTTTACCCTGTTGGCCAGGCTGGTCTTGAACTGTTGACCTCAAGTGATCTGCCTGTCTCAGCTGGCATTATAGGCATGAGCCACTGCACCCGGCTGATGGAGCCTAATTTCTTATCTGCCACATGTGGTTAATATACACCCGACCTGAAAGTATCCAGTGAGAAAAGAGACGGGGCAAAAATGGTCAAAGTTGAGTGGGTTCCTACTGTGGTTTGAATATTGTGTCTCCTCCAAAATCCATGTTGAAACATCTCCAATGCAGTAGAATTAAGAGGTGGGGCCTTTTGGAGGTGATTAGGTCATGAGGGCTTTTCCCTTGTTAATAGGATTAAGGCCTTATAAAAGAGGCTTCATACAGTAATTGCCCCTTCTGCCTTTTGCGCTTCTTGTCTTCAGCCATGGGAGGACACAGCATTTGTCCCCTCCAGAGGGTGTCATCTTGGAAGTAGAGGACAGCCCTCACCAGACACCAAACCTGCTGGTGCCTTGATCTTGGACTTCCCAGCCTCCAGAACTGTGAGAAATAAATTTCTATGGTTTATAAATTACCCAGTCTCAGATATTTTGTTATGGTAGCACAAATGGACTAAGACAGTTTCCTAGCATGTATGGTAACGACCCGAGGTCCTATTCCTCATTCTAATGCTCCCTGCTACTCCCACAAGGGGCTCTACCTGGCATTCACCTGGAGGAGAAGGCTGAGAAACCCTCAGATTGAGTTCCCTTGAACTATGGCAGGAGGCAGCATCAGGTAGCTCCGAGCACGAGCACGGGCCCCTCTGAAGTAGGACTGCCTACATCTGTGTCTTGACTCCAGCACTTCTTAGCTGAGTGACCTGGGGGCACACTACTTACTCCTAAGCTTCAGCTCTTTCTCATGTAAAATGAAGCTGGTAATTGTTAACTGCTTCCTAGGACTGTAAGGGTTTAATGAAATAATGTCTATAAGACACTCACAGCCCTATGTCCAACACACGGAAAGTACTCAATCAGTGTTTTGACTATCATTATTCCTACTGACATTTACACAGCATTTTTCATTTCCTAATTTATTCATAATTATATGCATAATTTCAGTTAATTATGATCTTACCTGTGTGAAGGAGAGTTTAAAATCCCATTATATGTGGAAAGACACTGAGATATGGAGAACAAAGGGACTTATCCAAGGTCACGGAGTTCGTGAGCAACAGAGCTTAGCACCAAACTCAGCGCATGTATCACCATGACTTTAACCAACACTTGGCTGTTTCAGATTTCTGCTGTGAGACAGAACACATGCATCCTCTGCTCTGAGACATCACAACTTGAAGGGAGGGCATGACTGAATCAACAAGCTTTTAGTGAAGACCCTCCAGGTGCCCAGCCTGGTACTGGGGTCAGGGTGGAGGTGAGAGAAGGAGGAGGTGGAGGGAAGTCCCTCAAGGTGAACCTCACTTGGGGACATCCCTACATCCTTCAAAGCCCAGCACAAACCCACCTCTGGGAATCCTTTGCTAGGGAGGGAAAGGGAAAAGGCTAAGTCTTGTTGAGCACCTACTATGTACCAGGCATGTACCTGTGTTATCTTATTTGGCCCTCAAAATATCTTGAAGGGATCCCCCTGCTTTACTGATAAAAAATCTGAGGATGGAGAGTTTAAGGAACTTACCCAGAGTCCCAGCTAGAATGTGGTAGAGCTAGGACATGCCACCATGTCTACCTGATACTGATCCATGCTCTTCTTTTTGTTCCAACGACAGTTCCTTCAGCAGCAGCCCGAGGTCGCTTAACGCTTGCACATCTCTGCTGCTGCACTGAGTGCATCATATTAATTTTTACTTGCTCCTCCTGTAGACTAAACTCCTCGAGTGCCAGCACTATATTAGTCATCCTTATACCTCTACTACCTAGTATAGGGTTGGGTACAGAGTGGGAGAAGAAAGTTTTAACAACAATGAGTTTGAGGGTTCTGGGAGGGGACTTGTTCATGGTATAACGTTTGAGTTTTAAGAGTCAGAGAAGACATCTGGAAGATGGAACCACTGGAGTGTAGGAAGAAGATTAATTTTTTTTTTTGTTTAGCCTTTTATCTACTATAACACACTACAGGAAAGTGCAGAAATGAAGATGCGCTCCGATCATCACAAAGTCTATACATCAGCACACCAGAAGCTTTGCTTATGCCCCTCCCCAGTCTATTCTCCCCTTCTCCCAGGGGTCACCACTACCTGACAATATCATAAATTTGTTTTGGCCATTTTAGAACTTCATGTAAAGCCAGGTGTGGTGGCTCACTCCTGTGATCCCCGCACTCTGGGGGGCCGAGGTGGATGGATGACTTGAGGCCAGGAGTTTGTGACCAGCCGGGCCAACATGGTGAAACCCCATCTCTACTACAAATACAAAAATTAACCATGCATGGTGGTGGGTGCCTGTAATCCCAGCTACTTGGGAGGCTGAGGCACGAGAATCGCTTGAACCCAGGAGGCAGAGGTTGCAGTGAGCGAGATCGTGCCATTGCACTCCAGCCTGGGTGAGAGAGTGAGATTCTGTCTCAAAATAAATATAAATAAATAAATAAAGAAAGAAGGAAAGAAAGAAAGAAAGAAAGAAAGAAAGAAAGAAAGAAAGAAAGAAAGAAAGAAAGAAAGAAAGAAAGAAAGAAAGAAAGAAAGAAAGAAAGAAAGAAAGAAAGACTTAGGTAAATAAAATCATGTATGTAATTAGAATCATATTTTTTCATTTCTTGCTGCTTTTGGGCAGCATTTTGTTTGTGAGACACATATTGCTGTATGTAACTGCTGTTTATTATTTTCATTTCTGTATAATATGAGATTATATGAATATGCTACAATGTATTCATTCTACTATCATTGAACACTTAAGTTGTTACTGGTTTGGAACTGTTACAAATACTATTGCTATGGACATTCTTGAGCATGTTTTTTGCTTCACATGTGCATGTATTTATGCAGGACATAAATACCTGCCTATGAGTGAAATTTCTGAGTAATAGGGCATGCATATTCTCAGGTTTAGTAGATAATGCCAAACAGTGTCCCAAAATGGTTATACCAATTTGAACTCCCACAAGCAATACATAAGAGTTCTAGTTCAAATCCTCTCCAACACTCATTACTGTTAGTTTTGTTTGTTATAAATTTTAGCCATTTTGATGGGTGTATACTATTCTCATTGTGGTTTTAATTTGCATTTCCCTGAGGACCAATAAGGTTGAATACCTTTTCATATATTTATTGACCATTTGGATTTCCTCTTCTGTGAGTTGGCTTTTGAAATCTCTTTTTAACTTTTTAATTGGTTCGCCCTTTTCTTATTGACTACTAGGATTCTTTAAATATTCTGAATACAATTTCTTTGTCAGTTATTCATGTTGCAGATATCTTCTTCCACTCTTTAGCTTGCCTTTTTGCTCTCTTAATCAAGTCTTACAATGAACAGAAGTTCTTGATTTTAATGTAATCCAATTCATTAAAGCTTTCTATTTATGACTAGAACTTTTGTGTCCTCTTTAAGAAATCTTGGCCGGGCCCGGTGGCTCAAGCCTGTAATCCCAGCACTTTGGGAGGCCGAGGCGGGCGGATCACGAGGTCAGGAGATCGAGACCATCCTGGCTAACACGGTGAAACCCCGTCTCTACTAAAAATACAAAAAAAATTAGCCGGGCGTGGTGGCGGGCGCCTGTAGTCCCAGCTGCTCAGAGAGGCTGAGGCAGGAGAATGGCGTGAACCCGGGAGGTGGAGCTTGCAGTGAGCCGAGATCGCGCCACTGCAGTCCAGCCTGGGGGACAGAGCAAGCCTCCGACTCAAAAAAAAAAAAAAAAGAAATCTTTCCCTACCCCTAGTTCATGATGATATTCTTCTATGTTGTCTTTATTGCTTCTTGTTTCACTTCAGATCTATAATTTGTTTTTAATTGATTTTGTATGGTGTGAGGAAAGAATTGGTTTTAATCCCCTCCCTCCCTGCATATTATAAACATTTGACTGAGTACCATTTGTGAAAAAGTTCATTCTTTCTCTAATGCTCTGTGGTGCCATCTTTCTCTTTAAAGAAGCCCCCATATAAGCACAAGTCTTTCTGAACTTTGTTCCATTGATCTATTTCCCTATCCTGGTGGCCAATTAGCAAAATAATTTCTGTAGGGTACTATCTCTTTGTAATACATTTTTGTATCCAGAGAATAAGTCTTCTAATATTACTATTCTTCCTGAAGTGAATCTTGGATGTTTTTAGCTCTTTGCGTTCTATGTAAATTTTAGAATCAGCTTGTGAACTTTCATGAAGCAATTGTGGGGAATTTTATTAAAATTCCATTGAATCTATAGATCAAATTGAGGAGAACTGATATCTTTGCAACACTGAGTTTTTAATACATAAATTTGGAATGTCCTTCCATAGGGCTTCTTTAATATCTCTCAACAATGTTTTATAGTTTTTGATGTGGAGATTGTACATGCCTTTAATTAGATTTATTTATAGGTAATAAACATTGTTTAGTACTATAATATCTGTCACCTTTGAAGTGTTTGGTAAAGAGATACAGAAATAAAATTGAATTTTAGATTATTGATCTTATATCCATCAACCTTACTAAAACTTTACCTTAAAGTTACATAGTCTGATATTAGTATAGTTACACCAATTTTTAAAATTATAGTTCGCATGTTATCTTAGTCTATTTTGTGCTGCCATCATAGAATACCACCGAAAGAGTAATTTACAAAGAACAGAAATTTGCTTATCACAATTCTGGAGGTGGGACTTCTGGAGGCGGGAAGTCCAAAGTGAAGGCACTGGCATTTGGTGTCTGATGAGGGTCTGCTCTGTGTTTCCAAGATGGCGCCTTGAATACTGAGTCCCATGGAGGAGAGGAATGCTGTGCTTACATGGCAGAAGGCAAAAGGGGAGAAAGGGCTGAACTCCCAAATTAAGCCCTTTTATAAGGGCACGTAGTCATATTCATGAAGGAGGAGCCCTCATGGCCTAATCATCTCTTAAAGGCCCTACCTCTTAATACTATCACATTGGCAACATAGTCAAATCATAGCACATGTTATGTACTTTTCCATTCTTCTATTTTCAATCTTTCTGTCTATTTATATTTTAGGTACATTTCTTATAAGCAGCATATAATTGATTTCATTTTAAAATATGGGCTAACAATTTTTATTTTTTAATTAATTAGAAGACTTTACGTCATTAATATTTTAATGTAATTATTAAATTATTTAGGTTTAAATCTTCATTTACTTTCTATTTGTCCTTCCTGTTCTGTGCTCCCTTTTTTCCTTTTCTTGCTTTCTTTTGCATGTATTATTTTATTCTTTTACTAATATCTTATTTATTTAGAGATTATAAAATGTATTCTTAACTTATTGAACATTATATAATATACAAATTTGTAGTTTTACTTCTTCCTGAAAGTGCAAGCTCCTTAGAACAATTTAACTACATTTACCTTTTCCCAAATTTAAAAGGATTCTTTCATATTTTTAAACTAGTTATATTTCTAACCCACACAAGATATTGCTGTTGTTATTTTACATCATCAATATTCCTATTTGCCCATATACTCATACTTTTTATTGTACTTTCTTTCAGCCTCTCCAACTTTCTATCTGGGATGTTTTTCCTTTGAGAATTTTCTTAATATTTCTTATAGTTCAGGTTTGCTGGTTGTAATTCTTTTATTTCGTAAATTTTGTCTAAAAATGATTTTACCATCAATTTTTGATGGATATTTTCCCTGGGAATAGAATTTCAGATTAAGATTATTTTCTTCCAGCTGTTTGATGTTATTCTATTGTGTAGTTTTTATTGTTTCTGTTGAGAAGTAAGCTATCAATCTACTTGTTACTCCTTTGAAGGTAATGTCTTTTATTTTTTAATTTGGTTGCTTTTAAGATTTTTTTTTGTCTTTGATCTTCAGCAGTTTAACTGTAATATGATATGGTTTACTTTGAGTTAATCCTTCTTGGGTTTTTCAAAGTTTATTGATTCTGTAGTTTGATGTCTTTTGGCAATTTTAGAAAATTCTCATTTATCATCTTTTTATATATTGCTTCTCTTCCATTCTTTCTCATTTTTCTATCTGGGATTCACATTATAGGTATGTTAGGCCTGTCTTATATTCCCTTTTGTATTTCACATTCCTTTGCTCTCTGTATGTCATTCTGGTTATTTCCTTCTAACCTATCTTCTAACTCACTAATTCTATCCTCAACTACATCCAATTTGCCATTAAACTGATCCATTGATTCACTAAGTTCTTAATTTCAGAGATTTTAATTTTCAGTTCTAAAATTTCCAATTAATTCTTTTTTTGTTTTATTTTCTCTGCTGAAATTCTCCAAATGTTACGTAATTTCTTAAACATATTAATAATGTTTTAAAATATTTTATAGACACATAATAATTGTACATATTTATGGGGCACATAGTGATGTTATGATACATATAATATATATAGTGATCAGATCAGGGTAATAAGCTTATCCATCATCTCAAACACTTATCATTTCTTTGTGTGTGAACATTCAATATCTTCCTTCTAGCTATTTGAAACTATATATTATTGACTGTAGTCATTCTACAGAACTGTCCAACAGTAGAATTTATTTCTCTTATATCAGTGGTTATTTTAAAATCTATGTCTGATTAACTAAATTATCTGGCTTCCCTGTAGGTCTGTTTCATCGTGTCTTATATATTTTTTAAATTTTCATCTTACATGCCTAGATATCTTAAGTTGTTTTCTAAACATTGTCTATGAAAAATTATAGAGATAATTTTGAGGCCTTGGCTGATACTATATTTGTCCAGAGATGATTTACCTTTTCTTAACAGTGGTTGTGGGTACTATCTATGCTAGATCACTTTAATACAATCAGTTATTAAGATCATTTAAAACTAGGCCACAGTCCCTCATAGGGCAGTCTATTTCCTGTTCACCCTTTTCTCTTAGGATGTAGTCACCAGGATCTCCACCAAAAGCCTTAAGTGTTACTAGAATCCTTTGTTCTTGGCAGACTTTGAACTCCAGCTTTTGTTTCCTTGGTTTTGTGAATCTGTTGAAAGCTCTGTTCAGTTTCTCAGACTCTCAGCGGTCTTCTCTGAAATCAGCAGATACACCTAGTCAAAAAGCAACCTTAAATGCTAAGTCTTTCTGAGTTTCCTTCTTCTTTCAGTTTTGTTCCTGTAATTCTTCACTGCCTTGTTAGCTCTCCAGTGTCTTCAAACAGATGTTTTATTATTGTTCAGCTTTTCTATAGTGCTTAACAGGTATTCTGGTCTGAATTAGTTAGTCTGTCAGTACTAGAAGTCACGCTGAATTATATGTAATAACAACAGTAATAAAATTAATGACAACAGCGGTGTAGTGGCAAATATTTAAACCCGTCCTTCAAGAAAGGTGTGTATATATGTATAATACACATATATAAGTTTATTATACATTTTACTGATACAAAGAATGTGTAGCATACAATTTACAAATAATTAAATGTACAGTGTATTTTATTATTGATTGCATATTGCCAATTAATTCTTACAGAATGCTTTTGTTGATTTTTTTATCCATAGCCAGCTAATGCTTACAATTGATGAATGAATGTAGTTCTTACAGAAACCTTGGTTGTTAATTTTGCTTACATTAACAAGAAAGATGAAAGTATATCAACAAAGATAGGTCACAACTGCACTCATTCATCAACGATGTGTACAAATTTCTTGCTGAATTGCACAATAGTTTTGAATGCTAAAGAGAATTTCTTCAAATTTTTGTGGTACAGACATGACATACTTTTAAGTTTACATTGCATTATTACGTTTTCTCCACCATTTTCTTAAATCTAGACATTCAACAAAACAATAACTCAAACCCTGATTGGTAGCCTTTGCAAATTTTGGGTATAATTACTCCTATCATAGCTAATTCCAAGCTACGAACCTGACATCACTAAACAGACTTGAGATGGGATGCACAGTAGCATATCATTATGTAGTATCTATCTATGCCACACAGATGCAATAGCTGTTAAGAGTATAAATACCAGTAAAGTGTAAATCATTAGAAAATGATGGGGTTTGAGTGTTACCATTATTTTTAATATAATGCCTTTAATTGTAAGTTTATATATTTTAAGTTTTAATAATAGCTGGCTTATACAATTCCTGAACATCTAATAATCTTTCTTTTACAAGAGGAAATAAGCTAATTCCAACACTCACTTGACCACCCACTGCCATATTTCCTCTGCGTCAGACACCGTGACAAATTTCACACATTCATTATCTCATTTAATCATAACAACTGTGCAAGGGAAGTTCTGTTATGCTCTCTTTTTTGAAGGTATATACTCAGAGATTCAGAAGTTGAATAGTTTGTTCAAGGACACACAATTCAAATCCGTATCTGTCTGACTCTTAATTATCAATAATAATTATCAGGATCATCAATACCTTTTACTGAATAGTAACTGTGTAGGGCTTTACCTAGCTTAGTTCTTGCAGTCCATTTAATTCTTTCAACCACCACCTGTGTTCTCTGCAGTCAATGTAGTCAACACTTCCGGAAATAAAAAGGACATTCTCCTGCAGGAGGCAGCACTAGAAGGGTGGGGTGGGAACAAGTGGAGTGGCAGTCAGATGGCAAGGCAGGCTCAGCCTCCCTCACATGGTCTCAGCTCCTTGGGCTTCTCTGGATGGTCCACAGGGAGTCTCTGAGGCTCTCTTTGTCCCTGTCCTCCTGACTGCATGCCCACTGAAAAGTGTCGGTGGGCCTTTCTGGACGGCAGGTCTGAGCACCACCCAGGGGAAGCACTGGCTCTCAGGCAGGGCTGTCCAAGAGAGCCCCAGGAGGTAACAGCAGAGGCGCAGGGCCCTGGCAGGGAGGCCGCGACTCCTGCCTCTCCTCCTCATACCACACCCACACCAATCCATCTGCAAATCCTGTGCACTCTACCTTTGAAACATCTAGAACCTGACAGTTTCTTACCACCTCCACAGCTAGCACCCCGGTCCAAGTCACCACCATCTCTTGTCACACCTATGGCAGTCACCTCCTAAATAAAGTAAGTTGTTTCACGTCACTCCTCTGCTCAAAGCCCCCGCTAATCCCTTATCTCACTCAGAGCCCGAACCAGCACCTACATGGGCCTGCGGGACCTGCAAGGCCTGGCCCCTCTTCCAGTCCTGCCCTCATCTCCCACTGGGCCTCGTGTCCCCTCCCCTCAGGCCCACTCTTCTTGCTCTCCACGGACGTGCCAGGCCCATTTTCCCTAGCGCCCTCACAGCTCGCTCCTCCACACTCTCAAGGCCTCTCTGCTGGGTCTTCCCTGAGCTGGGCTGGTGTGAGCACCCTGCACGAAATCACCAGCCTCCTAGCACTCTCTCCTCCTCCCCTGCCACTTTCATTCACAGCTCCCATCCCCGCCTGCCAGGCCATACATTGCAAGCCTTTGTTTCTTATTCTCTTTCTCCTCTCACTAGGAAGCAAGCTCCGTGAGGGTACATTTCTTGTCTCTTGTGTTCACTGTGGTATCCCCAGCAACAGGAGGACTGCCTGGCACTTAGTAGAGGCTCAATAAATAGTTACTGAGTGGATTCCTGTCGTAGTGGAGGCTGGACTTCCTAGCTTTCAAACTGGAGTCTGATTCTATGAAAAACACAGTGGTCCTTGGCCTCAGAGCAAGTGGGATCCCTTCCTTTCTTCTCTTCCTCCCCATCAGCTCAGCCAGGATTCCTGCTAGCTCTGGCTTCACCAGCCCTCCATCATCACCACCACTGCAGCCCCCCCAAAAGGGCTCTTTCCTCCACCTCCCTGGGCTCCCCTCACGGCCACCCACCCCAGGCCTTTGACACAGTCCCCCTCCCGTGGGGACCCCACGGACCTGTGCTCTCATCCCCTACCTGTACGTCTGGGGACTTGCTGCTGTCCAGGAAGTGCGTGAGCAGGCAGGTTTGTGTGACAGGGCCTGAGATTTGAATGGCCCATACATTTGTTCTGAATGAATGTGGAACCAACCCATGTCTTTCACTGGGGTCACAGAGATTTGGTTTTTTCACCTCAGTGTCCTGTGTGGACTGTGACAGCCTCCTCCACATTGGCCTCTCCGCCTACAGCTCTGCTCTTCTCTGTCTCCTGGCCTCTTCCTTCACTTCTTCCTAGGCCCTCACTCCCTGTCTGTCTCATCTTTCGGCTCTGTCTGGAGCTCTCGCTTGCTGTCTGTCCTGCCTTCTTGCTGCCTCTCCATGGCCCCAGCCCACGCCGCGGTCGCTTACTGCACAGGTTTACTGTCCCCTCTCCCTCCTTGCTCTGTCCTTCCCTGCCTCTGACGCTCTCCATCACCATGCGCTTCTGTTCTTGGGCACTTCCTCTGTTCCTTCCCTGCCCAGTCTCTGGCTGTGTGTCATTCTCAGTCTTTTTGACTTTTGATCTCTCTGTGCCTATGTCTACATCTCTGCCTCTCTTCCCTGGTCTCTGCATCCCTGTATCTCTGTCTCTGTGGCCACTCTGCAGCCTCTGAGACCAAGAGGGTCTAGTGTAGAAGGGGTGGAGAGCCAGGCCAGGCTTCCCTCCCAGCACATGAGAGCTCCGTGGCCCTCTCAGAACCTGCACAAGGCCGTTCTGCCCGGCAGAATGTGCTTGGGCTGAGGCCTGGAGCTAAGGAAATCCATTTGTCATTTCTGATGGAAACGACCCCTTCCCAGGAGGCCCCTGCCTCCCCGTCGCCTGCCGGTGAACTCTGTGAGCACCTGAGGGAGAGCTCCTTGCCGGGAAGAGGGTTCCACGCAGGAGCAGCTTTCCAAGGAAAACATCGCCCTTGACAGATCATGTGTCGGGAGAGAGTTGGTCCTACACACCATAAATTGCCAGCCTGACCTTCCCCCGCAGGGCCCTGCGGTTCCCGAGCTGAGGCTCTCCTGCTGGGCCAGGCTGGGTCAGCACCGCCGGACTCGATGCCCAGAGAGGGAGGCCTGGGTGCAAGTGGAGCTCGAGGACGCCCAGCAGCCAGGCTAAGACACCCCAGCCCAGGAGCCGCAGGGGAAACTGGAGCCGCGTTAAGGGGGCTCCCTGGGGCTTTGTAGTTTACAAAGTGTGCTCACAGCCAGCACCTCCTCTGTTCTCAAATCAGGGGCCTTCCTGCCCCCATTTTAGGGAAAGGGGTATTAAGATTCATATTCTGGTAGGTCCACAGAAATTAGGGACAAAACTGAGAATGTCTGGCTTAAAATCCCGTCCTTCCTCCCCTCCTGGTCCCTATTTATTATCAGAGAACATCTTGGAGGAGAAAGGTGTTAGCTTAGGCCTGAATGTTGAGCAACATCATTCATTCATTTATACACCAAATATTTACTAGGTATCTACTCTGTGCTAGGTGCTCAGCAGACACAGGGTTGAATCTTACATGATTTTTGCCTTCAAGAAGATCATAGTCAGCCGAGCATAGTGGCTCATGCCTGTAATCCCAGCACTTTGGGAGGCCAAGGCGGGCGGATCACCTGTGGTCAGGAGTTTGAGACCAGCCTGGCTAACATGGTGAAACCCTGTCTCTAATAAAACTACAAAAACTAGCTGGGCATGGTGGCTCATGCCTATAATCCCAGCTACTCAGGAGGCTGAGTCAGGAGAATCGCTTGAGCCTGGGAGGCAGAAGTTGCAGTGAGCCAAGATAGCACCACTGTACTCCAGCCTGGGTAACAGAGTGAGACTCTGTATCAAAAAAAAAAAAAAAAAAAAAAGCAGCTCACAGTCTGTGGGTTGACACACTCCAGGTAAAAAGTGAATAGGGCTGTACGGAGGAAATACCAGTGGGAACTGGAGGAATCTAAAGGAGAATCTGGGGAAATATAAAGTCCCCTTCTAGCCGGGACTGGGGCAGTTAGGGAAGACTTCCTGGAGGAAGTGGTCTGTGAGCTGCTCTTAGAGGAAGGGTATTGCAGGCAGCTGGAACAGGCAGGGTGGTGTGGAGGTGCAGAGACCTGAAAGCAAACTGTGTTCAGAAAGCAGGGGGCAGCTAACTTGGCTGGAAGGAGGGGCACAGTGAGAAGCAGAGGAAAGGAAAGGAAAGGGTAGTGAGGGGTAGGTCACGGGGCAGGCCCTGAGGAGGGAAGGTTGGACTTCATTCCGAAGACAAAGATGTCATGGAGGATTGAAGCATGGTGGGGGTGTTACAGGCTTAGATTCGCATTCAAGATGTGGAGTCTATGGAGAGGGTTGGCAGGAATGCTGGTCAGGAAGATTTAGTGACCTGGTGTAGGGACTAAGATAGCTTAGAATCCTGACTCGGCCACAGAGCAGCTGTGGAACAAGTTAACTTCTCTATGCCTCAGTTTCTTGATCTTTAAAAAGGGACTAATAATGGTACCTTTCTCTTAGATCTGTCCTTGGGATTAGATGAACTCATGCAAAGACCGATGCTGGCTATTAACACTATCATGGGTGTGAATCTTAGTCCACGCATTCAAGTATGCACGACACAGGGAGCCCCTGTACTGCTTAAAAAAGAAGTTGGCGTTTGAGTCCCCACTTCGCAGAGCTGGTAGGAAAGGTGACCTTAGTCACTCGTGCAGAGCTGGTAGGAAAGGTGACCTTAGTCACTCGCGATCCAGGATTTTGCACTATGCTAAGGTGGGGAGATGGCTGCTGTGGTTGTCAGTCAGCTGAACTCATAGCAACATTAGAGCTGTCCCTCACCCCGTCACATGGCCCCATCTGGCCTGGCAGCTCTAGGAGGCTCCTGCGCTGTATTGGGGGTGTGTCTATCTAGACGTACCTCCCACAGATGCATTATCCCCGGAGCAGTCAGTCCTCTCCACTTAGGGGATCCACAGATCTTGCTCTGTTCCTCCACACAGCCTGGGTCTGTGGAAAACCCTGCCTCTTCCTGTGTCTCCAAGCTCGTTCGTCTCATTTCTCTGTTTTAGCAATTCTGCACAGCCCTGCTTCTCTTTTCCATCTCCTCTGCAGGCCCTCTCAGTGCTCTTGGGCTTAAGCTTTTGGAAAGAAATGCCAGGAGCCTTTGCTGACCACATTTTTTCTGCCACACACCTCCCATGGGGCAACGAGCATAGAGCCGGTCTCTGCTGGGGTGAGGGGGAGAGCAAGAAGAAACTACAAGGGGAGGAATGAAACATAATGATTATCTTCACATACCATCCACTATCACTGTCATAGTCATCATCTCAATAAGAGGAACAAAACCAGGAGCAGGGAACAAGGGCCCTGAGAGGGGACACATTACATAGGCAAAGGTCTGACTGCTGAACTGAGCGTACTCTGTGTAGGGCAGTGGGTCGGGGACAGGGACAGGTCCAAGGGGAGCCGCCGCTGGCTCAGTTTCTCAGTTTTTCCCCTCCACCACTCCTCAAGGCTGGGCCTATGCTAGCTGGGCCCAACCTCACTTCAGAAAGCGCTTTCCGTGAGTCCACCTCATGGAGAGCCAGCAGCTCCAGCTCCGACGCCTTCCAAGAACTCAGCTGGGGCACAGACCCCATCACTGCCCCAGCCACAGAACATTCCTGGAAGAAGAGGGTGGACACATGTGAATGCAAGGACATACTTGACACACAGAGACCCAGACTTGAGTTCACATGCACCATCACTGACATGTTTAGACCCATAAAGACAGGCACACACTCATTTTCATGTGAGCACATGGATATGCCCAGATGCACACTTGTGTGGAAAGCTCACAGACACACACACAGCACCATCCATGCTTACACTCCTGCACCTACCACACCTCTGTTCACACCTGACCATGTGCCCACCAGCAGGTACATCTGCTCTTACAGATAGATACACTCGGAAACACATATTCACACTGTATCACAGATCCTTGCACGCTCTGACATGTATAAGCATCACACACATTTACACGTATTCAATCAACAGATATTTACCTAGAGCCTACTTCTGGGTGGGATGAAATGCTATGCTCAGGAGAACGAGGAGTAAAGAAGACAGTGTCCCTCAGGGAGTGTATGTCAGCTCAGGCTGCCACAACAGTGCCACAGACTGGCTCAAATGACAGAAATACATATTCTCAAAGTTCTGGAGGGTAGAAGTCCAAGATCAAGGTGTTGGTAGGGTTGGTTCCTTTCGCAGCCTCTCTCCTTGGCTTATAGATAGCCGTCTTCTCCCTGTGTCTTCAGAGGGTCCTGCCTCAGATCTGTCTGTGCTAATCTTCTCTTCTTATAAGGATCAGGGCCCAGACTCATGACCTCATTTAACCGTAATTACCTCTTTAAAGACCCCACCTCTGAATACAGTCACATCTGAGGCCCTAGCAGTTAGAACTTCAGCGTGGAAATTTGAGGACACAATTCAGTTAACAAGGAGCTTGCCCCGAATCGGGCAGATGGGCACAACAGGTGGAAATAACGGTTCAGCTGTGATGAGGGTCTGAATAAACAGCACAGCGTTGAGAGAGGCGCAGGGAGAGTGGAGTCGTGCCTTTGGACAGGGCAGTTGGGTAGGAGCCTCTGCAGAGCTCAGGCCCCCTGCCCTGCCCTGGGCTGAAGGCTGAATGCACTGTGGGGCGGTGGGGTTAGTGAACCTGTTCACCTTCCTGTCTCCAGGCTCCACACAGGCTGTGGCCCAGAGCGGAGCTCAGTGAGTGTGTTGGGTGGATGGGTGGATGATGGAGGGTGAGTGAGTGTGGGGCTCCCTGCAGTTGAGGAGACTGGGCTGTCATGCAGGAAAGCCCTGCAGAGGCGTGCGAGGCTCATCCTGTGCCTGAGTGTCTGGGTGATTGGACAGGGTGTGGACAGCCTGGTGGGAACCCAGAGCCCGAGCCTCGGAGAAAAGCAGGAGACAGGGAAGGATGGAGATGCTGAGGGCTGCCCTGAATGCCAGCCTGGGTCTGCTGTGTGACTTTTGGCAAGTTACCTTACCTTTCTGAGCCAGTTTCCTCATCTGTAAAATGAGAGATGAAACAGGAGCTGCCTCACAGAATTGCTGTGAGGATTCAGTGAGATCATGTGTGTAAAATGCTTAGCACATAGCCTGGCACATAATACATGTTCAATACATGCAAGTGGCACCATGAGTGACTCAGGTGTGTGCCGTGTATGTGCCCTTGTTTGTTTTCCTGAAGGAATACTGTGGCTAATAATGGTATTCCTTCTGGAAAACACGGCACACGCCCGAGTCATTCATGGGCCCACTTCTCCCTCACTACACACATCCTCCAATCACCAAGCTCCTGTCAGCTCTGCCTCCTGCATGGGGCTTCAGTCTGGCCATGCCCCTCCACCCCTCTTGGTGATGGCCTTATCTATTGTCTCTCCCTTGGACATCCCACCATCCTCTTCCTTGGTTTCTCAGCCTCCAGCCTCTTGCTCATCAGTCCAGCCTCCTCACTGGCTTCCAGAGAAACTTTCTAAGCTGCAACTGATACATGACTCTCAGGCGTAAAATCCTCCAGAGCTCAATGCCACTCATGTGATAAAGGGCACTTGAGGCCTTTCAGGCTACAGCCTTGAATTCTAGCCTCATCTCCAGCCATGGTCAATGTGCCACATGCACTACAGGCATATGGGACCACTTCCCATGCCCCAGCTATCTCAGGCTTTCTCAGGCCTCTGTGCCTTTGCACTTACTGCTCCCTCTGCTGCTTTATTTGCACTTACTGCTCCCTCCCATCTTCTCAGACTTGACTCTCTTACTCATCCTTTCAAGGTGGAGCCTGAGGGTCAGAAAGTCAGTGAAGCTGCCCCTATCACCCCAGCCAGAGTCAACTCAGCCCTCTGGGCTGCTGGGGAACCGGGCCCAATCCCTGGGACAGCCCTTCAGCTGCTGCACGGCCACGGTCTGGAGCCCCTTAAGAGCAGGAGCACGCCTTGCTCTTTTGAATGCCCCTGGCACCTGCACAGGGCCTGGCTTAGTAGGTTCTCAGAACGTTTTTTGAATGGCTAAATGAAGGCTTGACCCTGCAAGGCCCATACTGTTCTCTCAGTTTCACAGATAAGGAAACAGATTCAAAAAAGCTAAGCCATTTTCCCAAGCTTACATAACCAGGCTGAATCTCATTCAGACATCTTTCTACACACCATTTTCTCTGCCTGTAATTCTCTCTTCTCTCTTTTTCCTGGCTCATTCTTTAGACTCAGCTTAGATATCACTGCCTCTAGGAAGCCCTCCAGGGTCTTTCTTCTGGGCTCACCCAGCACTTCTCTCCCAGCACTGCAGAGTAGACTGTTTTTCCCACTGGATTGTGAACACAGGGACCAGGACTGCCTCTAGGGTGTGTGAGGCCTCTGTCTCCGGAAACAATTTGTCACCTAAAATCAGTATGTCAGCGCCATTCTGGAGGCCGAATTTCGTGGGATTCTACAAAAGAAGTACTACACTGGCCAGTGGAAGTGATCCATTTGCCAGACTGCTCTACTGGGACCAAGGCCTGGCCATGCAGCCCCAGGTAAAGCCCATAGGAGTGAATCCTAGAGCTCCTTAGGGCATCTGGTCAACCCTCGGTGTGAAGGAGAGGGTTGGAAAGAGCCCCGAAGGGGAGAAATGGACCAGGGCTATACAGGTCTGAGTCCGGGCTCACAGCATCCATCTGTAAGATACTGCAAGCCGTAGTCACCTGATACTGTCACCTGATCCAAGTACCCACAGATAATACTCAAACCTGGCTCAGATGTCACCAGCAGGGATCAGCAAAGACTAGCATATTCTAGGCCTCAGTCTCCCCACTTGTAAAATAAGGCTGTTAGGTTGAATAGTCTCTGAGGATTTTAGGATTGCTCCAGGAAATCAGTGAAGGATCATTATTGATTGCCCCCAAATATTTCTTGGGATTTACTGCAAATCCCAAGTCCCAGGCAATGGAGAGGGATTTAGAAAATGTTGAGGTTGGCACTCAAAGCGTGAGGCTGCTTGAGAAGTAAGGCAGGAGCAGCGTCCTTGCACACCCAGGTCAAAGAGCAGTGTTATTGGCAGAGGCCTTTTCCATCCCATTCACCACTGGGGCAACGTAGTCATGGACCATGCATATGGCCTGGGAGGTGTATACAACCCAAACCCAAGATGAGCCTATGGAGTAATGAAGTTGCTAATGTGTGGGTGGCCCCCGCAGAAGAATAGTCTCTAGATCAAGGGAGGTCAGTATGTGCTATCCTTGCTGACCAGCCCACATCTAGAATTAGGCATTCCGTGAAGAGCTTCATGTTTCAAGAGGAACATGGAGGAATTATATACTATGTCTAGCTCTTAGAAGGGTCGTTACATAGAAACAAAAGCAAAATTAATACTGTGAGACGCCAGAGGGCGGAGCAAGGGTAGACGATGCAAGTAGGGAGATTTCAGCTAGATTTGAGAAAGTATATTCTAATAATCTCAGCCGCTCAGAAATGGACTCAGCTGCCTGGGGAGATAGTGAGGTCTCTGCCCCCAGAGGTGTGCAAACAGTGGGTGGATGGGCTACCTCTGAGAGGCTGCAGGGCAGGTCCCTGCCCTGGGAGCAGTTCCGTTAGACTCCCTTTAAGGTCCTTTACAACTCTAAGATTCTGAGACTAAATCATCATTGAGAATCTATCTTGTGCTAGATGCCGTGGAGGTGAAAAGAGAAAAGAGATAGGACCCCCGTCCCCAAAGTGCTCTCATTCAGGTGGGCGAGACAGACAGGACATTGTTATTTATAATTGAGTGGCAACTGTCATGATGGGGGTAGTGAAAGTACTGAGGGCTGTGAAAGCCTAGAGGAAAGGGCCATCTTGCACCATGACCACAAGCATGTCCTTGGGGGCTGGTGATGGTGGCCCTTAGAACAGCACTATCCAATAGAACTTTCTACAGAGATGGAAATATGTTATATCTGTGCTATTCAATATGGTAGCCCTTGAATTGTGGCTGGTTGGACTGAATTTTAAATTTTACTTAATTTAATAGCTGTATATGGCAAGTGTCTACTATATTGGGCAACACAGAAGACATTTCTACCATTGCAGAAAGTTCTATTGGACATCACTGCTCTAACGAGTTAAAATAGGCAGCTCCGTGATCCCAAGGCCCCTTCCTTTCCTCCCCTCACCATGTCAGTACCACAGAGAGGGAGGCCTGCAGACATGGGTGTCAGAGCACCGCACTGGCCAGCTTCCTGTGTGACACTGAATCAATCCCTCCACCTCTCTGGGCTACAGCATCAATAAAATGAGGCATCAAACTATAAGGCTTTACAAAATAATAACAATAAAGACTCTGAGGGTCTAGGACTAGGAGAAAAAAGGAAGCTTCACTTTTTCTCCTTGTTCTTCCCTTTTCCCTCTATTGACCCCAACCTTCCACCACCCAGACCACAGCTCCCAAAGACCCCAAGAACTTTTGTATTTACCGCTTAGCACTTGCTATACCGGTCTATGACCTTCTTTAGAAACTTTTTCTTTACGAGTTTATTTTGGCTTGTGCTGAGCATTCATAAAATTCCTAGGGAACTGGAGGTTTAAACGTTGGGCTTGTAAAAGGAGTAGGTGGGAGGGAGTGGGAACCCGGCAGAGAAGGGAGAGGACTGCAGCCAGCCCTTGGAAGTTGTAAGACAAGGCTAAGTTTTCCACTCTCCACTCAAGGCCTCGCCTTCTGTGAGTCCTGGGTCTTTTAGGTCATGAAAGGGGAGAAGAGGAGAAGGAGAAAGAGAAAGAGGGGTGGGGTGGGAGGCGGGTGGAAGGAATTGGAGGCATGAAGGGCTGGGATTTTCCCACTGAGTGAGCAGAGCAGGGCCCATTTCTGATAAGCGCTGTCTGTCTCCTCTTGGGTTTTTTTGTCATTCAACTCTTCTCCAGCCAAGCTGCTCCTCAGCAGGTTGGAGGCGCTGGTGAATGGCTCAGAGAGTGTGGGGCATATGAAACAAATTAGGTCTCTGTTACAGCCACCCAGAGGCGGGTGATGGATGGGGGCCTGTGTTCACGGCAAAGCTAATTGGCAACACACAGAGACATCCAAGAAAGTATATTATTTTGCCAGACTTCAGAGTCATTGGACTTTTTTTCTTATTGTAGAACATTATACAGCCAGAGATAAGCACAGTGAAAGTTTTAAATCTAATAAAAGCTTTTGACTGCAGAATAAAAATAACATACACAGAGAAGTTTGATTTGGATTCAGGTTTTATTAATGTTCTTTCATTACAAAATGTTTCCAATTATAAAACAATTCGGAGAGCTCTGCATTAATAAACTTGCCTGTCTTTCAGAAGGACCAGAGATTTTGAAATGCCTGGTGGACAAACACACACATACACAAACACACATACACAGTGTTACCAGAAGGTTATTACAACAATATCTAAAATATTCCAAATTCGGACTTGTGTGGCTCAGGCCTGGGTAGAGGTGAAAAACCTCACGACTGAGCTTACAGAAGAAGCACCTGAAGTTTACTTAGCATCACCTGATCCAAATACCCGCAAATAATACTCAAACCTGGCTCAGATGTCACCAGCAGGGATCAGCAAAGACTAGCATATTCTAGGCCTCAGTTTCCCCATTTGTAAAATAAGGCTGTTAGGTTGAATAGTCTCTGAGGATTTTAGGATTGCTCCAGGAAATCAGTGAAGGATCATTATTGATTGCCCCCAAATATTTCTTAATCTTTGCTTTAGAAAAAGTTAACTAAATCTGAATTTGATCAGCAATGGGAAGAAGGACCAAATCATAGTTCTAACCTGACAAACCAGGAGCTGAAGCTTGTGCCAAGTTGTTTGTAAAGAATAACTAGTAGCGTGACTAACTCCAAGTGGAAGTTTGCAGAATAACCAGCCATCTTCATAAAATAGGAGAAGGATATCAGATTATTTTAAACCAGTAGTTTTCAAAGGAACTTCATGTTTGCAAAGTGACTGGTAAATTAATGTTGCTTGGTGAATTGCGGACAAGTTGTTTCTCAAATAACTGGCCATTTTCAATTCAAATACTTGCTTAACTATATCCAACTGTTTTGTTTTCTGCCCCCACATAACTGAAGCTTTGACCCTGGGGAGGAAATACAATTCTAGCTCTGGGCTTTTTTTAGGTGGCTTCAGCTGTTTGGTCCAAGAGGCCTGGCTGGTGTGGGTCAATTAAGGGGAGGTAGTATCTTCTTAGGAGACCTCTCACGTGCTCAGTCAGCCCGGGGCCAGGAATTTTGATCAGAAACCTAAAGAGAAGCACCTCCTTCCCCAAAGGCAGGAGCAAGATCTGTTCTGGCAGGGTGTCAGAGAGGGTTGGGCTCAGCTTTCACTGTTTGCAGATTTGGAAGCTGAATGTACTCCTTAACAGCATCCCCCACCCCATAACGTCCCTCTCTCCCATCCATCCTCCTAGTCCCAGTCCTGGCCCCTGATCTAGAGCTCCCCAGAGAAGAGCAAAGACAGAGTCACTCGGTCAAGACAGACACATGGAGACAGGTTTCCAGAGCTTTCACTCCCACGAGCCCTGTACAGCCAGCTCAGCACCAGCTTAAAGCCCACTGCTTTTCCAGTGGATGAGAGAAGGGAATTTACTTGTCTTTTCTTTTCAGTGGCTCCAGATCATACTCCAACCAGCCCTTCCCCACACCTGCGCTGCCCCGTGCTGACTTCAGGGGTCTGGAGAAAGGACATGGTCACCAGTGTGAAGTCCAGGCCTCGCTTCCCCGGGGAGAACAGAGTCAGCCCATCTCCCTGCCCAACCTCACCACCTGAGGACCCGTCCAGGCCCCTTGTCTCCACCTCACACCCCTAGCCCTTGGCTGGCTCGGCCTGGCAGTGACCACGGGCCCTGGGCTCTCTTCTCTCCACCTTCCCAGGGCCTGGATGGCCTTTGAGTAAACAGATAGCCCAGCGAGGTATGTGATCAATTAGCTTTGCTGAAAACACAATCATTTTGTTATTCCAAGCTGATGAGAAGGCCTGCTCTCCCAGCCTCCACATGCCAATCAGCCCGTGTCACCGATATAATTTTCCACATAAACACAACCTTTGTGCAACATCTACTCTTGTAAATAGATGTAATTCCCAAACCAAATAACGCACTTGGAGGGGAAATGGATATTATGCATGCAAAAAGAAAAGCCGGCGATTTTTACACTTTCCAGGCAACAAAAGATTACCCCTAATTGCGAACTGGGGAGGGGGTGGCGGCGGGGCTGGGAGGTGGCCCGCTGCTGGGAAGCTGGGGAGGCCAGCTTCCAGGCAGATTTTTTTCTCTCTCTGCACATGTGTGAGCACAGACCACCAAGAACTGCTTAACCGGGGACTTGTCCTGTTTAGGCAACTGGAGAGAACGTGGTGGTTGTTGTTGATATCTTAAAGGAAACGGAGAGTTACTTAATTATAAGGTTTGGTCTCTCTTGCCAGGAGAGACCCCCTCCAAACCCTAAACTATACACATCCTGTTGCAGAACGTCCCTCTACATTCCTGGTAGGGAATGGCCTCACTGGGTTGTGGAGTGTGTGAGTTCCTCTGAAATGCATTGGTGTGTCTTTCTCAATGTTCTGCTCATTTAAGTGAATCCGTAAATTAGACCCTGAAAGCAGCGGCAGTTGTCAGGCAGCCAGGCAGTGAGAACGCTGCAGAACCCACTTATAATCCTGGCCAGGTTCTGGGCACGGGCTGCTCCCTGGGCTCTCTGAATGCTACGGAAATGAAGGCTGGGACGCCTCTCCTGAGCCCCTGGCCTCTCCTCATCCCCTGGCACAGGAGGGAGAAAGCTCTTTGGGGTCACTGTCACCCCCCTCAGAGCCCCGGGCCAAAGCGAGAGAGCAGCCCAGCACAGGGAACAGCAGGATTGCTGAGCTGCCCCCGTGTGGTGCCAGGGAGCCCTGGGGACTGGCATCCTCAGGGACCCCACAGGCAACCCCACCCCCGGCCAGGCGGTGTGGCCCACATGAGAGCTGACAGCAGCCTCTGGATGTACTCCTGTGCGTCTGGAAGGGGAGAGAATCACAGACGATGTAACTTCAACAAGGACGATTCCTGTCTTTTGCAAAGACCCTTCTATTAGCAGGTGAGTAATCACATCTTGGCCTCAAGAAGGCCTCGATGTTTCCTATAATGCTTCTGGGTCTTTATTTCATCAAGGTTCAAAACAGTGGGTGAGGCGTTAGAGTGTGGGTCTGTATATTGACAGCGAGCAAACATGGGTGAGCGGGAAGGAGCAAGCAGCGTGACCACGGCTCCAGCTCCTTTCCAGGTTCTGTCCCCAGGCCTGGGAGGGGTGGACGGCCCCTAATACTTCAGCTACAAAAGATTCTCCTTTCTGACCCACACCCCTCCCCCTGCCCACGGAACTCAGCCTAAGAACCCTCCTCTCTGAGCGTCCATCCGTCCCTGGCTCCCAAAGCCCATCTGAAACTCATTAGCTGCTTGAAATGATTGTCATGGGAGCCCTTGATGGGGAACAAGAAAAGGAGAGGGATACTTTTAAAGGACAGCAATCGGGACCCAAATGCTGGCAGATGTTTGGAAACCTGGCTTTTGAGGAGGGGCCTCCTGGAGGCATGGGGCCAACTCCTCGGCCTGACCCTGGTGGGGCCCCCACCTCCCATGCCTTTGTCTTCCCAGGGAGCTCCTGGAGCCCTGGCTGGGTAAGGCAGCTGTTTTCAGGTCTCCTTTGCCACTGAGGAAGAATCCATGGCCCTGGGATGTGCTCCAATCTGATTAGGAGGACAGCTGTGGAGGTCCCTTGATTCTTTGTCACTTGCAGCTTAATTCCTGCATTTTATAGATAAAATGACTTTGTATTTGTAATAATGATATCATAAAATATGAGACATGTTGGAATCATGATAGCATATAATATTAACGTTTCAGAACTAAGACTCCTTGACATTTAATCTTAAAATATAGAACATTGAATAAAAAAAACTTTGTATTGTAGGATCTGAGAAACCCAGAATGTTAGAATCTTAGATTGTGGGATTTCTTGAAAAATTGATTTACAAAATCATATAAATGCTTTAGATTTTTAGTAGCATAGAACATTAGAATTCTAGAATTTTAGGATTATGAAATCAGAATTCTAGAATACTAGAATTGTAAAGCATTATAAATATAAAAGAATAAATTTATAGAAATACAGAATCATGACCTCTTTCAGTCATAGAACTTGAGAATGGTGGAATATTAAATTAAGGAAACATTGATAGAATCTTAGAATTACAGGATATTAGCATCATGGAATGGTAGAATTGGAGAACCATAGTATCTAGAATTACAGAATCATAGCAGTTTATAATTACAGACTCATTGGATTATAAACTCTTAGAATCACAGAACCCTAGAATCAGAGTGTCTGTTAGAGAAGTATCAGATCTATGAATTACAGAATTTTAGAATTACAGGCTTTTAGACATAGCCTTGAAGAATTTCAGAGACAAAAAGGGATTTAGAGGCCATTTGGCCCTACTCCTTGCTCAGTCCTATTCACACACACACACACACACACACACACACACACACACACACCCGCACACACGCACACGTGCGCACAAAACCTCTCGGTAACCCTGTGCTTATGTCTAGACAACGCAGTCTAATTTTATCGTTCCTTACATCCCCTAGAGCCGCCGACCTCCTTTTCTGTCTCCGCTCTCTGCCTGCCTCTCATCATTACAAATTCCTACCAGTCCCCTGTTTTTGAAGGGAGAGCTTGCTTTTCGTTTTGCAAATATCTAGCATCTTAATTCACCATGCCTGTGTCTTGCAGGACAAGGCTATTTCAGTGATTAACATATCAGTGAAATGAAACCTTGGCTTCATTTGGGATATGGGAGGGAGAGCAGGAGAGACAGGCAGGGGTGTGTGTGTGGCCTCCGTCCTAGAAACAGCATCAAGCAGGCCCACATAGGAACCCATGCTGCCCATTCCCTCTTGGAAGGAGGTGGGAGCCACGATAGTTGCTGCAGTCATGCAGCCTGGCCTATCTAGGTGACAGGAGATTCGAAACTATAAGCCATTTCATGCTTATTTATTTTATGATCCTCATGGGCTGGGTTTACACAGATTAGATAATTTGCTGGGAATTAACAGCCTCCGATGGTTATCAGTCTTGGGGATTAAAGCTGGGTTGATGACGATGGTTCAGTGATGAGTTGATGATGTTATCCATGTCCTCATCGGGGTTCAGAGAGACGTGGTGGCTCATCACCCAGTCATAAATCTCCACCGGGACAGCATAGTGGAAGAGGATGGTTAGGTATCAGCTGGAGATTAACACTTGGGATTCTATTACGTTTAGGAATAAACCAAAAGCAAAACAAAGTCAGCTTCAGAGTCACCCTGGTAATTTAGAAAATATTGCCTTCGGAATGAATTCATCCCAAAGCTCTGTAGAAGAACTAGCCGAAGATAAACAATTTAAATATGAAACCTCCTGCTTTTTGTTTAAGCACTATAAAGACAGAGTCTGTGCAGTGACCGCCAAAATACGAGGCTATCTTCCTCAAATGATCTTTTCTCCAGCTCAGTTCCCATGCAGAATCTCCCAGCCCCAGGTTCACATAAAGCACCTCCTAGGGGAGGGAGCAGCCTGGGTTAGAAATGCTCAGAGATGGTGGCAATCTTCCCATAGATGAAGCATCGAAATCAACCACTTTTGCTGCTTTCACATCTATTCTTTTATTGTTATTATCATACTTTAAGTTCTGGGATACATGTGTAAAACGTGCAGGTTTGTTACATAGGAATACACATGCCATGGTGGTTTGCTGCACCCATCAACCCGCCATCTATATTAGGTATTTCTCCTAATGCTGTCCCTCCCCTAGCCACCCCCTCCACCCAACAGGCCCCAGTGTGTGATGTTCCCCTCCCTATGTCCATGTGTTCTCGTTGTTCACCTCCCACTTATGAATGAGAACATGTGGTCTTTGGTTTTCTGTTCCTGTGTTAGTTTGCTGAGAATGATGGTTTCCAGCTTCATCCATGTCCCTGCAAAGGACATGAACTCATCCTTTTTTATGGCTGCATAGTATTCCATGGTGTATATGTGCCACATTTTCGTCATCCAGTCTATCATTGATGGGCATTTGGGTTGGTTCCCAGTCTTAGCTATTGTGAATAGTGCTGCAATAAACATACATGTACATGTGTCTTTATAGCAGAATGATTTTTAATCCTTTGGGTGTATACCCAGTAATGGGATTGCTGGATCTAATGGGATTGCTGGATCAAATGGTATTGCTGGGTCAAATGGTATTTCTGGTTCTAGGTCCTTGAGGAATCGCCACACTGTCTTCCACAGTGGTTGAACTAATTTACACTCCCACTAACAGTGTAAAAGCATTCCTATTTCTCCACATCCTCTCCAGCATCTGTTGTTTCCTGACTTTTTAATGATTGCCATTCTTTTTTTTTTTTTTTTTTTT